>NC_084497.1:8888737-9189987 GCF_030035675.1 Rhineura floridana | reverse complement strand
CTTCTTTGCACCCTCTATTTGTTTTTTTGCCTGGCTGGAAATGTGTCCTTGAACTCTGATCATGCCTTTTTGCTTGCCTGGACGGAGGACAGAAAGGGGTGTGTGTCAGATTGTGTAGAAACTAGCCTACTGTATTCAGGCAAAATTGACTTTCATCGCTCTGCCCCCTTTTGCCGCGGGCCCTGCCCACCACTGACATTCAGCCCCTGGAAGGTTACCCAGAAGGAAATGTGGCCCTTGGGCCAAAAAGAACAGTTGCATTTCTATTTGCATGTTGTGACAGGAAGTGCAAATTAAAATGCAGACGAACCAATTTCTCACCACCACCACCCCAAGATCCCTAATTGAACCTGGGACCTTCTGCATGCAATACACGAATTCTTCTCTTGAGAAGAGGAGACGGAGAGGAGATATGATAGCACTGTTCCAAGTCCTGGAAAGGTTGCCACACAGAGGAGGGCCAGGATCTCTTCTTGATCGTCCCAGAGTGCAGGACTCGGAATAATGGGCTCAAGTTACAGGAAGCCAGATTTCGACTGAACATCAGGAAAAACTTCCTAACTGTTACAGCCATACGACAATGGAACCAATGTCCTTGGGAGGTGGCGGGCTCTCCAACCCTGCAGGCCTTCAAAAGGCAGCTGGACAGCCACCTGTCGGGGATGTTTTAATTTGAATTTCTGCATCGAGCAGGGGATTGGACTTGATGGCCTTATAGGCCCCGTCCAACTCAACAATTCTATGGTTCTATGATTCCCACCGAGCATACATGTGCCTCCTCCCGCACCCGCACATGTGCACCAACTCTATCCTGGCAACTCTCCCCACTCGTAATTCCCACAACTGGTATTCAGAGGCATTACTGCCTCTGGCAGCAGGGGAAGAACCAGAGCTTGGAAGTAACTAGTTACAAGTAACGAATTACTTGTAATTCATTACTTTTTTGAGTAACGAGTGGGTAATTCCTTTACATTTTGATTGCAATAGAACTAGGAGTAATTTTACTACTTTTGTGGAGTAATTGTAACGTTTCCAGAATTACTTTTGGGCATTACTTGGGGGGGGAGCAGGGGAAGTCTCCTGCTCCTCTGATTTGTGGATGAAAATCATGTGCCTCAAACTGGGCTTCTGTGCAGCGTCGCTCTTCCCTCATGCTCTGTGGGTGGGGAGGAGGCGACGAGGGAGGAGGCGGAGAGCGATACGGGGTGGAGTGGAGAAAACAATTATTTAAAAAAACAGATAGTGGTGGTGAAGAATGGAGTGGAGGGGAAAAGGAACCAGAGGTCAAGGACATGGATAAAGGAGGAGAAGGAGGCAGCAGCAGAATGGGGATAAAGAACTGTGGAGGTGAAAGATGACGACGTGTGTGTGTGTATGTGTGTGTATGTGTGAATACTGTGTTTGCACTTGGCACACAAAGTAGCCTCCACCACCCTCTCTGGCTACTGTGCTGCATTTGCAGTATTTTAACTTTTTTGCATCTCAGGGGAAAATGTTTGCTTGAGTGAGTGTCCCTTAGTTGGTAGCAGGGCAGGGTCCAGGAGGTGGTTAAGTGAGAGAGATTATGCTTGCTGGCTGAGGGTGGGGTGGGGTGCACTTGGTTTGATGTGCAAAGATCTGAGTAGTGGCCTCAGCCTTCCTCCCCACCACCCTTACCAGCAGAGAGACCACCATTCCTATCTTATGAATAAAAATAATTATTCTACTACCTCAGTATGTGTTTGTTTATTTTTAATGTAGTTTTAGGCTACTTAGATGTGCAGCAGCCAAGGCCAGCACCTTGTAGGCATTTTTTTAAAGTAACTGAAATGTAATTGTAGTGATTACATTGGAGGAATAGTAAAGTAATCAGTTACTTTCAGAGCAATTGTAATTGTAACGGTAATTACTACTTTTTTGAGCCATGTAATTGTAACTGTAATTTATTGCTTTTGAAAAGTAATCTTCCAAGCTCTGGGAAGAACATAGCCGCCATGGCTACTAGCCACTGATAGCCTCCTCCCCTTTATGTCTCTGTCTAATCCTCTTTTAAAGCCATTCTAGTTGGTGGCCTTTAGTGTTGGGGTTCACTATCTGCTTATTTTAAGCTTTTCAATTCTTCAAACGAGCTGCCAGTTACGATTCGCCATAAATTGTGTCCCACTAATCCTGATTCTCAGTTCTGCGTTTTGTTTTTCTGAAAAATGATGTAATTTTCCCCGTTATTCCTCATGCTGCTGTGTAATTTATATAATGTGTACAGCAGCAGCTGATTGCAAAAATAATTACATAAATAATTATGTAATTTTTGGCACAGATTTTTTTCTTAAATTATCATGTCGCCGACAGCTGCGACCGCACGCGTAGAGTGGGAGCCTATTCGATAATGTGAGACACTTGCGGATTATCCCGGAATTTGATACCAAATCCGATTTTGCAAATACTCGACACCATCTCTAGTGGCCATCTCTGCATCTTGTGACGGAGGGAGAGGGAGGTACCACACACCCTCTCGCTCTGGATTTCACCAAGGGATTTCCCTTGGCATCAAAAGCCATGCTTGCACATCCAGAGAGAACGAATCGCATTAATCTGATCCAGTCCCTATGGGCCCAGCTTTCCCTGGAGGGGATCAGTGCTGCTTTGGAGTCAACTAATCCGCACTGCCATGGAAATGAGGAGACAGGCATCCTATTACGCAGAACAAAGCAGTAGGAAACAGCTGATGATCCTCCCACCCTGAAATGCATACCGGGGAAGGGGGAACTACTGTGTTTCTTATGCACGCTGTGAACTTCCCCCACATCATTTTCCGTGCTCTGGAGATCAAAGCAGTTTCAGCCTCCCCTCTGGGATATAAGAAAGAGCCCAGTTATATCCTACAAGCAGTAGTGTGGTGGCAAATTTAGAAGTCCAGGATCCTTTCGTGAGTCACCAGGATCAGCCTCACAGGCCAAATTTGACAGGTGACTGCGGGCGCCCACCTGTCAATCACATGACATCGTTGTCACATGACATCCTTACCAACCCACTTATCAAACCCCCTTGCAGGGGGGATCCCAAGCCACAACCTCCTGCTTGGAACCTCAGGCACTTGGAAATCGCTGCACGAAACACAGAGCTAGCAAAGTGATTGTGTCTTCCCTCCCCATGGAGGGTGGGGACAAAGAAGCTGGCATTTTTAAGAAAGGTCCCTCTCACAGCTGATCTGCAAAAAGCAGGTTTCTTTCCCCTGTGTTTTGCAGATCAGCTGAGAGAAGGATGTCTCTCGCACATGATGCCTGTAAAATACAAGGGGCATTGAATCATGGAATCATGGAGTTGGAAGGGACCAGTAAGGCCATCGAGTCCAACCCCTGCTGAATGCAGGAATCCAAATTAAAGCATTCCTGACAGGTGGCTGTGCAGCTACCTCTTGAAGGCCTCCAGGGTTGGACACATCATGAGAAGACAGGATTCACTAGAAGAGACAACAATGCTGGGAAAAACAGAAGGGAGTAGAAAAAGAGGAAGGCCAGACAAGAGATTGATTGATTCCATAAAGGAAGCCACAGACCCGAACTTACAAGATCTGAACAGGGTGGTTTGTGACAGATGCTCTTGGAGGTCGCTGATTTATAGGGTCGCCATAAGTCGTGATTGACTTGAAGGCACATAACAGCAACAGATGACCATTCAGTTCTGCAAAATAAAGCTTCGGTTACACGTTTTTGGCATGTTTCACAGCTGCACTCTTTTGGAAGGACCTGGCTGGAGCTAATATAGAATATTGGTACAAGCTGGTCTGGAAGGAAGCATTGTTAGACAAACTAACACAAACACTCAGAATCTCTAGTGGTCATAGTAAAAGATATACATTTCTTTTGACTTGGTATGATTTTGTACAATAGACGAACCAGAAAGAATGTGACCCAGTTCTTTTGCCAGCATTTAAATGGATATGGTGTCTTTAAGTGGGTGTTTCCCCCTCTCTTTTCTGGTTTATTCAATACCCGGAAAGAATAAGAATAAGATAATGCAGTATACTGAAAATTGTAAATGAAAATATCCTAGCTTTAAAAGCTGAATTCCGTAAATGCACTGTTAACACCAACCAATATTAGTTTATTTTACATTGTTTTTCAGTACTTGTAAATGTTGTATGATTTATATATAATGTTTTGATTATGTCTGATTATATTTAATAATCAATTTAAAATGGATTTTTAAAAAATGGTGCCAATTGCCACTCAGCCGCTGATCGCCTGTGTGGCAGTTTTGCTTTGCCCTAGGTGAACGGCAAATGGCACGGCTGCTTTTTGTGGACTGTGGACTGTCACTCATCTGTTTCTCTTCCCTTCAGACACAGAGGGCTGTGATCACAATTGGCACAAATTCCAGGGGCACTGCTACCACTACTTTGCCCATCGGCGCTCTTGGGAGGAAGCGGAGCGAGATTGCCGACGCCGGTCTGGCCACCTGACCAGCATCCATTCATGGGAGGAACATAATTTTATTAACAGTAGGTTGGCGGCATGGAGGGCAGGGATGAGGTGGAAAGGAGGTGTCCCAAGGCTGGGATGGGGGGAGGTGAGGGGCATAGGCCTGGGGAGGGCAGCTGTGAGAGAACTAGAAAAGGTCCTCAAATGCAAAGATGTATCACTGAACACCAAAGTCAGGCTCATTCAGACCATGGTATTCCCGATCTCTGTGTATGGATGTGAAAGTTGGACAGGGAAAAAAGCGGATAAGAGAAAAATCAACTCATTTGAAATGTGGTGTTGGAGGAGAGCTTTGCGCATACTATGGACTGCGAAAAAGACCAATACTTGGGTGTTAGAACAAATTAAACCAGAACTGTCACTAGAAGCTAAAATGATGAAACTGAGATTATCATACTTTGGACACATCATGAGAAGACCTGATTCGCTAGAAAAGACCATAAAGTTGGGAAAAACAGAAGGGAGTAGAAAAAGAGGAAGGCCAAACAAGAGATGGATTGATTCCATAAAGGAAGCCACAGACCTGAACTTACAAGATCTGACCAGGGTGGTTCATGACAGATGCTCTTGGAGGTCACTGATTAATAGGGTCGCCATCAGTCGTGGTCGACTTGGAGGCACATAACAACAACGACAATCCCGACCTTCTACCCTGCAATGGGGCACTCAGGGCGGCTCACAATGCCACCATACATAATAAATAAAAACACAAAAAAAATGTTAAAATAGATAAAAATGTAGGGTAAAAAAAAGCTAGGGTAGTGATATTAAAAGAGGTAAAACTCAAAAGGGAGGGAAATAAAATCAGTTTCAGGCTATACATTCAGTCCCTCCCAAAGGCTCTCTGGAACAAGATAGTTTTTGCAACTCTCTGAAACACCATTAGCAGAGTGGGCTTCTCGGGGTAGGGCATTCCAAAGCTTAGGGGCCACAGCTGAAAAGGCTCTCTGCTGCGTGCCTGCCACTCTGGCATCTATCATTCCAGGCACGGAGAGGAGACCAGAGCCAGATGATCTTAAATCATGGGCGTGAACGGTTTTTACTTAGAAAAATGTATAAACCGCTTAATCGGTTAATCAGTAAATCTCAAAGCGGTGTACATAAATTAATTGCCAATAATACACAAATAAAAAGTGTTAACAGCAAGTATACATAACCTAAGGCTGCAACCCTCAACCCCCTTACTTGGAAGTAAGCTCCACTGAATTCAATAGGGCTTGTGTCTGATTAGATATGGCTAGGATTGCACCATACGGCTGCAATCCTAACCCCACTTGCCTGGTAGTAAGTCCCATCCAATTCAGTGGGAATTACTCCTGAGCAGACATCTCTAGGATTGCAGCCTAAATAATGTCCTGCTTGCTGATTTTTATTTTTTTTAAAGCGAAAGACATATCTAGCTCTCCAGATTCCTGTATATTTTATTTCTGTAGTTTTTCATTCTGGTTAAAACAGCCTTTTTTATCATTTTGCATTTTGTTTTATAGTCTTAATTCTGCACGTTGCACAGGCATTCTCTTAATGTAGAGCAGTTAATAAATTCTGAAAGAATTCTAAATTATTGCGTCTCATGCAGGCTTCGGGCATGAAAACACATGGATTGGCCTCAATGACCGCATCGTGGAACAAGATTTCCAGTGGACAGACAACACGGGCCTGGTAAGTGGTGAGGATAGATTGCTCCCATAGAACACTTTTATTATTATTATTATTATTATTATTATTATTATTATTTTAGATTTGTTACCCACTCTTCATCAGCAGGTCCTATGTCCCAGATGTTGTTGGACTCCAACCCAGATCATCATCCCAGGCCATTTGCCATACTGGTTGGGGTGTTGGGAGTTGGATGCCAGCAACAGCTGGAGGGTCCGCATATGTCTCCTCTTCCCCCAGTTGGATGGGGCCTATAAGACCATCCAGTCCTACCCCTGCTTGATGCAGGAATCCATGTTAATGTTCCCCGACAGGTGGCTGTCCAGCTGCCTCTTGAAGGCCTCCTGGGTTGGAGAGACCACCACCTCCCTTGGTCATGGGTTCCATTGTCATACTGCTCTAACAGTTAGGAAGTTTTTCCTAATGTTCAGCTGAAATCTGGCTTCCTGTAACTTGAGCCCATTATTCCATGTTCTGCACTCTGGGACAATCGAGAAGAGATTCCCGGCCCTCCTCTGTGTGACAACCTTTCATGTACTTGAAGAGTGCTATCATATCTCTCCTCAATCTTCTCTTCTCCAGGCTAAACATGCCCAGTTCTTTCAGTCTCTCCTCATAGGGCTTTGTTTCCAGTCCCCTGATCATCCTTGCTGCCCATCTCTGCACCCGTGCCAATTTGTCTGCATCCTGCTTCAAGTGTGGTGTCCAGAACTGTGGTTCCCTGTGGGTCCCACATCTTCCGATGTGGGGAAGCTTAAGGCTGCCAATCCTAACCCCACTTTAACTGGGAGGAAGCCCCATTGAATCCAATAGGACTTCTTTCTGAGCCGAGGCAGTTCGGATCACACCATATGCCAAGCAGTCGCCTCCATGCAGACTGAGGCTCTCGCTCAGGAATGCTGAAGGCAAATTTGATAAGCCCAATTGAGCTAGTGACAAAGCACGGAGGTGAAATTCAATTCAGTTTGCATTTGGAGGCAAACTTACCAAATGCTGACTTCCTGGAACAGCAGACAAACTGAAACACAGCAATCCTTTGAAATGCACACATCTCTGAACTTTGCAGTGTGGCTCTCTAGCCAAATGATATGCAGAGAAATGCATTAAAATGTGCATATATTTTAGCAAGAATAACATACAAACAGGCATTCCATTTAGGGGAAACTGCTTTGCAAAAACATCTATATTAGGCAAAATTGCATTTTTAAAATGTGCCTGTTGAGAGAAATTGGCACTAAAATGCTGGTGGATTTTAATGAGAACTTAAAAAAAAAAATCACCAACTGATGTGGAGAACCTGCCCTTCAGATTGGAGAACTGAAATGGACAGTTTGGGAACTGAAATTGACAGATTCCTAGTGGTGACACCCAACTCGCCACACCTGTTCCGAGTGTCTCTTTGCATTCATCCCATTTTTAACTCCCTGCCACCCTCTGTTGTTTTCTAGCAATACGAGAATTGGCGAGAGAACCAGCCAGACAACTTCTTTGCAGGCGGCGAGGACTGTGTTGTGCTGGTATCTCACGAGACCGGAAAGTGGAACGATGTCCCTTGCAATTACAACCTGCCCTACGTCTGCAAAAAGGACACAGGTTAGCTTCCTTCCCACCTGGGCAGAGTTAAGGGGAGAGCTCTGATTTTCCATTGGCTCACTTAGAGGCTCCGCCCCATTCCTAAAGCTCTATCTCGTGAGAAGAGGAAGGCGGAGTTTCTGCCTAGATGACTCAAAAAAGGAATCTTTTGGAGACAGGTGAATGGATCCCAATGAGCACCAGACACCTCTGGCTGGACTCGAGCTGATTGTTTTGTGCTGGGATGGAGAAGGTCTGACCATTGGGCCATGATGCCTGCTGGAATGGGGGGATTTGGGATATTTTCTCTCTCCATTACCATGGTAAACGGATTGCTGTTGTTGCTTTGTAAATGGGGCGCGGGGGGTTGAAATTCAAGCTGAGAGTTTGCGTAATCAAGCACTTGGGGATCTTAATTTCTCTGTTTTCCGACCTACGGAAGCCATCAGCGGTGATATATTTGCCTCTTTAGGCCCACTTCCTCCCCTCTGCTCAATTTCCTTGTCATTAATTTGCCGTTCCTTTTCTGGAACGTTACATTAACCTCCAGCTGTTTACCCAAGCAATACTGGCTTCTGATTCTGTGGCGGTGCCGGTGGTGTCAGTCCTGGCAAAACATCAAATGCTGTGGTCTAATAAGCAAGAGAGACGTTGCCCTTACACCCTCCTTGCAGGTTTCCCAGAAGAGGCGTCTGGCTGGGCCCTGTGAGAACAAGATGCTGGCAAGATGCACTTCTGGTCTGAGCCAGCAGGATGCTCCTTATGAAGCTCTTTATGATCGCAAAGTGGAACTCCCATGCACAGGGGAAGTCTATCTCAGGTTGCTAAATGCTGGGACAAGTAACACACAGAAGAGTGACTGATGGCTGTTACACCCTGCTTGTGGGCTTCCCAGAGGCATCTGATTGGCTGCTGCAAGAAAGCAGGATGCCAGTTTGGACGTTTGGTCTAATCCTGCAGGACTCTTCTTATGTTCTTTGCGATCAATTATTCCCATAGAATCACAGAATAGTGGAGTCAGAAGGGGCCTGTAAGGCCATTGAGTCCAGTTGCACAATGCAGGAATCCAAGTTAAAGCATCCTCCACAGGCTGCTGTCCAGCTGCCTCTTGAAGGCCTCCAGTGTTGGAGAGGCCACCACCTCCCGAGGTCATTGGTGCCGTTGTTGTACCGCTTTAACCATTAGGAAGTTTTTCTTGATGTTCAGTCGAAATCTGTCTTCCTGCTACTTGAGCCCATTATTCCGTGTCGTGCACTCTGGGACGATTGAGAAGAGATCCCAGCCCTCCTCTATGTGACAACCTTTCACGTACTTGAAGAGTGCTATCCTGTCTCCCCTCAGTCTTCTCTTCTCCGGGCTAAACATGCCCAGTTCTTTCATTCTCTCTTCTCAGGGATTTGTTTCCAGTCCCCTGATCATCCTCATTGCCCTCCTCTGAAGTGACATTTCATATTTCTACCCTCTACTGCAGTGCTATGTGGTCCTCCCCCCTCGGTGGAAAATGCCTCCCCCGTCGGCAAGAAGAAAGCGAAATACAGCGTCCACTCTACTGTCCGTTACCAGTGCGAGGAAGGGCTCCTCCAGAGGCACGTGCCCACCATTAAGTGCCACATCAATGGGACGTGGGACAGGCCCCGAATCCTTTGCACAAAACGTGAGTCAGCAAAGCAAAGCTGCACAAGCAGCCCATCCTGAGCCTATATGTTGCTGTTGGCTTTGTAAAGCTTTCCTCATGAGAGGGTTTCCCAAAGGATGCTGGGAGTTGTCGTTTGGGGGCCAAGTACCCCCTGCTCAAACTGCCCTGTCACAGAAGTGCAGATCTTTTGGGACAGGAACAGCTTGGAAAACTATTTGAATCTGTTGGCATTACAGCGTGTATGAGGAGAGGGCCTGCTCCCTGGCCAATAGGAATCTGCATAGCCCTGCCTCCTGTTCTCTCGTCACCATGAAATGTGACAAAAAGGAGGGGTCTGGCATAGATGGGTGGGCGGGCGGGGAGAAAGGGAGGGAGGAAAGGATATCCCATCCCATTTCAGTTTTCCCCACCAAGGAGGGTTCATCATCCAAGCAAGATGGAGCTAGGTTGGTTACAGGGCTGACTTGGTGCTGAGGCATGGTCAGGACCATGGTCAGGGTCAGGGATGCTGAATCAAGAGCCAGTGTTCAGCACCACGGTTAGCACCTGTGCTGCTGAGACAGCAGGTGCACGTTGTCTCAGCATTGTCCTGGACTGTGCCTGGACTTGACTTTGTCTAACTAGACTTTTCCCAGGTTTCAAACTGACCTGCTCAGAAGAGGCTCTGTTATTTGTCACTTCTCCTCCTGCAAGTCTCAGCGGGACGGAAGGGTGGGCGGATGCCATTTGGCCTCTGTCCCAGACAGCGAGATAGTTTGGGCTGGGAGTGGAAGAGGTGGAAGGAGAGAGAACACGTCTATTTTTGCGAGGAGGATCTCTTGGTGGAGGAAGGAAGGATTCAGGTTAGGCTCGCATCACAGTGAAAAGCTTTGCAACTAAACCTTCTCACTCCCTCTTGCTCCGTGTAGCCAGACGTTCCCACAGAACCCGGCGGCATCACCGCCGCCGCCACCAGCACCACCGCCACAAATCCCGCAAGGACCGGCGGAAACACCCAAAGCAGCGCCCGAAGGTGGACTGGACAGAAGAGGACGGCAACAACTTTTAACAACAGGCCCAGACAAAAAAAAGCACAATCTCCCATTCTCCCCTTCCCCATTCCCAACCTCCACTTGACCTCCCTTAGCCCAACCCAGGATGTGACGGGTTTGCGTGTGCGTGTGTATGTGTGTGATGGAAATTGTTGACGCTCTCCCTGTCCCCTTCCGGCCATGTCTCCCCTTCCGCATTGATATATCGCTTTTGTAACCTCTTCCTTGGGGACTCTACTGTCTGCAAGTTTACAGTACTCGAAGGCAGGTCCCACTGTTCAAGAAATCCTCCCCTGACCTCTTTACAGCCAGGCCTGTGAGCATCCCATGTGGTTGTAGGCTTTGTGGCGAGAAATCCAGCTTCTTGGGAATCTCAGTCTTTGTTCTGAGGAGCAGTTAAGGTGCTAGTCCTCATGGCTTGCGAAGATGTCCCCTGAAAACAGGTGCTGAAATCTTAGAGGGCTGAATAAGCGTTCCAGCTTTTGGAGGGGGTTGTAGGTGGGGCTTAGCTCCTGTCCCTCTGCCCCCTCCACCTCCCCCACACCGTGACTGGCAAAAACCAGAATCAATTATGCAAAGTAGCAAAAGAAACACAGAATATGTTATGCAAGCATATGCACAATTTGCATAATTTACTTAGGTGGCAGAAACCAGCTTTTCTTGGTGCAGGATTCAGATTGCCTAAGGCCACATTCACACCATACATTTATTCCACTATTATTCCACTTTAAAAAGTCATGGCTTCCCCCAAAGAATCCTGGGAACTGTAGTTTGCGAAGTTACTGAGAGTTGTTAGGAGACCTCCTATTCCCCTCACAGAGCTACAATTCCCAGAGTGGTTTAACAGTCAGTCCCCCTTCCCAGGGAACTCTGGGAATTGCAGCTCTGTGTTGGAACAGGGGTCTCCTAGCAACTCTCTGCACCCTTCACAAACTACAATTCCCAGGATTCTTTTGGGAAAGCCATGACTGTTTAAAGTGGAATAGTGGTGGAATAAATGTATGATGGGATTGTGGTCCAGGGCAGAGACGTTTATTCTGTTGAGGGGTACGTACCCCTGGGGGGGGGGGGAAGTTAATTTGTCAGAGGTCACATGCCAGGAGTGGCTGGACCTCAAAGTGAGTGAGACACCTCTCTCTCTCTCTCCCCTCTCTCTCCTCTCTCTCCCTCTCTCTCTCTCTCCCCTCTCTCTCTCTCTCTCTCTCTCTCCCCCCCCTCTCTCTCTCTCCCCCCCCCCCCTCTCTCTCTCTCTCGGCTTCTGGAGGAGGGACAGATCACTCATGCCAGAGGCCTGAACCGGTCCTTTGCCCAAGGTCTTCCATTCCCTCCTCCCTCCACTTCCACGCTCCCCAGCCCCGCCTAGTTCCCCATCTTGGGCTCCCTCCAAGGGTAGCCTGAAAGGAGGCTGAAGGATGTCAGCCCCTGGTGTCGGGAGTCCCTTGCTGCTCGAGTGATGGGGGACCCCCTTCCCTCTCTGCGCTGCTTCGGCTACAGCTCCAGACAGTGGGGCCTGTTCATGCATCATGTGTGTGCACCCCTTCAGAGCCGCGCCACAGCAGTCTCCGTGGTTTTGAGGAGCACGCATGTGGGGGCTCGCCATCACCACCCAGGGGGCCAAAATCCCAGGGGGCTCCAGATTAAATTGGCGTGTCCTTCAAGGAGGGGAGTGGGGGGACACAGTCCTTTCCCTCAACAACTTCTGTATTTTCCTGGAGGCAATGGTATAGGCACCCCTTTTGGGCACAGAGGGACACCAGGGGTTATATCCAGTGGGAAATGGAAGTCCTTTAGGGCAAATGGTGCATTGCCCCACTAACCTCAGTCTGACCTGAGCCACCCCCCACCTGCCTGCTCACCTGCCTGACCTACACCCAGCCCACGGGGTGGCCCTGCCAGTCCCCTCCCTCCTGATCCTCAGTGTCAGGGCTCGTTCACACAGCAACTTACTGCAAGATTGGTGCCACGTGCATCCCCATTTCATTCACATGGTTCACGTGACGTTGCAGGCAAGCAGCCGCTGTCCTCTTTAAATCCGTATCAACCCAATCCGCTGATAATGCAAAAAGGAAAGGAAAAACTGTCTCAGCTTCGCTACGCTTCTCCATGTAGTCGCTTTGCTTCGATGTTTTTTTTAGTGGGCGAACTCTCTTACACCCCATCACTCGCTCCCTGTCTCTCTGCCATCCGCAAAAGCGGCTGCAGCCACTGCCTACTTTGCCTTTCACTCACTCCCCTCTCTAATCAGTTTCATACAGTTTCGTGTCAATTGCACCCCAACACTCTCCCAGAAGTGCAATTGGCAAGAAATAATGAAACTGACAAAAAACCCTTCCCCTTCTCTATTAGCAATATGATACTCCGGAGGGAGTAAACATGTAAAATTAGGGGCGGGGGCCACAAGGAAACAGTGATACTAAACCTTTGCAGAGGAACGCCAACTGGTGTGAAAGGAAAACAGCAGATTTGAAGGTAGGAAGTGTGAACCTTGCAAATCTATCGCGATGGCAAAAGCTTTACTGAGAAGTTCAGCTCCTGCATGAATGAGCCCTCAGTTTTGCCCTTGTAAAACTCAGCAGGGAGGAAGAGCGGGATGGCGGCAAAGCTAGAATGAGTTCGCTCTGCCAGCCATTGGCTGTGGTTCCATCTACTGTTCTGCCCCGACACTCCTGATGTGCACCAGCCACCGCTGGGTGTACCCAGTATTACTCCCACTCAAGAGCAGACCCGCTGAAATCAACAGACACGGCTAACTTTGGCCGGTTGATTTCCCAATGGGGCTACTCTGAGTAAAACTCAGCTGAAGACAAACCCACACTCTCCCAATTGTAGCACTTATACCCTTGGACCTGGGGGAAAAAAGTCCATTACCTTTGTATACAATGCCCCCCCCAATTGTACACAGAAAAAAGAGGCACACAAATTTGTGTGCATCTCCAGGACCAAATTAGCTTGAACTGTTCAGTACGCTTTTTGTGGGGGGGATGTGAATTGCATCTTGCATTTGCTAGAAGGTGCATTTAGCAAAATCGGGAGAGAGGCCTCCAAGGTGTGCCTTGAAAGGCTACAGAAATGTGCCCCAACTTTATCACCCCCACCTTTGCCACATAATCAAGGTGAGAAATGGTGTCATGAGCAGGGGTGTAGTCGTCCAGGGTCTTGGGGGGGTGTCTTACACCCCTTACTTTTTTGGGAGCATCCTATGAGGCAATCAGCATGAAAGGGGAGTGTGTTAGCCACTGAGAAGAGTCTTCTCACATGCTTCCTTGTCCTTTCCTGCTGATTGGAGCCAATCGAAATGAAAGGAGGTGAGTCAGCCACTGAGAAGACTCTTCTCAGTAGCTAACACTCTCCTCTTTCATGCTTATAGGCTTCTAGGGAAATCTGTTGTTATGGGAGAAGGCATTAACAAAAATCTCATTCTCAACTCAGCAGCAAAAAAAAAAGAGGGAGGGGCTGTGACTGTCATGAAGGGACCCTGCACTTCTGAATTTGCCACTACGCTACTGGTCGTGGGGGGGGGACAAAGGACACCAATCCCTCCCTCCCCCCTAACTCCCCATCCTTTGAATCTTGCGGCAGATTCAACAGGTGACTTCAGGGCATGCCCTCAGCTTGCCTCATCTGCACTATAGGGATGATAAAATACTGGCCTACCGTACAGGGCTGCTATTAAGGATCACAGACTGCATGCAGAAAAAGCGCTTCAAACACACCTCCTAAAGTGCTATCTCATGGTGGTTACTTTTGATACTCTTCACAAATGTGGCCTTAGAAGACAGATTGCTGCAGGGGGGGGAAGGTCAGGATGAGATCTCACAGATTTATTTCATCCCCCCCCCTCCGTTTGTTTTGTTTGTCTACTGCCTTTTTTCTGTTTTAATTTGGGACCACGTTTTCAACCAGGAAAGCATTTCTGTGCAAATCACAATTGTATGTGTGTGTGTCAGCACAGAAAGCATTGTGTGCGATGACTGACCATGCCTTGGCCCTCAGACTCCTTAGACATGGCCCTCGTTTTATGAAGCCTGCAGAGATGGAGTGATAGGGGGAGACAGCACAATGCAGCCCTGCAGTGTTGCAAACTCTAACCTCTTTGGGCCTGGCTCCTTCCACATGGAGCTCTGGCTCCACCCCCTGGTTGCTCTGACTACCCCAGACAAGCAGGCAGTCCTTGTCAGTTTTCCTTCAAGGAAAGGGAATGTGGCTCTCCACAGGGTGAGGGGGGGCAATTGCCCACCTCTCCAACAGCCCTATGAATCCTTTAACCACTTAGAACCTCCCTGCCCTAAATAAAAAAATGTGTGAAGTAGCTCAGAGAATGTACAGAGTGTATTCCCTCCTCACTGGCCATAAAATCACAGGGCTGTGTCCATTTAAGCTCTACTGAACCCACTGAAATTAATGGACCTTAAGTGAGTCGTGTCCATTAATTTCAATGGGTCTTCTCTGAATAGGACTGAGTGGGATAAAAATCACGGAGCTGGAACGTATGCTGGAGGTCATCTAGTCCAACCGGCGGCCAATGCAGAACCTGCAATGCAAGTGGCAACTGCAGCAGGGGTTGAGCAGCAGGGGTAGATGTGGTGATGGGATTCCAAATCCCATCGAGCCCATAGCCAGTACAGCCAACGGTGAGGATGATGGTGGCGGCGGCGGCAGTTAGAGACCAGCAACATCTGGAGGGCCACAGATGATCCCCCATCCCTGAGTTACAGCATCCATACCGGCAGCCACCAAGTCTCTGCCTAAATACCTCCAGCGAAGTAGAGCCTGTTACCTCGCAAGGCAGCCTGTTCTGCTGTCAAATGGGCTTCCTGCAACTTGAGCCCATTCCGTGTCCTGCACTCTGGGACGATCGAGAAGAGATCCCGGCCCTCCTCTATGTGACAACCTTTCATGTACTTGAAGAGTGCTATCATGTCTCCCCTCAGTCTTCTCCAGGCTAAACAGGCCCAGTTCTTTCAGTCTCTTCTCATAGGGCTTTGTTTCCAGTCCCCTGATCATCCTCATTGCCCGCCTCTGAACCTGTTCCAGTTTGGCTGCATCCTTCTTGAAGTGCGGAGACCAGAACTGGATGCAGTATTCAAGATGAGGCCTCTTCTTGGAGCAAGGGTGAGGAGAGCTGGGCAGCCCTCCGGAGGTTGCTGGGCACCACTAACCACCAGCCAGCATGGCCAATGGTACAATGGGAGGTGGAGCCCAGGGGACGCTGGTACGCCCACACGCCTGACCTTACCCAAACCGCTCGGTTTCTGTGCTGTCCTGCAAACGGTGAGGCTGCTGCCTTCACAGGGCCCAGATGGATCTGCAACAGAGAAAAGAAACTCTTTTCGTGCATAAAAAAGGGAGAGCCACATTTGAAGTGCTTGTGTGAGTGTAGGTGGGTGTGCAAGCACAAGAGCGCAAGTTATGGGGTGTGCCGTTGATGCATTTCTGACCTCTGCTGTTTCAATATAACTGCAGTGTCCAGTATTCCTCTGTGTGTGTCCCCCTATACTCCTTGTGGTGTTTTCCCCCTCCCAAAAAAGGGGGAGAGGTGGGGAGGAATCCCTTTGCAGTCTCTGTACTGCTGGACATTTTAATAAATTTTTTTAACAGTTCCTAAGACCACTGTCTGTTTTTCTGCCTTCACCCCCCCATAGAATCATGGAGTTGGAGGGGGCCTATAAGGTCATCCAGTCCAACCCCCTGCTCAGTGCAGGAATCCAAATCAAAGCATTCCCGACAGATGGCTGTCCAACTGCCTCTTGAAAGCCTCCAGTGTCAGAGAGCCCACCACCTCTCTAGGTCATTGGTTCCATTGTCGTATGGCTCTAACAGGAATATTTTCCTGATGTCCAGTCGAAACCTGGCTTCCTGCAGCTTGAGCCCATTATTCCTTGTCCTGCACTCTGGGACGATCAAGAAGAGATCCCGGCCCTCGTCTGGGTGGCACTTGAACAGTGCTATCATATCTCCCCTCAGTCTTCTCTTCTGAGGGCTAAACAGACCCAGTTCTTTCAGTCTCTCCTCAGAGGGCTTTGTTTCCAGTCCCCAACTGTGGCTTGCAGACACTTGCGCACTGATTGCATGCTGAGCAATTTAATGGAGCATGGATTTGCCATGGTGGCTCATTCACGAAGCTGTTCAGATCCACTCTGCATGACACTGCATGCAATTACAGTCAATTCCCTCCCCCGCCCCAATTTCCATTTCAATGAACTTTTGTAATAAGATTTGGGTCCGTTTAGATCGTTGGTCCTCCTAGCTCAGTACTGTTCACACTAACTGGCAGCAGCTTTCCAGAGTTTCAAGCAGGGAGTCCTTGCCAGTCCTACCTTGAGATGAGAGGAATTGAACCTAGACCCTTCTGCATGTTACCCACTGAGCTAAAAAAGATTCATCCTCACAGCGCTGAATAAATAGCTGATTTAATCAGGGAGCTGCCTTGCACTGACTCAGACCAATATTGTCTGCACTGACTGGCAGCGGACTGAACCTGGATCTTTTTGCGTGGAAAGAAGGTGCTCTACCAGGGATCCTTCACTCCAAAATTACCAACATCTCATACTCGCCTTTTCTCTAAAGTAAAACGCTCCAAATGCTGTTGCCTTTTCTCCTAGGGGAGTGGCTCCAACCCCTTGGTCATTTTGCCAAAAAACAGATTAAGAAAACTCCCACTGGGATTTGCAAAAAATTGCTTTAAATTGTAAGAGCTGGTGGAGAAGCTTTGAACAGGCCGCAAGGCCCTGCTCGTACAGAATGCACCGAGAGGGAAGGTGTTCATTTGGAAAGGAAAGGCACCCGCACTCCCAGGGCGTTTCCGCAGAGCTTGGAAAAGTTACTTTTTTGAACTACAACTCCCATCAGCCCAATCTATTGGCCATGCTGGCTGGGGCTGATGGGAGTTGTAGTTCAAAAAAGTAACTTTTCCAAGCTCTGGTTTCCAGATGACCTGTTGATCGAGCTTTCATCTTGATTTCCCCCCCAGGAATGTGAGAAGACACTATTATTTAATGAACATTAATTTCCATTTGTCTGCGGGGAGGTTAGATGACATTGCATCAAAGCAAGAGTTATCCCGTCACTTATCACAAAAAGGTTGATTTTTATTGTTAGGAATGCCCCACCCCAAAATAGCGCAGTCTGGAAGAGCCCTCATTCATACTTGACTATGATTTTTTTTAAAAAAAAAACTGGCTTGAGTTACCCATAGCAACAGAGAAAGGAGATGTCACCTCATATTTAACAGGTCTACAGAGGGGATGGGGGTCGCTCGCAGCTCTCGGAAGAGCAGTGACTTCCAGACTTTCATGAACCCAATGCCCTCAGCTTTCCGGCACCCAAATTTCAGAAGCCAGGTATGGTTATATTATGGCACTGCATAACTCCGCTTCAAAAGAATCTGTTTTCATTTTTAAAAACCAAAAACCAAGGTTCTAGCTCTCCTGATGACAGATGTTCCTTTCCTTGGTCTCCAAGTGGTGCTCATTATGCATGGCTGCCATGCCAAATTCATAAATAATAATGTATCTTTAGTTATTTTTGTAAATAAAAAAAAGCTGGGTTTTTTTTAATGACATGTTTCTAAATCACCTTGAGGGGTACGTAAAAGGCAGTTCATAAATAGAGATGAAAGTTAGGAAACTCAAAAGGGGAAGATTTGGAGAACTGCCACCCTACCCACCTTCTCCAAGGAGAAGGCACATTTTCTTGCACGCGGGATTGCCTGATGCTCTCTGGGTGCCCTGGGCTCTGACTGCCATCATCCCGCACACTGACCATGCTGGCTGAAGTGGCTGATGGGAGCCAGAGTCTAGTCACACCCAGAGAGCCTCGTTCCTCCATCTCTTGCACGCAGCAAGGAAATGCTACTTCTCAGTTCAGAGATGGGGAACTCAGGCCCCCCAGGTGTTGCAAGACTGCAACTCCCATCCTCCCTGATCATTGACCATGCTGGCTGCCTTGGGCTGCAGGGAGTCAAGAGCCCAATGGCATCTGGAAGGCGCCAGGTTGGGGAAAGCTCCTCTGCCTGACGGACTGGCCAGGATTAGCAATGCCCAAAGCAGTCTCAGGCAGGGCCAGCCCATCCTGACTAGCACCGTGCCAAAATCGATCCTTCCCTTTCTCAAAAAAATTTTCTTCTCCTGCAAAATAGGCTTCCATTTCTTCTTTCTGGCTTGTTCTCAGGGCACTGTATCACTGATGTATCACTGAACACTAAAGTCTGGATCATTCAAACCATGATATTCCCGATCTCTATGTATGGATGTGAAAGTTGGACAGTGAAAAAAGGGATAAGAGAAAAATCAACTCATTTGAAATGTGGTGTTGGAGGAGAGCTTTGCGGATACCATGGACTGCGAAAAAGACAAATAATTGGGTGTTAGAACAAATTGAACCAGAACTATCGCTAGAAGCTAAAATGATGAATCTGAGGCTATCGTACTTTGGACATATCATGAGAAGACATGATTTACTAGAAAAGACAATAATGCTGGGGAAAACAGAAGGAGGTAAAAAAAGAGGAAGACCAAACAAAGGATGGGTTGATTCCATAAAGGAAGCCACAGGCCTGAACTTGCAAGATCTGAACAGGGTGGTTCATGACAGATGCTCTTGGAGGTCGCTGACTCATAGGGTCACCATAAGTCGAAATCGACTTGAAGGCACATCACAACAACAACTCAGGGCACAGGAGGTTTGCTGTAGAAGTCTGAGCCCCGCCCCTTCATTTTGGATTCTTCCTCCTCTTCCTCCTCCTGAAATCTATTCCCAAACAGGTTTGGAGAGCTCAGAGTAAAACCCAGAGCGGATTCCACTGCCCTGCTGACATGGAGCCACCACCTGCCACTGATGGGGACAAAACTAGAATTTGTTGGCTCCGCCTCTTATTGCCTCTGGCTCCGCCTATTGCCTGGGCTCCCTGCCTTCTACCCCACCAGCTCCAGCCACCACTGCCTGATTATTGGTGCAAGAGGGCAGAGTTAAGGGTGCCACTGAAACTCAAAATCGATCCCCACTCTACACATATACACACAAACACACTTTTATTAACAGAGTCATCCATGTACACATAGTGCTATACAGAGTTAACTTAAGCATAATAATGAATGAATGAAGGACAGAGCCCTGCCCCAAAGATCCTACAGTCTCATCACAAGCCACATATTGATGAACGCATGTTCACTGCATTTCCAGTTTGCCAGATAACAATGGAAACTTACAGAAGGATTTGGGCATCTGGACAAAGCGACCGCTGAGGGAAAGGAAAGCTAGTGGAGTTTTCCCAATTTGGAGCTGGCTTCGGGGATTTTGGTAGCATTCCCAAAATCATGCAAAAAAGCAGAAGATCAGGCCCTCCCCTCCCACAAAGTGTTTGTCCTTGTTTGGTGGCCAAAAAAAAAAAAGTGGGTCCCTCACTGCCAAATCCACAATGGCCAACCCTGGTGTCATTGCTTTGCAAACTGCAAACTCCCACCCAGACAGCCAGCCCCCACCCCCATAAAAGCTTTGTCTGAATTATTAATATAATAGCAAATTGCATACAGCCAAGCCTTCAGCAGAATCAATCAAAAAAGGAGGAGGGGGGTTATAGTCACGGCTCATGAGAAGCTGAATGCAACCCGGACTTCCAGGCAGTCTGGAAGTTCGGAGAAAGTCAACTGAATCAGATGCAGTCCTTCTCTTCCATTGTTTTGGATTGTGCAACAGCCTTTCCTGGGAAAACGCATGTTGGACAAGGATGTCCCCAAAGGGCCTCCCCAAAGGATCAAGAAAAACCTTACCAGTCCCTCCAGGCTGGAAGACCAAGGAAGATGGAGGGATCTGTATTCGTTCAACTGAAGTGCGGCTCAGCACTCCGGCCTGGTTTACACCTGGAAAGGTCTCCAGTCCCCGGTCCCCTGCCCCTTTCCCTTCTTCTTGGCCCCTCCGCCGCCGGCTGCCTGATAGCAATAGACCCCAAAGAGCTTATATTTCTTATCAGGGAAGCCCAAGTTGCGCACACCTGGCTCGCTACCCCCACAACGAGCCCGCGGGTTGACAATGGGGTAGCGAATGCTGCCATCGCCCACCCAGCCAGCCTCACACTTGTCCAAGAGCTGGATCTTCCAGGCGGCGTAGAGCTGGCCAACCTTGGCCACCGCTGCCTTGTTCTTCTGGCATGCCTGGATGGCCTCAGGGAAGCTCAGCTTGCGGTAGGTCTTGAGGAAATAGACTTTCCCTGGAAGGGAGAAAGTGGGGATGAAGGGACAGTGTGATGCAGTGGTTAGAGTGTTGGACTAGGACCTGCAGAGACCAGAGTTCAAGTCCCCACTCAGCTGGGAAGCTCTCTGAGTGACTTTGCTGGTCATTGTCTCTCTCAGCTTGACCTTTCTTGTGAGGATAAAACGAGGAGGGCCCAGGGGGAGAGCCCTGCACACCCCCTTGTATGACTTGGAGGAAGTTGGGATCTAAATGTAAATTCAACTTATGCAGTGGAATGCGCAACGGCAGGCCACATGAGTGACGGCATGCCTTTTTTTGGATACGCATTAGCAGCCAGCTGTGTTCACCCACTCCCCCCCCTTGCCAAGGTGAAGAAAGGGGCGAAATGGAAGACCTGCCAGGACATAGATGGATGCAGCAGGGAAAGGCATTCTGTTTCTGAGCTGATCCAGAGCTGTTCATCCTGTCCCTGATTGCACAAATGAAGCCCCCATCTCCAAACCGCTCCCCCCCCCCAGCCAGACCCTCCTAGCAAAGAGTAATTCCCGCCTCAGGAGAAACACCGCAGGGCTCGTACATCATCCCCTCCATTGAAGAGCTCAATTGCCACTTTTCTTCGCTATCCCCAGGGACTCGGGGCACGAAAGGGCCTTGCTCTCCCTGGCAGCCAGGGAAGGCGCCAGAAATCTGTTAAATGTCGCTCTGAGATTTTCTAGGGTGGAATCTGGTAGGTATTAGGGGGGAAGCCATGACACCTTTGTGCATGGAGCGCGCCCCCCAGCTCATATCCCCAATAAATTTCAAACATCTGGATTGAAACGGGACCGCAGATTTTGACAGATCGTGCCTTTGCGTTTGTTTCCGGCTTTTCACAATCTCTACACGAGCAATTTATAAAATGAACCTCCAAGTGATCCCATATCTTGCAAGTGGGGCTGAGTGGGGCCCTCCAGGCCACTCTGCCTGGCCCTCAGGACTCTCTCCACTGGGCTTCCTTTGCCCCCTCCTTGAGTGCCCCTGCTTGGCTGGCAATGTGTCCTTGGACCCTGATCATGCCCTTCCCTTGCCCTGATGGCGAATGGCATGCGCACGTGTGGGGAAACCAGAGGTAACATTCACATCGGTTGCTCCGCCCACTTTTGCCTCTGACCACTAGCATGTGGCCCTCGAAAGGTTGGCCAGAAGGGAATATGGCCCTCAGGCAGAAAAACAATCCCTACCCCTGGATTATTGGAGTAGCAAGAGGCTCATCCTGTCTGACGGCAGCCTCTTGTAACCCTGTTTTTGGGGAAACCCTTATACATTAAGGGAGCCTGCCATGAACGGAAAGTTTGGGGGTTGGAATGGATGATCCCTGTGAGTCCCCTTCCAGCCTCTGATTTGGAACCCTGTGCCTTGGGGTGAGGGGCTGGCTCTGGTGGCCAGATGAGTTTCTTTTGTAAAGCTAATAGAGTGGCCAGGTTGTTAATGGGTCTATCAGGTGCCCAGCAACTGGTGAATGGGCCAGGAAGACCCTTTTGTCATTGACACTCTTCAGGAGAGCCTTCCTCCCCCCCCCCCATCCTAGGAGAGGTTTGTGTTGTTAGTGTGTGTTGGAGAACGGCTGGGAACTGGAGGCAGGGAGAGGGGCTGTCTCTCTGCACCGTGGCTTTAGGGTGTCTTTTGTAACACTGGTGGGAAAGCTGGATGGACCGCTGATACACGACTGTAGGGAGCCATGAAAGTCAACATGGCAGCTATTCGCCTGCAGAAGCAGCACCTTCCTGGTTAAAACCAGGAACCACCACATTCCTTGCTCAGAAAATCTGGATTTCGGCAGGAAAGGGAGTTGCAAAATGTTTCGCTTTAATCTGGCTTTGCCAGTTTTAGGAAGGAAAGCAAAAGTAGCGTATCGTCGTGGCTAGGAAATGTGTTCATGCGGCACAATCGTCTACATCATGGAGGTGCAGAATCTCAGGCCCGGGGCCCCAACGTGGCCTTCAAGGCCTCTCTGTCTAGCCCCGGGACCTTCCCCAGGCCACACACCTGTGTTCAGGCAGTGATCCAGCGCCCTTATCAGGGGCCTTGAACCTTTTCCCAACTTGCCTGCATGAACTTCTGACTTTTGACTGACTGAAGTCTACCCAGCTGGAGTAGCGGTTAGAATGTCGGACTGGGACCTAGGAGACCAGGGTTCAAATCCCCATCCGGCCGTGAAGCTCACTGGGTGACCTTGGGCCAGTCACTGCCTCTCAGCCTAACCTACCTCGCAGGGTTGTTGTGGGGATTAAATGAGGAGGGGGAGAACCACGTTTGTATGCCACCTTGAGCTCCTTGGAGGAAAGGCGGGTTGTGAATAATGAAAGAAATAAAAAATAAATACCCTCCTTTACATCTATTGCCACACCCGCATGTTTACCTCTAGCCCTGCCCACCAGTGACATGCAGCCCCCAGGCTGAAATAGCCCCCCTGCCAGCTCTCTACATGTTTCCCATTGAGTTCAATAGGTGCGACTCCCAAGTAAACATTCATAGGACCATAGCCTTAGTTGTCTAATTCTTTTGGTCTTTGAAGCATCAGCCTTTAAATCTTTAAAATCAAAAGGACTAGTAACTTTTTTTTTTAATGGAAAGCAGAAACCCTTGGGAAGATTAAAAGCAATGGGGTTGTTTTAAAACTAAGATGATTCAATAAGCTGAAATGCCTTTCAATCTGGGCGACAGTCCATAAATTGGGGATGGGAAACCTCAGGCCCAAGGAACGAACGCGGCCCTTCAGTCCTCCCCATCTGGCCCTCAGGACTCAGGCTTTGCAACTTCCCTGAAAGTTTGTGCCTGGCTAGGATATGGCCTTGAATTTCGCTAATGCTTCCAGCTTCTCTGGATGGAAGATAAAGAGGTGCGTGCGAGTGGGTGTAACAAAATAACATTTCCATTCATTTGTCTGCTCACTTTTATCTCTGGTCCTGCCTACCATAGGCATGTGAGAGGCAGTGGTGGTGTAGTGGTTAGAGTGTCGGACTGAGACGGGGGAGACCAGGGTTCAAATCCCAGCTCGGATAGAAAGCTCACCTTGGGGGCCAGTCACTGTCTCTCAGCCTAACCTACCTCACAGGGTTCTTGTGAGGATAAAATCAGGAGGGGGGGACCATGTTTGCATCCCACCTTGAGCTTCGCGGGATGTAAATGTAATAAATTAATAAATGGGAATACAGCCCTTTGACTGAAAACGATTTGCAACCTCAGCCTTGAATAAATACAGCACACACACAAGCAGCCCTTTACCGTTCAGGTTGGAAGTGAAACAGAAGGCATCGTAGCGCTCGACGTCTTTGTGGCGGTAGCCGTAATTCCTCACCCCGACGGGGGTTTCTTTCCGCCCACACTCGTCCCGGGGCTTGGCGATGGGGTACTGCACCGATCCGTCCTGCAGCCACCCGGCGTTGCACCAGTCCATCCCGTCCAGCCAAGCCTCGTGCAGCTGATCGTAGGACGCCAGGATCCCGTCCTGCTCCGAGCAGACTGTCTGGGCCTCGTGGAAGTTAAGGGTGTACCTGCCCAGCCGGGGGTGGTAAGGGAAGATCACCCCTAAAGAGACAGAGGAGGAGGAGGAAGAGGAGCCTTGTAGGAGCAGAGCAAGAGTCCGTCACGGTCACGAGTGGGGGGACATCTGTGTCCCCCCCAGAGATTGCTGGACTCCCATGCTGGCCAGGGCTGACAGGAACTGGAGTTCAACAATCTCTGGAGGGTGACAGATTTCCCCATCCCTGCCCATCAGAAGAGAGAATCCCTCTTCTAAATAGAGGCATTCCTCCATCGCTCACACACACATGCCGTCAGGAAGGCCTCTTCTTAGAACAGGGCTGGGGATCACCTGTGGCTCGTCAGGTGTTGCCAAACTGTGACTGTGGCACGGTCGGGGATGATGATGGCAGTTGGGAATCCAGCAACATCTGGAGGGCGACAGACATTCCTGCCTGGACAGAGCAGAAACTCCTGCAGAGAAGCAACAGGAAGCCCTATCACTGCATCAGCTGAAAGGTCCAGTTGTATGTGGCAGAAATTGTCTGCCAGTGGGTAGAGGCAAGCACCTGAACAGTGACTCGTACAGGGTTGTGACAGGCAACCTCCTGCATGGGCTGGCCTCCCAGGAGCCTTCCCCGGTTTAATCAATATATGTTTCCTCAGCGCACGAGCTCTCAAAAGCCAGCCACTTCGAGGACCATCTGGCTTTATTGGAGCTAATGCTACCCCTCTATTCAATTGTAACTCAATCTCGCCTGCTTCCAATTTAACATACGCCTCCGGCTGAATCCAGCGTCAGTGTAATTCCATGACGGCAGTGCAGGCCCCAGGTGGGGGGTGGGGGCTTCTGCGCTGATTCTGTGCTTGACCTCAGAGGGGGAAGAGATGGCTCCTCAAGATCCCTCCCCCTATTTACATAGCCCCACCCTGATTCTTCATCACAATGAAGCAAGGGTGGGGAATGTGGCCCTCCAGCCCTCTCTGTTTGGCCCCTGGGACTCTTCCCAGACCATGCCCCCATTAGCCCCGCTTTGCACCCTCCACAAATGTTTTCGCCTGGCAGGGGATGAGTCCTTGAACTCTGATCACGCCTTTTCCTTGAGGGGGACAGAGAGAGGGGTGTGGGTGAGTGAGTTGTACATGTGCTCCGCCCACTTTTCCTACTGGCCCCACCCACCTCTGGTATGTGGCCCCTGGAAGGTTGCCCGGGAATGCGGCCCTTGGGCTGAAAAAGTTTTCCTGTCCCTGCCGGCCAGCATGATAAAAAAAGGTGTCCCCGCACTTATAGTGCGAGTCATTTCTGACTCTTAGGGTGACTTCTTGCGACGTTTACTAGGCAGACTCTGCATGGTTGCTGTTTGGATGGCATTTGTCACACACACACGAGATCCCATCCCAAGCCAGCCACAGCTCATGCCCTCATTGAGAACAAGCAGCTCTTGTTTTCCAACTTCTTACCTCCCCTCCCTGCACTCTTTAGAGACTCTGGGGTGCTTGATCGTCGCTGTTATTGACTTTTATTGTTGCTGCAGGTTTCTAAACTAATAAAAACCAGGAAGACTGATAGCAGCAGGTGGATTCGTAAAACATCCCAACAAGAGAGAGAATTGGTTTTAAAAGGGGGAAAAAACAGTGCCATGGGTTGGGATAAATTATAGTCTCAAGGGGGCCTTTCCGGCTGTTTTTAACTCCTCTCTCACACACACGCCAAAATTGCTCCTTTGATTTATTTCGCTATTAAGACCTCTAATCGGATGAAAAAGTCTCCCTTTGGAGGGACTTCCAGTGCTGCCTCTGCATGAGTTACCGTTCTTGCTTGAAGGAGGTATACCAGAGTGACAAGATGTTCAGAGATATCCCACCCTCACCAGCAGCCTGCCTTTGACAGTGATCAGCTGGGGGCCGCCAGGAAATTGATAAGCAGGGTATGAAGGCAATAGCTGCTTCCCCACCCCACCCCTGCACGCACACACAGCAAGTGGTACTCAGAGGTGGACTGCCTTGGAACAAGGAGGATCTGTTCTTACCTCCCATGAGAACTCAAGAAGAGCCCCGCCAGATCAGGCTGGGGCCCATAATTTCAGAGGACAATTTGCATCTTAGAAGAAGGGGATTTCCTCACCACTCTCACGCAAGAGAGTACGCCTGGAATTTGAAAAGAGGCATTCCCCCTTTCGCACAGGAGGAAATCTCCCCATATTAGTAGAGACATTCCCATTCCACCCTCACACAGATGCCAGAAACCCAAAGTCCTGCAAAATGCTTCTTTAAAAAAATGAAATGCAAACTTAACCCCTTTCATTTATCATTCAAAGCTCACTGGGTGCATCTACTACATTTCTTTGAATTGTGTAATACCTCTAACCCTATCAAATTTGCTTCTGCTGTTCCTCAGGACAGTGCCACGCAACTCATTACCCCAAGATAGTTCCTCCGGGGCCGCCTGTTGGAGCGGAGCACGGAAATAACTATATTAATACTGATAGAATCATAGAATAGTAGAGTTGGAAGGGGCCATCAAGTCCAACCCCCGGGAATCAGTGAGGGAGGAATAAGTTGCCTTTCTATCTGTCTCTGCTCCCCTTCAGCTTCAGGTTACTTGTTACTTGAGCTGGTGCTTTACTGCCAACACTGACCCCTGCGTGGGGTGACCTGGCCGGTGGCTGTGACTCCGATCCACTTCCACTGACCTTCCAAGTCCAGGTTCACCATCCCTGCGTCATCCTCCAATTCATTGGTCACCTCGCACTCGTAGCGCCCGTAGTCCTGAAGGGTAACGTTCCGGATGATGAGCGAGGCGTCTCCGGCACCGTCCTCCTGCAGCGATGTCCGGCCCCGATAGTTCCCGAAGGCCCTGCGCTCCTTGCCCATAGCTACGAAGACATCCTCGAAGGACATGGGCTCCACCACCTTGGTCCACTTCAAGCGGATCTCATCGGGGTCGTGGGCAGAGACATCATAGTGGAAGCGGCAAGGCAAGATGATGGTGCCACCGCGGTGGGTGACTACCTTCCCAGGTGCCGTCTGGACCACAATGGCACCGCTCTCGTCTTCTGCAAATGAAGGGAGAAAGGGAAGTGTTAACCTAGAACCGGCTGTGCATTGTCATCGCTTCATGACCAAGAGTGGGGAGTGAGTGGTGTGTGTGTGTGTGTGTGTATGAATATGGTTCTGAGGCTTTGCAGGCGCCAGGGGAAGACTTCAAGGGCACCACTGTGCCACGGTTACTGCTTTGTCAATCCCTGCATTGGAGTTAACTGAATGGCACCAAAGTGCTTTGGAGTGCATTGCGCGGCTGCTCCTTGAATCCTGCAAGCTGTGCTGCCACCAGTGCATCCCTGAGGCCCACATTACGACAGCGAGCCTCCCCTCTGCCCCAAATCATGCACCCGCCAATGCACAGCACACTTCCACGCACGCACCTGAGACGTGCACCACTTTCTTCCGTCCTTTCTGGGCAAGGGCAAGCTGGCAGCAAAGGATCAAGGTGGCGACGTGAAGGAAGCTCCGGGTCCGAACCTTCGCAGGCAGCATCTGGACAGAAAGAGAGGACGAGTTGCTTAATAACCCCAGGGCTGTAGCAACCAGGAAGCGGCTAGGAAGGAATCTGAGCTGTGTGTTGGCTGGGGAAGACTCATAGCCACTGGCATGCAGAAGGTCCCAGCTTCAATGCCCAAGGGCATCTCAGGTACTGCTGAGGATGTCCCCTGTCCCATACCCTGGAGAGCTGCTGCCAGCCAGTGTAGACAGTATTGAGCTAGATGGACCGAGGGTCTGACTTGGAACATGGCAGCTCTCTCGGTTCCACCAGACAGTGTGACACTCCCCCTCCTGCCATTCCATAAATGGAAGCCAACTAGACCGGCAGATAGTTGACTCTCACTGGCAATTGTTGGGTTGTGTCCTACACAGAGCTGACCCACTGAAATTAAAGGCCATTATTTTCAGTGGGTGTCCCCTGGGTAAAACTTCAATTCAGCCCATTTTTGTGTTGCAGGCAAGCACCAGATTTGTAACTTTTTACTGTGCAATCTTCAACCCCCTATCAGTGCAGGAACAGCATCGCTGATAGGTTGGGCCATCCAGCCTCTTGCTTAAAAACCTCCAGAGAAGGAGGTCTGCCACCTTTCCAGGCAGCTTGGTCCGTTCTCGGACAGCTGAGGCCCCATCAGCACTATACGTTTAAAACAGCATCATACCACTTTAGACTGTCACGGCTTCCCCTGAAGAATCCTAGGTCTTGTGGTTTGCAAAGGTTGCTGAGAGTTGTTAGGAGACACACCCATACCCATTTTGCTCACAGTTACAATGCCCAGAGTTCCCTGGGAAGAGTAATCAATTGTTAAAACACTCAGGAAATTGCAGCTCTGTCAGGGAATAGAGGGTCTTCTAAGCACTTTTAGCACCCTTAGTAAACTACAGGTCCCAGGATTCTTTGAGGGAAGCCAGGAGTGTTTAAAGTGGTATCATAGTGCTTTAAATGTAAGGCGCAGAGGGCGCCTCAGAGCCAGGGCCGGCGCCAGGCATGTCTGGGCCCTTGGGTGCCAGCCTGCCCTGGACCCGTGGTGCCCCCCTACAGGCTGTGAGGGTCCACGGTGCCTGCCCGCTCCACCTACCTCTTCTCTCTTTCTGTGAATGCCCTGAGCACTGCCCTACGCTGTGTGTGTAAACATGCCGGCCATCAACCAAGAAGGTGGTAGGGGCATCAGCCTCTTCTTATTTATTATTATTTATTATATTTATTTATACCCCACCCTTTTCCCAAGTGGAACTCAGGGCGGCTTACAACAAACATAAATACATATGATTAAAATATTCAAAATTCTACATTAAAATAAGATTAAACCATTAGCACGATTAAAACATTTAACATCCACTTAAAATAAAAACACATTAACAATAGTGCAATTAAGCAATAAACAATGCAGCAACCTCTCAACGAACTGTCCTAACCACCTTTAATAATAATAATAATAATTCAATTTGTATGCACAACATACGAGGACTTCTTGCTGCCCACAGTAAGATCCTGCTGCATTTAAGTACAAAGTGGAGGGGACTATAGCTTCCAGAAGTTGGCTGCCCAATAAACTTATATGGCAACTATCATTTTAAAATGTTGAATAGCTTAGAAACCGACTCCCTGGAGTTTGACAAGAAATAACCCATGGTTAAATTTTTACACATTAGGTTCCTGCAAGGAAGGGATGAGTGAGCGCAATCAGCTAAATCTGGGGCTGCATACAGGAGCTAAGAGTGGAAAGCCTCTGCCACCATCTTGGTTGATGGCAGCTGTGCGCACAGTGCGCAGGGCATTCACAGAAAGGGAGGAGAGGTAGGTGGAGCTGATGGGTGCTGCGGGTCCTCATGGTCTTTAGAGGGGGCTGGAAGATCCCCCTCTGCGATCTGCAGAGGATCGCAGAAAGGGGGCACTACCCCCACATTCTAAGGAAGGGCCCTTTAGGGGCCCCTCTGGGGCACAGGGGCCCTCAGCCAGAGCCCGACCTGGCCATCTTTTGGCACCGGCCCTGCTCAGAGTAAATAAACATGGATAACAGAATTGCATTGATTTCAATGGGTTCTATGCAGCTACCCCTCTGGACGCGCATGCATGTGTACCAAACTCTTGGGTTCTATGGGGCTACTTTATAAAGGAATAATGGAAACACAATTACAAAAAATCTGGAAATTTACATCAGGAAGCAAAAATAGCAACAACAATGCAACATATCCCGACTGAATATATCTTCAGGATATAATAATTCTCAGAGTCCCATGCACCCAGCAAGGCACCAGCGCAGAAACTGCTTTGCAGAAAAGTCCAAGATAGGAAGATCAGGGGTTCCCATAGACAAAAACCTTAAACCCCTAAATAAAATAGGAAACAGTTACAAATACAGAAAGCTACCACTCTGCCATTCCCTCCAACACATATAAATTAAAATCCCATTACCTAATTCGAGGTGACAAGAGGATAATTCTTACTCCGTGGCATTAACAGCTCCTTTCCAGCTTTCTCTCTCGGTCTGAACTAAAACGCAATAATTACAGCCCCTTCCTTAAGGGCCTCCCACCCACTGGGCCCAACCAATCAGCCACAGGAGTTACACATGCATGTGTGAGAGAGGGCGGAACCCTGCAGAGCTGCTGCCAGTCACTGTAGACAGTATTGAGGCAGATGGACCGATGACCTGGTTCAGCGTCAGGCAACTTCCTGGCTTCCTATTTAAAAGCAGCTCTTGATTCAGGACCATGAGGACTAGCATCTCACTTCAGCATTACTAAGCAGAACTAAACCTCAGCCGCAGAGAAACTGCTTTGCCAGCAGAAGGTCCCAGGTTCAATTAGTAGCATCTCCAGGTAGGGCTGGGAATGCCCCCTTTGTGAAACCCTGGAGAGCTGCTGCCAGTCAGTGCTGGTAGTACTGAGCTAGATGGACCATTGGCCAGCTCACAGGTGACAGGAAGGATCTGTCAATGCTTTCTTAGAGGGATGACAGAAGTACAGTCTGACTGGTGTGAAGGAGTTCAAATCAGCCAAGTTCTCCCTCTTGCAGAGGAGAATAGATTTGCAAAGGTCTCCTTACCTCCCCCTCCCCCCATCTGGTCCTCTAACCCTGCCCGCTTGAAATATTCCAGTGACACAGTGAGAAATTTTGTTTTTAAACAACAGCAATTTCCCCCATCCTTGAATGGGAGAGGTTAGGAAGAAATATCCCCTTAGAGGCAGGAGGATTTGGAACTCACTGCTCAGTTTTTTAGTCCCCTTAAAATTTGGTGAGAACAGTCTTTTTTCTTTTTAAATAAAGGCTATTTTCACAACGAAGACCCCATGAAGCAGCCCCTTTCAGGATCCTGAGATACGGGATCTATCCGGCGCTTCCCAGAGTAGAGCCATTGAAGTTTAAAGTTAGCCACGTTCACTCATTTCAATGGGTCTACCCTAAATAGGACGAGCACAAGGAAGCACCTTCCAAAAATGTGGTTTAGATTTCATCCTACAGAGCCCAGCTATCCCTGGGAGCGGGGGGGGGGAGTGGGAGTGGTACCCAACTCAGCCAGTAATAGAATGTCCTTTCTTTCAGCATCCTGCTTAATTCCCTTAAAATGTATCAGCCCCCTTAAAATTTGGCGAGAGCAGTCTTAAACTGTTTTGGAAACTAAGTCCCCCTACATTAGGCAATCTGGAGTGTTTCAGGTCCACTGAAACGCCTTGCAAAGATCTGGTTTAGCCATCACCCCACAGAGCCCAGCATCCCTGACAAAAAAAAAAGTGGTACCCAACTCAGCCAATAAAAGGATGCTCGCTTGTTTCCGCCCCCCCTGCATCCTGAACATTGCAGCAACTCCAGATGAACCAATGCTGCATTTTATCAAGGTGACAGGCTGTGCGTGTTAAAATCTGGATTTTTTTTTTAAAAAAAGGCAACTTACCATTTGTCCTTGAGGGCAAAAGAGAAATCTCAGAAGCTCCACCGAAGTTGAGATGGATGCAGAAAGATGATGCAGGACAATTTTTTTTGGGGGGGGGGAGAGAAAGAGAAAAAATCTGCCTGTGTCTTGAGCTTTGCATCCCTCTCAACCTTCCTTATTGGGTCCCCCCCCCCCAGTTCATCAGCATTAATGCTGACAAATTGCAGACTCCTCAGTTTGGTATCTTAGTCAGCAAACTCCTAGAAGGGGGGGAGCAGGAGAGAGAGAGAGAGAGAGGCAGTCAAAGGGTAGCAACACCTGCATTAGGGCAGGCTGCAATGGGTGCAGAAGGAGAGAGTGCTCGAGATAAAAGGGGGTGGGGGAAAAAGAATTTTAAAGGGGAACCTGCAAATCTATTGGCTGGATGGATTTCCCAACAGCAGCAGCTAGTCAGTCCCCTGGAGGACTCAAGCCGAGCACATGCTGAGAGAGGCCCGAGAAGACCAACTCAATTCTTTTGGATGCTCTGTGCTGGGGAGCTTTTTTTCAGCCCGAGGGCCACATTCCCTTCTGTGCAACCTTCCAGGGGCCACTTGCCAGGGATGGGCCAGAGGCAAAACTGTGCAGAGTAACGTCAATTTGACCTTTTGGCCATTAGGCAGGTCTCCATACAAACTCTCTCTCACACACACCCCTTCCAGGCAAGCGAGACTCTGGGAGCGAAATGGAGCCAGCTAGGGGCGTGGCTGGGGAGAGGGTCTAGTGAGAGTGTAGAGGGCCAGACGGTGAAACCTGGAGGGCCACATTTCCTCCCCAGGCCTGCAGTCCCTGAGCAGTGCTTTGGCATGCAGAAAATCACTACATGGTTTTGGCCGAGTGCCGCAAGGCAGCCGGCAAAAGCAGCTATTAAGTTTCCAGCTTTAGGGTGAGAGGTGGACCCCCCCAAAGGAAATCTAAGGGACAACACCCTCTTTTGAGCTGGAAGTTTATCAAGTGGAGTTGCCAGGTGGTGATTCTGGGGTTGGGCTTACGCATACGCACATAGATGAGGCCAGATTAAGGTGGTCAGGGGCCCTTGTGCAGTTCCCAAAATGGGGCCCTCCTTCCCTCCGAAGAGAACACGTGAAACAAGGGACCACAAAGTTAGTCTTGTGAATCTCCACTCAGCCATGAAGCTCACTGGGTGACCTTTGGGGGCCACTCACTGTATCTCTAGCCTACCTCACAGGGTTGTTGTGAGGATAAAATACGGAGCAGGAGAACCACGTATACCACCTTCAGCTCCTTGGAGGAGAAGTGGGATATAAATGTAATAAATCTTAAAGACTAACCAATTTATTATGACATGCTTTCTTGGACTTAAAAATAATAATACTCTGAGCATGTGCAGTTTCACAACTCTCATCAATACACAAGAAATGTTTTTGCCAACCTTGATAAACAAAAAATACTCTGAGCATGTGCAGTTTCGCATTTTAAACTCACTTAACTCATCAGTGTCGTTACTTGCTTCCTGCCCTCATACCCAATCGATCTCACAGGGCTGTTGTGAAGACATGGAAGGTGGTATAAAACGGCTGCAGAGGGGGACTTGGTGCTTGCATGGTAGGCATCAAATGTTGTCCTTTTAATCAGAGCGATGCATCTTTCTAGTAGAAAGGGCCACGGATACCTGACCAGAAATTATGCATTGTAGCCACCTGAGCCATACTTAGACTAGACCCATTGAAATCAATGGACTTAAGTTGTTATGTCCATTGATTTCTGTGCCTTTGTGGTCAGTGAACTCAGCCCTGGTTTGGGGAAGCTGGAAAGCTTATGTCGAGGGAGGGGGTGCCCCCCCACATCCCACAAGAAGCAAACAGCTATAGTCATCTATAAATGGTTTTATTTTGTAAACTATGACTTATCCAAGTAGCCCCTTATTCCCATTTCTGTTTCGTTTAACAGCACCTTTTGTTTACAAATTAGCACCCCCTTCCCCTCTGACCATGAAGTACAAATAAAATGGTCCCCCGGCACCCAAGAACCCCAGTTCACCCGCATTACACATTTTCTCCAACATCTCCCCACCCTCTGCTGAAAAACTGTAGCTTTCAAAGGGCCCCTCCAGACTGCAACATGTCACGGTAACAGTGCATTAGCGGTGGATTTATATTGGACTGTTCACAGATCAGTCAGCTTTATTAGTTGTTCTGTGACGCTTCCCCGGTGTTACCAGTTCCAAGTGTGAGCTGGTAAAAGAAACCAGAACATTTGTGGTATAAAAAGTTACAGGATTTCAGCAGGGAGTTCTAGGACATGCGCTGATTGGAAATAAAGCAGCCACCTGAAATTCTTCCAGGAGCAAATGGTTTTGAAAACATGATGGCGTATAACTGCCCCGATACCATCTTGAGGATTTGAAGGGTACAGGAGACACTGGGAGAGAGAAAGGGATGCACGGCAAAGCTCACGGTATATTAACAGAGGAATCCAATTGGGACAAAAGAGACTTCTGTTGTCTATATACCAACGCGCGGAGCTTGGGAAACAAGCAAGGGGAGCTTGAAGTCTTAGTGCATCAAGGCAAATATGACTTCATAGGGATAACAGAGACTTGGTGGGATGAATCCCATGATTGGAATATAGCCATTCAAGGATATAAACTCTACAGAAAGAATAGAAGCAACAGAAAAGGAGGGGGAGTAGCGTTATACGTCAAAGACAAATACACCTCTATGGAAATCCAAGAGAGCGAACAAAGGGGTCAGGTAGAGACCATTTGGGTAAAAATAAATGGAGAAACAAATAAAACCGACATGGTAGTAGGTGTCTACTACAGACCCCCTGGCCAGGAAGAGGTGGTAGACGAGGCCCTTCTCAAACAAATCTCCGAAATCTCAAGGAGGCAAGAAGTAGTAGTGATGGGGGACTTCAACTACCCGGATATCTGCTGGGAGACAAACTCTGCGAAGCACAAAGCCTCCAACAAATTCCTGATGGGCCTTGCCGATAATTTCCTCTTTCAAAAAGTAGAAGAAGGAACAAGGGGATCGGCAATCCCGGACCTGATCTTAACTAACACGGACGAATTGGTCACGGGAATTAAAGCGGTCGGTACCTTGGGGGAAAGTGACCACGTAATGCTGGAATTCGGGATTCTGGGGAAAGCCAAAGAAGAATATAGTCAAACATGGACCTTGGATTTCAGGAAAGCCGATTTTAGCAAGCTCAGGGAAATGATGGGTAGGATCCCGTGGCTAGATAGACTAAAGAAAAAAGGAGCCCAAGAAGCGTGGGAGTTCATGAAGAACGTATTACAAAAAGCGCAATCACTAACAATTCCAAAGAGGAAGAAAAATGGAAGACATCGGAAAAAGCCAATGTGGCTACACGGAAGACTGGTGGAAGAGGTAAAAGTAAAAAAGAGCATGTATAAAGAATGGAAGGAAGGACGCATCACCAAGGAAGAGTACTGACGAGCGGCTCGGGCTTGCAGGAATAGCGCAAGGAAAGCTAAAACCCAGAATGAGCTGAGGCTGGCGAGGGAAGCGAGGAACAGCAAAAAGGGGTTTTTCAGATATGTTCGAAGCAAGAGAAGGACCAAGCAAACGGTGGGACTGCTGCTCAATGAGGATGGCAAAATGTTGACAGATAACGAGGAAAAAGCAGAACTGCTCAACACCTATTTTGCCTCCGTTTTCTCCCAAAAAGGGAACAGTGTGCAACCTTGCATAGGTAGCAATCTCAGTAAGGGGTCGGGATTGCTGTTCAAGATTGATAAGGAGATAGTCAGGAAATATCTAGTTAACCTAAATGAGTTCAAATCTCCAGGGCCTGATGAACTGCATCCCAGAGTATTGAAGGAACTTGCAGATGTACTCTCGGAACCTCTCGCCATCATCTTGAGAAATCCTGGAGAACGGGAGAGGTGCCGGAGGATTGGAGACGAGCAAACGTCGTCCCGCTCTTTAAAAAGGGTAAAAAAGAAGATCCGGGGAATTACAGGCCGGTCAGTCTGACTTCAATACCGAGAAAGATATTAGAACGGATAATAAAAGAGTCCATTGGCAACTATCTAGATGACAATGCTATGATTAGAAGGAGCCAGCATGGGTTTGTCAAGAAAAAATCCTGTCAAACTAATCTCATCTCTTTTTTTGATCAGGTCACTAGCTTAGTAGATGGTGGAAATGCTGTGGATGTCATCTATCTAGATTTCAGCGAGGCGTTTGACAAAGTCCCCCACGACCTTTTGATTAGCAAACTAGTCAAATGCGGACTAGATGGAAATACTGTGAGGTGGATTCACAACTGGTTGGAAAACCGTACTCAAAGAGTGGTCGTCGGTGGCTCTGCTTCGGACTGGAAGGAGGTTTCGAGTGGAGTGCCACAGGGTTCTGTCCTGGGGCCGATACTCTTCAACATTTTTATCAATGACTTAGATGACAGGGTGGAGGGAAGCCTTATGAAGTTTGCAGATGATACGAAACTGGGAGGGATAGCTAACACAATGGAAGACAGGAATAAAATCCAAAGGGACCTGGATAGACTAGGAAATTGGGCTGAAATTAATAAAATGACATTCAATAAAGACAAATGCAGGATTCTGCATTTAGGCCACAAAAACAAAATGCATGGGTACAGGATGGGAAATACCCGGCTTAGCAGTAGTGCGTGTGAGAAGGACCTTGGAATTGTAGTGGATCGCAAGCTGAACATGACCCAGCAGTGTGATGCTGCGGCAAAAAAGGCAAACGCGGTTTTGGGCTGCATAAACAGATCTATAGTTTCCAGGTTGAGGGAAGTAATAGTCCCACTATATTCTGCATTAGTCAGGCCTCATCTGGAATACTGCGTTCAGTTCTGGGCGCCTCATTTTAAGAAAGATATAGACAAGTTAGAGCGGGTTCAGAAGAGGGCGACGAGGATGATAGCCGGTATGGAGAACAAGTCTTATGAGGAAAGGTTGAAGAAACTTGGCATGTTCAGTCTGGTGAAGAGAAGGCTGAGGGGTGACATGATTGCACTCTTTAAGTACCTGAAGGGCTGTCACATAGAGGAGGGTACAGATTTGTTCTCTGCTGCCCCAGAGGGTAGGACTAGGTCTAATGGTTTTAAGTTGCAGGAGCATAGATTCAGATTGGACATTAGAAGGAACTTCTTGACAGTAAGGGCAGTTCGGCAATGGAACCGACTGCCTAGGGAGGTGGTGGGATCCCCTTCGCTGGATGTCTTCAAGCAGAGGCTGGACAGCTATCTGCAGGAGATGCTTTAGCTGTGGATTTCCTGCTGTGAGCAGGGGGTTGGACTCGATGGCCTACAAGGCCCCTTCCAACTCTATGATTCTATGATTCTTGAGCACAAATCCTCATGGAATGCATAATATAAAGGACAATAGGAGGGCCCCCTTAAGGTGTCCAGATATCTTTCTCGGGCATTGCTAGCCACTCTGTAAAACCAGCTCACACTTGGAACTGGTTTCAAACCAGTGTGCCGTGTAGATAAGGCAGACTCTGTTGGTGGATTAAAAAAGATAAATTGTGGAGTGGTCCCGAACCCCCAGAGATGCTTTAAAAGCCGGTTGGACTGTGTGTGCGCGCATGTGTGGGGCTCAGGTCTGCATAATACAATCCAGTTTGTGACCAGACGGTGGAGCGAGTCTCCTGCCTCATTGTTTTTTCTTGTCTTCATCTCGTGCGGCCACCAGAGAGAAGAAGGCAGGATTGCGGAGGCAGCGGTAAGCTAGCAACTGTGGCCCAACTGCATAGGCAACGTTCAGGAGGACAACAGGCCACCAGGCTCCTTCAGGGGTGCGGTACGGAAACGGGGTGTGCGAGTGAAGGGAAGAGCCGATGTGGGAGAACTGAGCCTGGAATAAGAAACAGAGAGAGAGGTTTTATTTTTGTAGCAACAGATCAAGAGAGCAAAAAACGTAAACGCACTGCTTTTAAGTCGGTCCCGACTTATGGCGACCCTATGACTAGGGTTTTCATGAGGCTGAGAGGCAGTGACTGGCCCAAGGTCACCCAATGTGCTTCATGGCGGTGTGGGGATTTGAACCCTGGTCTCCCAGGTCGTAGTCCAACTCCTTAACCACTACACTACACTGGCTCTACTATCCCTGAAAATGTGCCAGTTTGGCTGCAGAGTAAGGATGAGGGAGGTATTCCGTTCAGTTCAAATTTCGCGAAACAAGACGCAGAAGCAAAACGCAGCTATCCCGCTGAGAATTCCCCCTCCTCCAAGGTTTGCAATGCAGATCAAATAGCGTGACCCCAAAATGCGTATATCAGCACAACATACCAAAAGCATGCTTTAAGGTAAGAGGGAGACAGCTCACAAAAATGTGTATATTCAGGCAAAATTGTACACAAAAAGTGTGTATCTTTGGAGAAACGTGCCCTCAAATTTTATTTATTTATTTATTTAAAATATTTCTATCCCGCCCTTCTCCCCTATAAGAGGGCACTCAGGGCGGCTTACAAAAATAAAATCAAACCTGTACATAATAAAATTGTAAACAGTAACATCACAAAATCATTAAAATAAATTGAAACACAAAAAATACAATTAAAATACGTAAAACACAAGATACACACACACACACATATACATATATATTTATAGGGATTGGTACTAAAATTCATCAAAGGTTGATGAATTTTTATGAGGAGCTTCTGTTATGTCGTCGTCGTTTTTAATAATAATAATGGCAAACTTATGTGGAAATGGGGTGACCTGACCTGAAAAAATGATAAATTGTCAGAAACCATAAGTGACAGCTTTGTTCATCCTTAGGTACAGTGCAGGGGGGGAGGGCTCAGTGTAAGGGGCTAAATGTGGCCCTCCAGGCCTCTCTGTTTGGCCCTCAGAACTCCCCCAAGCCACGCCCCCTCTCCCTAGAAGCTAGCCCTCTGTACAAAGGTCGTATGTGCTGCTCCGCCCCCTTTTGCCTCTGGCGCCACCCATCCCTTGCATGCGGCCCTCGGAAGGTGGCCCAGAAGAGAATGTGGCCCCCGGACTGAAAAAAAGTGTCCCCCCCCCCTTTGATAGGGGCCATCGATTTGGTGATGTTACCTGGGCGATGGCGCCGGCAAAAACTACGGCCCAGTCAGGCATCCAGGAGCATCCAGGAAAAAGCAATCCATACAGGCAGAGGCAAAAATACGGCAGGACATAAAAGAGGTAGACAAGCATCTAGGGAAGAGCACACAAGGGGCAGTTAGCAGAGTTTAACTGAATCAGAACGCCACTACAGAAATGCTAATTGCTGTAATGTTAAAAAAAAAGGTAAAGGTGTCCCTGCACTTGTAGTGCGAGTCGTTTCCGACTCTTAGGGTGATGTCTTGCGACGTTTACTAGGCAGACTGTATATATGGGGTGGGAATGCCAGTTCCTTCCCGGGCCTTTCTTTACCCCCCAGCATATGCCGGGTACTCATTTCACCGACCACGGATGGATGGAAGGCTGAGTGGACCTCGACCCCTTTTACCGGAGATTCGACTTCCTCCTTCCATTGGAATCGAACTCCGGCCGTGAGCAGAGCTTTCGGCTGCGTCACCGCCGCTTACCACTCTGCGCCACGGAGGGACTTGTTGTAATGTTAGACTCTGTTAATTGAAACAACCCAGAATAAAGCATTAAATAATGTCACTTTTTATTCATCACAAAAACAAATACGATGAGGATGAGATTTATTACCGGCCCTTCACCAGAAAATCCCAGGGCAGGTTACAGCAATACCTTTTAATACCTTTTGAAATAAATGAAAGGAAGGCGGTAATAGTAAACCATCTAGAGCAGCCTTTCCCAACCAGTGTGCCTCTAGATGTTGTTGGACCACAACTCCCATCAGCCTCAGCCAGCATTGCCAATGGTCAGGAAAGATGGGAATTGTGGTCCAACAACATCTGGAGGCACACTGGTTGGGAAAGGCTGATCTAGAGTGAACAGAGCCTCAGGGTATTTGGACTCTGGTTTTGAGTGTCCCAGCGTATACAACAATGCCTCTTCTTCAGCACTAATTCAGGAAGCTCCATATCACATTAATAACAATATGTGTAACAGGCAGAATGTCAACTGGGGAAGCTTTCCCCATAATTGTATTCCCATGCTAGAAAAGGCTTAATGTAATCTGTTTAATTTCTGCCCGCCATGCAGCTGTTAAAAGCACAAAGGCCCTGCTCTTCCCTAATGCCAAACCTAAACCATGCGAAGAAATCAAGTTAAGAGTAAAAACGACAAAAATTGGGCAACCCAACACACTTTAAAACATTTAAAATATATTTAAAATGAACATAAACAACAGGATAAAAACACACTCAAAGCCTGAGCATGTGCAATTTCATATTTAAAAAACTTACTTTACCAATCTCTGTTCATAGTCACTAGAAGCTAAAATGATGAAACGGAGGTTATCCTACTTTGGACACATCATGAGAAGACCTGATTCACTAGAAAAGACCATAATGCTGGGAAAAACAGAAGGGAGTAAAAAAAGAGGAAGGCCAAACAAGAGATGGATTGATTCCATGAAGGAAGCCACAGACCTGAACTTACAAGATCTGAACAGGGTGGTCCATGACATATGCTGTTGGACAAAACGTTACCAATCATTCTTTGCTCACTTACTGCCTGGAGTCAGCCACTAACTCTCAGCCTAACCTACCTCATATGGCTGTTGCTCCAACTGAATTCCACAGGAGTTACTTCTGAGTAGACCTGGTTAGGATTGCAGCCGAAGTCCTTGTATTATAGAAATCATTTTTTACTTCCTTTAACAAGAATGATGCGCCTTTGTACTATAAAGCCCTGTATAAGTAGTACAGCTTCAAAGCTTCAACAGAATCTTCATTTGGTCTGATTACAGCAATTTGATTTACATGGGAGTTGTTCTTATGTGCCTCCAAGTTGACTGCGACTTATGGCGACCCCATGAATCGGCGACCTCCGATAGCATCTGTCGTGAACCACCCTGTTCAGATCTTGTACGTTCAGGTCTGTGGCTTCCTTGATGGAATCAACCCATCTCTTGTTTGGCCTTCCTCTTTTTCTACTTCCTTCTGTTTTTCCCAGCATTATCGTCTTTTCTAGTGAATCATTTACATGGGAGGAAGGCCCATTAAATATGAAAATACTTACTTCTGAGTAGACATGTATACATGGTACTACAAGTTAACAACACAGTGGATTTTTAATGGTGCCCAGGTGTGCATTCGTGAGGAATGTTCCGGGATGTTGTCCTGTTCCTTTTTTAGCAGGTCCCCCCCCCCCGGGTCTTTCTGTCTCTACAGCCAGAGCTAATCAGCTCGATCAATCTTTCCTCGCTGCCACTGACAAAACAGCGGGGATGCACTCGCTCGAGTGCTGTGCTGCGGAGCTCTCTGTGTGTGGGGAACTGACTGTGCCAGTTGGAAGGAAGGCAGAAACGGCTGCTTCCACATCCAGTGTAGGCTCACAAGTTGGTGGTACACAGACCAGCCATTAATTACCTTTTTAATTAATAAATAATTCTTCTCTTGGGTCTTTGCGACCTCTCTGGGATGACTTCGTGACCCCCAAGCTGGGAACCACTGAACTAGAGTATTCATTACAGCACAGACTGAAGTACCCATGGATTAAAGACACAGTGATGCAAAGCACTCCAAAACACTTCAGGGCTTTTCAGTTAACTCTAATGCAGTGGTTTATTAATAATGAGCTATGCTGGGAGAACTTTTTAACTTTTTTTTTTTTTACAATTTTGAAATGGTATATATTATAGTATTGTTGGGTTTTTGATATTTTTGTGTCAAAAGATGGGGAACTTTTTTCAGCCCGAGAGTCACAGCCCCTCAGTGGGAAGCTTCTGGGTGCTACATGCCAGCAGTGGGAGGGGCCAGGAGAAAAAAGTGGTCAGAGCTATGGATGTGATCACAAGTTGAATATGAGCCAAAGTCTGATGTGGCTGCAAAAAAGACAAATGCTATTTTATGCTGCATTAACATAAGTATAGTTTCCAAATCACGTGAAGTACTAGTTCTCCTTTATTCGGCACTGGTTAGGCCTCATCTTGAGTACTGTGTCCAGTTCTGGAACCGCACTTGAAGAAGGATGCAGACAAACTCACAGGCCAAGAGGAGGCAATAAGGATGATCAGGGGACTGGAAAAAAAGCCCTGTGAGGAGAGACTGAAAGAACTGGGCCTGTTTAGCCTTGAGAAGAGAAGACTGAGGGGAGAGAGGAAAGCACTCTTCAAGTCCTTGAAAGGTTGCCACACAGGGGAGGCCAGGATCTCTTCTTGATCGTCCCAGAGTGCAGGACATGGAATAATGGGATCAAGTGACAGGAAGCCAGATTTTGACTGAACATCAGGAAAAACTTCCTAACTGTTAGAGCCATACAACAATGGAATCAATGACCTCGGGAGGTGGTGGGCTCTCCAACACTGGAGGCCTTCAAGAGGCAGCTGGACAGGCACTTGTTGGGGATGCTTTAAAGTGGTTCTTACCCTGAGGTGGGGGTGGACTTGATTATCTTATTCATTGGCGATCACTCATGACCGAGTAAGATTGTCTTCCAAAATAAAGTCTTTAACAGTGGGTAAGCGACTGTGGAGGCCAATCCAAGATCCACACAGCCTCTCACAATGAGGACATAGGTTTCCAGATGGAAGACGGTTGCAATAAGGATTTGTTTGACGTGCTTTCCGCTTGGCTCGATTGTCCCTTTCGCTCTGTATTCGTGCTTCTTCAAATTCCATAGCACCTTTGATAATGGCAGACCTCCAACTGGGACACTCATGGGCCAGGACTTCCCAGTTCTCCACGCTCATGTTACATTTTTTTAGATTATTTTTAAGAACATCTTTAAACCTCTTTTGCTGTCCACCAATATTCCGTTTTCCATCTTTAAGTTGGGAGTAGAGTAGCTGCATTGGAAGACGGTGATCAGGCATTCGAACAACATGGCCGGTCCAGCGAAGTTGATGCTGGAGGATCATCGTTGCAACACTGATAGTCTTTGCTTCTTCCAATACGCAAACATTAGTCCATCTGTCTTCCCAAGTAATTTGTAGAATTTTCCAGAGGCAGTGTTGGTGGAATCTTTCAAGAATCTTTCAAGAAGTTGGGAGTGGCATTTCACCTGTGTACAGTAAGGTCGGTAGTACGATGACTTTGTAGATAAGCATTTTGGTCTCCCTGCGAATATCCCAATCCTCAAACACTCTACGCTTCATTTGGGAGAATGCGGCACTCGCAGAGCTCAGACGATGTTGAATTTCGACGTCGACGTTGGCTTTTACAGAGAGATGGCTGCCAAGACAAGAAAAGTCATCAACATTCTCCAGCGTTGCACCATTAAGCTGGAATGCTGACGGTGCTACATTTAATAATAATAATTTAGATGAGAGATGAGAGATGGCTGCCAAGATAAAAAAAGTCATCAACATTCTCCAGCGTCACTCCATTTAGCTGTAGCTGATGTTGCTACAGAGGGATTAGTTTGCACTTGCTGATGAAGCACTTTAGTTGTTTTGATATTGAGCAAGAGGCCAAGCTTTCTATATGCTTCTGCAAAGACATTTAGGATAGTTTGAAGATCTTCCTCTGAATGTGCGGAGACTACATTATCATCGGCATATTGAAGTTCTACGACAGGTTGTACTTACCTTACTTTTTGCTTTCAGCCTACTGAGATTAAAAAGCTTTCCATCCGTTCAATATGTGAATTCCACACCAGTGGGAAGTTTCAACAAGGTGTAGAATCATGGCATTGAAAATGGCAACTAAGGTCACAGCAACGATGCATCCCTGTTTGACGCCTGATCCGACTCTGAATGGATCGCTTTGAGGACCACTGTTATCCAAAATTGTCACCGTCATGTTGTCATGGAGGAGTCGCAAAATATTCACAAATTTATCAGGGCATCCAATATTCAGAAGGATGGTCCACAGAGCAGTTATCAAAGGCCTTAGTCAGATCAATAAACGCCATATACAGAGGTCGGTTTTGCTCCCTGCATTTTTCTTGAAGCTGTCGTGCAGTGAAGATCATGTCCACTGTCTCCCTGGAAGGGCGGAAACCATTTTGGGATTCAGGGAGGATATAGGTAGGAGGTGATTTGTGAGGATCCTTGCAAGGATTTTACCTGTGGTAGCAAGAAGAGAGAAGCCTCGGTAGTTCCCACAATTTATTCTATCACCCTTCTTAAAAAGAGCGATAATTATGGTGTCCCTAAAGTCTTCCGGGATCTCCTCCCTCATCCAGATGTTTTCCATGAGCTTATGAAGCTGTTGTGTAAGGTCAGGCCCACCTTCTTTAAAGACTTCAGCAGTAATCCCATCAGGTCCACTTGCTTTGTTATTTTTCATTTGTTTGATGGCTTTACTGACTTCATCCAGATTCAGGGATGCCGCAAGCTCGTCTGTGGTTTGTTGTTGAGGAATTTGTGAGAAGACCTCTCCAGCCATGATAGAGTTACAATTAAGGAAGTCATGGTAATGCTCTTTCCAACGCAGTGCAATAGACTCTTTATCCTTAAGAAGTTTGGTACCATCCTTTGAGCGTAAGGGATTCATACCATAATTTGTTGGTCCATAGATGGTCTTTGTGGCATTAAAAAAGCCCCCTATATCCTCAGAATCTGCAAAATGCTGGATTTCTTGAGATTTCTTTGTCCACCGGGGGTTCTTAAGTTCTCTAGTTCTTCATTGGACCTCAGCCTTTGCAGCATAGATTTTCTTCTTAGCAGCACAGTCAATGTCATTCTGCCATATTGGGAAGACCTTCCTTTTCTTGTCGATGATACGTTAATCTCACTATCATTCTCATCAAACCAGTCCTGATGTTTCTTAGTTTGGTATCCAATAGTTTGGTTGACATGCTGCAATAATGGAAGTCTTCAGTTTAATCCAGTGTTCCTCAACATTCTCAGGGATTTCCATAGGTAGATGTTTCTTAAGTGTTGTTTGAAAACAAGCTCGTTTAATAGGATCTTGAAGAGCATGGATGTTCATTTTACCCCTTGGTTTTCTTCCTTGGAGCCTACGCTGAAGAGCAATATTAATGGCCATAGTGGATCGAATTAATCGGTGATCTATCCAGCAGTCATCAGCGCTCGTCATGGCCCTAGTGAGGAGTACATCATGACGATCTCTGGCACGGACAATTATGTAATCCAGGAGATGCCAATGTTTCAACCGAGGGTGTTTCCATGATGTTTTAAATTTATTTTTCTAGCGAAAGACAATGTTTGTAATAACAAGATTACGCTCTGCGCATTTAGTCAGAAGTAGAATACCATTCAGGTTGCTGTTGCCAATGCCTTCTTTCCCAATGGTTTCTGGACATAAATCAAAATCACGCCCAACTCTTGCACTGAAATTGCCCAAGAGGATAATTTTATCCTCCTTAGGTATCTCTGATAAGATGGCATCCAGCTGGGTATAAAATATTTCCTTGATGTCTTCATCAGCATCTAATCTTGGCACATAAGCGCTTCTAATCGTTTCCTGCTGGTTTTGGGCGAGTGTTAATTGGACAGTTGAGAGCCATTCATTAATGCCAATCAGAACTTCTGACAAGAGTTTCACAAGAGTATTTTTAATAGCATATAGGCCCCTTCCAACCCAACGATTCTATGATTCTATATAATTCTTACCTTGGTAAGGCTACATTCCAGCCACACCCAAGTCACAGTTTCTACACCCACATGCATGCACCTTTCTCCTGATCCCGGCAAGCAAGAAGCATTGTCACAGCTCAAGGACATATTCTAGCCAAGTCACATTTGTCGGGGGCCTTAAAGCAATGGTTCCCAAACCTCTTTCCCCCCATAGACCCCTTGAAAGTTGCTGAGGGTCTTGCAGACCACGTTGTCTTTTTTACGCCTGTTGCAGCAATTGTAACACGCTGTGATAGACGCGGCATAGTTTTGAATGGTATTCTTTACTGCTGATTTCATTTCTTGCAGCGCATTTGATTGAATTACAGTTTGCATCCCATAGAATTCAAACTGAAATACAATACAAGAAATAAGAGAGACATTAAAAGACAATTAAAAATCAGTAAGAATATTTAATGTGGACATGCTGCAGGCCACCTGAATGAAACTTGCGGACCACTGGCGGTCCATGGACCAGTTTGGAAACCCCTGCCCTAAAACATAACACAAAATTTTATTTTTTTAACCACAGAGATTTCATTTTTTTAAAAAAAAAAGATTGGTAGACAGGTGAAGCCGGCTCACCTCTGGTTTAGGAGGTGTGCAAAACAGAGATTATTTATTCTGCAGATCTCTGTGGGTGATAGGTCTGGTTTTTTCTCTCTCTCTGACTTTTCTGGATGTAACACGCAAGCATGCTGCCATTTCCCCCACTCTGCTCTGCGTGCCGTGGGGAAATAAACATGAAATACACACCCCAAGGGAAAGATCAAATCTTGTCCTCCTGCACTGGAAAATGTCAGGAATGGGCAGAGGTGCTCCCTCCCTCATACGAATATAAGTCAGAGGCTCTGGGCTCTGCTCACCTGAACTTTGGGATAAGCCACCGGGTCATGCAGGCTTGGCTCTTGCTGGTGAATGTAATTGAAGCAGGCATCCGCTGGGCAATCCAGAACAACCTAAAGGAGGGGGCAGGACAAAAGCTAGCAGGCATCAAGTGACAGGAAGGTAGATTTTGGCTGAGCATTAGGAGCATCAGGATCGCACAGCTGATCCCTGCTGAAAGCAACTTTGCCAGACATAAACGCAGGAAAGCCCCCTGCACTGTGCTCTGGAAGCATCCGACCACCTCTGCACATGGGACTTTGATGGGTGGGTGGGACAATCCGCTTGTCAATCATCTGACATCATAACAATGACCAGTGAGTTGTGCTGCCCGGCGGTCAACGTTGGGCCACGGAGGTGGGGAGCGATAAGGATCTGGCCCTCCAGGCCAGAATGGTTCTCACCCCCTGACCTAGAGGAATGGAGGGCTCTCTTCCTTGCTGGAGATCTTCAAATGGAGGCTGGACAGCCACCTCTTGAGAATGCCCGAGATGCTCTGCATTTCTTGCAGTGAGTAGTGGGCTGAGCTAAATGACCTCAAAGGGTTCACCTCCAACCCTAGGACTATATAAATCCACCTCCAGAGTAAGAATCTGTGGCACTTGGAGATGCTGGGGATTGAACCTGGAACTTTTGCATGAAACACAGGTCCTCTATCACTGGTTTATGGCCCTCACCTTAACAACAGAAGGTTGTATCCAGGGTTAGTCATACTCAGAGGAGACCCCTCGAAATGAACAAACATAACATAGGTCCATTAGTTTCAATGGATGTCCTCTGAGCAGATCTAAGTTGGATGCAACCCAAGATTCCAGTCCTCATGGTTTTCAAGAAAGGGCTGATTAAATGAGGCTGATTTCATACAGACTCTTGGGCTATCTAACTCGGTACACCAAGTCTTAGGCAGGGGTCTTTCCCCCCCCCCATCCCTACCTGAAGATGTTGGCGATTGAGCCTGGGACCTTCTACATGCAAGGCAGATGCTCTAACCACTAAGCCAGAGTCCCTCCTGGAAAGAACACAGATTTGGACGTTGTCATGCTCACCAGTCCTCGAAACAGCGTGAAGCCCGCGGCGAAAAGCAGAAAGCCCATGAGGCCCAGATCCAGCGGGCGCTGAAAGACGCTTTTGAGCTGCTCTTCAGAAACCTTCCGCAGTGCAAAAAAAAATAAAAAAAGGAAACACGGAAGGTTAGGTCTTGAATCCTACACTCAGATGGTGCGCTTGGTGTGCGCGATACGTGATTATAAAGCAGGGCTGCAGAACCCCAGGCCTGCCGGCCAAATGCGGCCCTCTAGGCCTCTCCGTCCGGCCCTCGGGATCCTCCCCAGGCTACACCCCCTCACTAGCCCTGCGTTACACCTTCCTGGCTGGAAATGTGTCCTTGAACTCTGATCATGCCTCTGGCTTGCCTGGGCGGAGGCCAGAGAGCGGGGTGAGATTTACAATCATTGCTCTTCTCACTTTTACCTATGGCCCTGCCCGCCACTGAGAGCATGTGGCTCTCAGAAGGTTTCCCAGGAGGCAATGCGGCCCTTGGACTGAAAACAAGTTCCTCAGCCCTGTTATAAAGCATCTGTGGCCTCGAATTGGGAGTCTGGATTGGAACCAGGAACCAATGACTTCCTCTCTGCACTACTGCTATCTTACCAGAGGAGGGCGCTGTTTGCCAGCCCAGTGGCACAACAGCGCCAGTGCTGCAGATGGCCAGGGAGCGATACTGCAAGTGGCTAAGTCAGCAAGGGTCAGGTGACACAAGGGGGCAATAGGACTCCTTCCTGAGCCTATAAAGTTGCTGGCTCCAGCCTTGAGGTTCTGCCGCCTTTTGCAGTAATTCACTCTCACAGTCACTCTCAGGAGGGCCGGGATCTCTTCTTGATCGTCTCAGAGTGCAGGACAAGGAATAATAAGCTCAAGTTGCAGAAAGCCAGATTTCGGCTGAACATCAGGAAAAACTTCCCAACTGTTAGAGCGGTACAACAACGGCACCAATGACCTAGGGAAGTGGTGGGCTCTCCAACCCTGAAGGGGCAGCTGGATAGCTACCTATCGGGGATGCTTTAAGTTGGATCCCTGCACTTAGCAAGCAGCTGGACTGAATGGCCTTATAGGCTCCTTCCAACTTGACTATTCTGTGATTCTATGATCCCCACTTCACTGCCTGCCTTGTTGCCTCCAGAGAAATTATTATTATTATTATTATTATTATTATAAACATCCCACCTTCCTCCAAAAAGCTCAAGGTGGTATGTGTCGTTCTCCATATTATTCTAACAACCACCCTGTGAGGTAGGTTAGTCTAAGAGTTGGTGACTGGCCCAAGATCACCCAGTGAGTTTCATGACTGAGTGGAGATGTGAACTCTGGTCTCCCAGGTCCAGAGCGCCAACCACTCCACCACAGAGGCTCTCAGTGCCATATTAGGAACCTAAGTTTCCCCCCGGGAATTCTAGTTTGACTCAAATGTAGGGAGGAGGGCATCTTGGCAATCTGTACTTCTCTGAGATAAGCTGCCAAGTTTAAAAGGCTCTTTCATTGGCATAGCATTCAACGGCTGGATCAGCTTAGTTTATGGTGGAAGACTGTTCTATATTACTGCAATTCTTGGGGTTTCTCTGATCCTGGTGATACCTCCCCTCTTGGGAGTGGTTGATGCCATTTTGGCTATGAAAATGATTGGCACTTGCCTCTGAGCATTGGAAACGGAGCAGAAAGATATGAAAGTTGAGTGGAACTTCCATGCACAGAGGCAGTCTATCACAGATGCTGTGGACTAATGGCCTGGAGAGAGCCTTGGTATATTTCGCCCCACTTGGTTTGTATGTATGAGACCTATGTTGTTTTTTTAAATAACAAACGTATTAAATTAATCAAAAAATAAATGTATGTATTTATTTTATGTATGTTTATGTATACGGATGTTGTTTATGTATTTTGCTTTGTAAATTAATTTGATATGTTTTTTTATTGTACCTTGTAAACCGCTTTGAGATATTTTAGATAGTAAGCGGCCTATAAATAGAAATAATAATAATAATTTATGAACTATTATTAAATCTACTAGAGTATTTTTATAATATTTTTATAAAGAAAATAAATAATTTTTCTTATATATTTGAGCCCTGTCTTTCCATCCAGGCAGATTTTCATGCCGCATCTGTGGGTTTTCCAAGGGGATCTGTCCACTGGCAGAAACAGAACACTGGGCTAGGCAGTCTGAGCCACCAAGGCAATCTTATGCCCTTTGGTAGCACATCTATTGGCCATGACAACTAAATGGAGCCTCTGAAGTCACTGGCAGTCTATCTCAGAAACCACAGGGGAGGTCAATTTCCCCAAGGAAAACAAGATTCTGGACTTGGTGGGCTCTACAAGATGTTGGTGCTTTAGGGCAGCTAAAGAGAACTTCCACACAAAGGGGAAGTCGACCTCTGTTGATTAAAGGCTGGAGAGAAGTACACAGGGACAGCCGTTGCCTTCATGCCTTGCTTGTGGTCTTCTGGAGGCGGGGAGGGGTTTCTGGCTGTCCACTGTCAGAGACGGGGCCCTGGGCTTAGGAGATCCCGCGCGGCTCTTCGTTCGTTACCTTGTCGGCCGTCACGATGGGCAAAGTCTTGGGCTGGGCGAAGATCCTTGTCAGAGCCCAGAAGGGGATCAGCAGGTAAGGGACGTTGAGGAGGAAGGCAGGCCGGATCTCAGTGCCGTATTTCCCTGGGAACATAACACAGAGAGAGGGTTGGCCTCAGTCCACTCACCTCAGGCTCATCGAGATAGATCTGAGGGCCATCAGGCCCTGCGCGGAGGGACTCCTTTAGAATGCGGATTGTGGGAGGACATCTGCAGCCCTCCAGGAGTTAGCAGCTGGTTCCCAGCAGGGCCAGAAGTCAGGGATGATGGCGACCGCAGTTACCCATTGCCAATCTGAGAAGGAGCATTTCCTGAGAGATGGAGGAATGCCTCTATTTAGAAGAGGCATTCTCTCCTGAGAGTGGGGAATGCCTCTTCTCGGATCAGGGTGGGAAAAGCTCCCAGCAACATCTCTCTTTATCTGTAGCTGTAACTGAGAATTTTGCCTTTTTTTGTTAATGCATGCAACCTTAAAAAGAGAGAGGGAGGTGGCGACCCTGTGACATCACCAAGCCCTGCCTCTTGCATCTCGGGCTTGGGAAGGGCCGTATCACAGTGGCAGGGCATCTGAACTGCATGCAAAAGCCCCCCCCCCCCGGTTCAGTCCCTGCCATCTCCAAGGTTGTTGTTTTTATATGCCTTCAAATCGATTAAGACTTATGGTGACCTGTCAGTGACCTCCAAAAGCATCTGTTATAAACCACCCTGATCAGATTGTGCAAGTTCAGGTCTGTGGCTTCCTTTATAGAATCAACCCATCTCTTGTTTGGCCTTCCTCTTTTTCTACTCCCTTCTGTTTTTCCCAGCATTATTGTCTTTTCTAGTGAATCATATCTTCTCATGATGTATGATAACCTCAGTTTCGTCATTTTAACTTCTAGTGATAGTTCTGGTTTAATTTGTTCTAACACCCAATTATTTGTCTTTTTTGCAGTCCATGGTATCCGCAAAGCTCTCCTCCAACACCACATTTCAAATGAGTTGATTTTTCTCTTATCTGCTTTCGTCACTGTCCATCTTTCACATCCATACATGGAGATCAAGAATACCGTGGTCTGAATGTTCCTGACCTTAGTGCTCAGTGATACATCTTTGCATTTGAGGACCTTTTCTAGTTCTGTCACAGCTGCCCTGCGCAGTCCTAGCCTTCTTCTGATCTCTTGACTATTGTCTTATCTGCTTTTTTCACTGTCCAACTTTGACATCCATGGGCAAAAACCCCTTGTCTGAAACCCCGGAGGCTGTTGCCAGTCAGGGTGGACAACACTGAGCTAGAATGGACCGATGGTCTGGCTTGGTATAAGGCAGCTTTCTGAGGGGTGCCTAGTCCTACACCGCAGTCAGGACAACTCACATGAACACAGACTAAGGAGGATCAAATTCCTGCACTTACAATTTTTCGGTCAAAGGAGGATTTGGCCAAGCGTTTGCCGGGGAACCACTCACCAACCACGTTGCCCGGCAGAAAAACAATCATGCTCATCGCAATGGATCCAAACCAGTACAGGCCCACATGCCGGTAACTCTTTCTAGAGAGAGAAATCAGGAGTCAATTATGGATAGGGGAGAATATCCGCTAAATCGGACCGTACTGGATTTCAACATAATCTGACAATTTGCTGTTTTTTCAAACCGGACTGATAGCTCAAGGTGGGTCGCAGCTATCACCTTCACTATGCTCCGAATTTTACATTGTCTTTGTAACTGGCCTTCGTCTAAGCTGACTGCTGTCTAGGTGATAACAGTCACCATTTACGACTGTTAACCTCCCTCCTATTTTAGGCGATTATCTGCCTAATTGATATGTAAATAGAGAAAAAAGGTGGAACAGCGTAAGCATTTTCATAACCATTTTCGTTTAAAAATACGTTTCTTTTGCTTAAAAAAATCAGCAGATTGGCAGTTGCGAAAGCAAATGGGAAGAATAAAAGGACAGATTGGCAATAAAAGCCGGACTCTGGGAATTCAAGCGGATCGGAACTAGGCAGCGAACCCCACCCCTAGAGTCAATACAGCCCAATTGTAGAGTTGTCTACTCAGAAACCAAGTACAAGGGGGTGTAGTCCCGCATGCTCTGAGCTGAAAAAGGTTGTCTACCCCTGTCCTAGACCCTCCGTGGCACAGAGTGGGAAGCGGCGGTGACGAAGCCGAAGCTCTGCTCACGGCTGGAGTTCGATTCCAACGGAAGGAGGAAGTCGAATCTCCAGTAAAAGGGGTCGAGGTCCACTCAGCTTTCCATCCATCCGTGGTCGGTAAAATGAATACCCGGCATACGCTGGGGGGTAAAGAAAGGCCGGGGAAGGAACTGGCAATCCCACCCCATATATACGGTCTGCCTAGTAAATGTCGCAAGATGTCACCCTAAGAGTCGGAAATGACTCGCACTACAAGTGCAGGGACACCTTTACCTGTTTACCCCTGTCCTAGAGAGAGTTCCTGTGCCTCTAAACAGCACCGGGACTTGCAAAAAACAGGGCATCTGCAAAACTGTATCTGTTGAATTTCTGCTTTGTTGGGGACCTTTAAGCAATGCCCAAGCCAATCTCCAAAAGACAGCGGCACACATATTTTATTTATTTATTTTATTTTAAGTCATTTCTATACCGTTTTATTATTTGGGAGACAAATCTCAAAGCGGTTTACAACCTAGATTAGAATGTTAAGCAAAACATCACAAAGCATTAAAATAAAACATTACAAATTCAGGCCAAATATGAAAGACACATTCAAAACAGCATAATTAACAGAAAAATACAAGTATTCTCTTAAACATAAACATTAGGAGTTAAAAATCAAATACAAAAGTACAAACTCCCAGAACAGCATCAATAGTAATTAATTAAAACAATTATACTAGGAGCCAGTGTGGCGTCTTAGTTAAGGTGTTGGACTACGACCTGGGAGACCAGGGTTCGAATCCTCACATAGCCATGAAGCTCACTGGGTGACCTTGGGCCAGTCACTGCCTCTCAGCCTCATGAAAACTCTATTCATAGGGTTGCCGTAAGTCGGATCGACTTGAAGGCAGTACATTTACATTTTATACTAGGAGCTGCCCGCATACCTCAATAATCCATCTCAAATATGTTCTTAACAGTCCTCCATGTCTAAATCTCACTCTGATTCATTCAGACAAACCATACAGATAACTTATCTTACATCTCACCTTTCAGCGATAGCCGCAATCATCAAGAGGTAGAGGGCGAAGTGGACAATGGCGTCCCAATAACAGATCATTATGCCGTAAGCAGTGCTAAGATACCGCTCACCCTGGGAACCAGAAACAAGCATTTCAATCGTGGCATGATACCTGCTCTATGGAAAGCAGGGTGACCAAACTCATCTTGGAGACTGAAAACAAAGTCCTACGAGGAGAGACTGAAAGAACTGGGCGTGTCTAGCCTTGAGATGGGATGACTGAGGGGGATATGATAGCTCTCTTCAAGTACTTGAAAGGTTGTTACACAGAGGAGGGCCAGGATCTCTTCTCGATCATCCCAGAGTGCAGGACACAGAATAATGGGCTCAAGTGACAGGGAGCCAGATTTTGGTTGAACATCAGGAAAAACTTCCTAACTGTTAGAGTGGTATGACAATGGCACCAATGACCTTGGGAGGTGATGAGTTCTCCAACCCTGGAGGAATCCAAGAGGCAGCTGGACAGCCACCTGTCAGGGATGCTTTAACTTGGATTCCTGCATTGAGCAAGGGGTTGGACTAGATGGCCTTACAAGCCCCTTCCATCTCCACTCCTCTATAATACTGTGCCCCTCATTCAGAGGAAATCAACCCACAATACACACTAAAACCACTTGAGAAAGGTCTAGGACGTCAGTTATGGGTCACACACAAACAGACTCGCACCTCTCTAAGGACTTACCTCTTTCATGTAGAACCCCATAATGTTGCTCATAATTCCATCTTCTCCCAGTGCTATGATGAGATCAAATCCCGCAGTGAAGGAGAATACCATGCAGACTGCAAGAATTTGGGGAAACCAATGTGATGTAAGCTGTTTTGAATGTGTGCGCATGTTTCCCGCTGAACACGCTTTGAGCCTTTATGAGGAATTGGTGCATTAAAAAAAAGAGGTATGCTAATTTTCATTATAAATTGCATAGCCTCACTCTCACTCAGTGGTAGCCAACATGGTGCCCTCCAGAAGTTGTTGGACTCCATCCCTGACCACTGGTTATGCTGGCTGCTGGATATCCATGACACCTGGAGGACCAAAAGGTCCCCATCTCTGGTCTGAGAAGAGGCGTTCCCAGCTCTCAGGAGGAAATGCCTTTTCTAAATAGAGGCATTCCTCCATATCTCACATAAACAAAGGCATTCCTCCATATCTCACATAAACAAAGGCATTCCTCCATATCTCAATGCCGCTTCTCAGTGACCACTGGGCATGCTGGCTGCTGGGAGTTGGACTCCAGCAACTTCTGGAGCACCACGCGTTCCCCTCCCTGTCGTAGAGGTTCAATTTTCCCACACTGCCGAAAGAAGGAACGTAGAAAGCTGTCTCACACTAGATCATGATATTTCCCTATCTAGCTCAGTATTGTTGACTCAGACTGGCAGTGGCTCTCCAGAATCACAGGCAGAGAGAGGCTTTTCCCAGCACCGGCAACCCGATCCTTTTAAAGTGGAGCTGCCGGGGGTCGAACCTGGGGCCTTCTGCACACAAAGCAGGCTTCCTACTACCAAGCGACATCTCCCCTCCCGTCATTGACAGACCCATTTTCTCCCATGCACTAGTCACCTGGAATCAAGCATAACTCACCAGAGGCGACCAGCTGGGCAACTGTTTACACACCTACATTAGAAGCAGGAAAGGCAGAAGGGGATCTGCTGGTAAGCTGAATCGAGATGGCATGACCTTGTCAAAAGAGAGAGAGAGAGAGAGAGAGAGAGAGAGAGAGACAACACCAACTTACCATAGTAGAGAGGATCCTGGGAGCGACTTGGGATGTAGACAAAGGCAAACGAGAATATCAGGGCCCCAAAGCCAACTGCTACAATGACCAAAGGTCTGCGGGGGGGGGGGCATTGAAGAAGAAATAAGCACAGAATTCAAATGCTCAAATGATGAAAACAAAGCAATTTGAAATCCTAACTTGAGATCCTATATTTTTGTCTTGCATTTCTTAATCTCTCAGCAGGCACACGCATCCCACTACCAGCTGAATCCCCCAAAGGAGACACTTATCGTTCAGATAATAAGTGGGAATTCTAAACAGCATTGGAATCTTTCTTTTCTGAAAAAGACGTCTTTTTAAAAAAATTAAAAAAGGCTTCGAATAATTTACAAATTCTCGTGTTTTCAAAATGTCTGTCCCGTCTGTGGGATTTTCAAAAGCAGCTTCCAACACATAATGACAACATATTTTAAAAACAGCAAATTACTGGCATGCAATAAAGCAGGAATGACAGACAGCTAAAAGGTCAGCGGGTTATAGCCAATGTTGGCCCTACTCAGAGTAGACCCATTGACATTAGATCCAAGTTATCCGTCCATTAATTTTAATGGGTCTGCTCTGAGAAGGACTCGCACCCCACCTTTCCCTCTCAGATTTGCCAGCTGGCCCAGCCAGACCCCAAAAGCATACCCATATATTTCATTGGGGTTGATAGCTTTTTCTGCTTCCTGGGAAGGGAGGAATCCAGAACCTGGGACCTGAAAGTGGAGGTGCGCCCAGCATGATGTGATTAATATGTGCTGCTAGATGTTCTTGATCCCCTCTAGGATGCACACCTTAACATGGTGAGGGGGTTTGAGAGTGTCGAAGAAGCTGAGAGCAATGGCATCAGGAGTCTAGACCAAGAGGCTAGACTCCTAGCAGGGGCACCCAAGGCGGAATGGTCAAAGCTGAGACACCAGACTAAGATGCATCCAAACTCAGAGGAAGGCAATGGTAAACCACCTCTGAATACCTCTTACCACGAAAACCCTATGAACAGAGTATCCAAAATGCAACACGAGATAGTGCTGGAAGATGAGACCCCCAGGTCAGAAGGCACTCACCAAGCTACTGGGGAAGAACAAAGGACAAGTACGAGTAGTGCTGTGACTAATGACGCAGCTGGGTCAAAGCCGAAAGGAAGCCCAGCGGCTGATGCGCACAGATGCGAAAGGAGAGTCCGGAGTTGTACGACGCACGCAACAGGAACATGGAATGTGAGAAGCAGGAACCAGGGAAAGTTAGAAATTGTCAAGCAAGAAATGGAACGCATCAACATTACAATACTTGGCGTGAGTGAATTAAAATGGACTAGAGTGGGACATTTTCAATCAGGCAACTACAAAATATTTTATGTAGGAAATGAGAAATCAAGAACGGGGTTGCTTAGTGATGTTGCAAAAGCAATTAAGAGCTACGACACAAGGACTGAGCGAGTTATATCAATGAGATTAAATGGGAAACCTATTAACATAACCATCATCCAAGTCTACGCTCAACATCAAACGCAGAAGAAGAAGAACTGGAGAGATTTTACGTAGAAGTACAGGAGGAAATTGATCACACACCAAAACAAGATATGATGACAATCATGGGGGACTGGAATGCAAAAGTAGGGAACAGAGAAGAATTAGGAATTGTGGGGAAATGGGGCTTAGGTGACAGAAATAAAGCAGGAGAAAGACTTATTGAATTCTGTGAAGCCAATGATTTGTTTTTTACGAACACATTTTTTCAGGAACTAAAAAGATGACTGTACACAGGGACATCACCAAATGGTCAATATAGGAACCAAATTGATTATATAATTGGTATCAGAAGATGGAGAAGTTCTATATTTTCTGCGAAAACAAGACCAGGAGCAGACTGTGATACAGATCATGACCTGGTCGTATCAAAGATCAGAGTAAAGCTAAGGAAGACCAACAAAGCAATCATAATGCCAAAATACAATTTAAATAACATCCCAGAAGAATATAAAGATCAAATAAGGAACAGATCTGAGGCTTTAAACTTAGTTGACAGAGAACCAGAAGAATTATGGAGTGAAGTCAGATACATTATCAGGGAAGAATGCAAAAAGACAATACCTCTAGTTAAAAAGAGAGAAAGACCTCAATGGATGACTGAAGAAACTCTTCAAATGGTTAAAGAGAGAAGGAAAGCAAAAGCAAAAAGAGATACAAACACAGTCAGAACCCTAAATGCAACTATACAACGACTAGTACATAGGGACAAAGAGAACTATTACAATAGTTATTGACAATAACTTATTGTATAGAAATAGAAGAGGACAACAAAAAGGAAAGAACAAGAGCCCTATTCCAAAAGATTAGAGAAATGAAAGGGAAATTGCCGTGGGTAGGGAATTGGCTCCTGGGACGGGGAAGGGTGTCCAGAGCGTCTGGCGCCCCTTCATCACAATAATGAGAAGACATGATTCACTAGAAAAGACAATAATGCTGGGAAAAACAGAAGGGAGTAGAAAAAGAGGAAGGCCAAACAAGAGATGGATTGATTCCATAAAGGAAGCCACAGACCTGAACTTACAAGATCTGAACAGAGTGGTTCAAGACAGATGCTATTGGAGGTTGCTGATTCACAGGGTCGCCATAAGTCGTGATTGACTTGAAGGCACAGAACAACAACAATAACAGATGCTCTTGACAGTTATTTTCAGGGTAGCCCCTGACTCCCAGGGATAGTGTCCCTTTGGGATCCCTGCTTCGGGAACACTTCATTTTTTAGCTCTGTCTCACACATTACAGGTTTTAGCCAGTGTTATGACCTAACCGTCTAAAGTCAAGGACGGGAGAACTGGTGGAACTCCAGATTTTCTTGGATTATGACTCCCACCACCTTTGACCATTGGCCATGCTGGCTGTGGCTGATGAGAATCAACCAACAACATACTGTATGGCATCCCTCCTCTAAGCAATAGCAAGAAGGGGCTACATGAGACTTCCTATATTAAGGAAGGTTAGAATCACAGAGTCATAGAATCATAGAATAGTAAAGTTGGAAGGGGACTATAAGGCCATCCAGTTCAACCCCTTGCTCAATGCAGGAATCCAAATCAAAGCATTCCCGACAGTTGGCTGTCCAGCTGTCTCTTGAATGCCTCCAGTGTAGGAGAGCCCACTACCTCTCTAGGTCATTGGTTCCATTGTCGTATGGCTCTAACAGTTAGGAAGTTTTTCCTGATGTCAAGTTGAAATCTGGCTTCTTGCAACTTGAGCCCATTATTCCATGTCCTGCACTCTGGGATGATCGAGAAGAGATCCCGGGCCTTCCTCTGTGTGACAACTTTTCATGTACTTGAGGAGTGCTATCATATCTCCCTCAGTCTTCTCTTCTCCAGGCTAAACATGCCCAGTTCTTTCAGTCTCTCCTCATAGGGCTTTGTTTCCAATCCCCTGATCATCCTTGTTGCCCTCCTGTGAACCCGTTCCAGTTTGTCTGCACCCTTCTTGAAGTGCGGAGACCAGAACTGGACGCAGTATTCAAGATGAGGCCTAACCAGTGCTGAATAGAGGGGAACTAGTACTTCACGCAATTTGGAAACTATACTTCTGTTAATGCAGTCTAATATAGCATTTGCCTTTTTTGCAGCCTCATCACACTGTTGGCTCATATTCAGCTTGTGATCAACAACAATTCCAAGATCCTTCTCACATGTCGTATTGCTGAGCCAAGTACAGGAATACCCCGCTATACAGACCTTCACTTAACGTACACTCGCTTGTACGGACATACTCCATACTCCGCCATGCCCCTGTTTATGTACGCTTGCTTCACACTTGCGGGCACTTAACGGTGCGTGGGGGGTGGAAATAGATGCGATTGCACCACTGCAAATCAGCTGGGAGGCATGATTGCGATCAGCAGAGACGCGCCAGCGCAGCAGCAGAGGCTTTAGCGTGGAGCTTTGAGGCTCCGCATGAAGGAGAGGTAAAAAAAGTTTTAAAAGGTAGTGCTTCACTTTAAGTGTAACTTGTGAACAGTGGTAAATGCACAGTTGAAAATGCACATGTGCATGCACAAAGGGACACAGGAAGGTGCCTTACACAGACCTCTGGTCTGTCTAGCATGGTATTGTGTACACTGACCAGCAGTGGATCTCTACAGGTTCAGACGGAGGAGACTGCTGGACCGGGAATTGAATCTGGGACCTTCTGCATGTGCTCTGCCACTGAGCTACAGCCCTTCCCCTAAAAATAAAGCACAATTCTAGTCCTCATGATTCCGAATGAAGGTCTGGTTTAAACAGGAAGCTGCCCCGTACTGAGTCAGGCCACTGGTCCATCTAGCTCAGTCCTGTCTGGACTGACTAGAAGCCAATATAACAAGATTCCTGGGGTTGGACTTGATGGCCTTATAGGCCCCTTCCAACTCTACTGTTCTATGATTCTATCAAAGGAGGTGCTCTGCCACTCAGCAATGGCCTTTCTCTTAAAAATAAAGTATGATTCTAGCCCTCATGGTCTTGGATAAAGGGCTGATTTAATAGGAACCTGTCTTATACCAAGACAAACTCTTGATCCGTCTAGCTCAGTATTGTCCGCACTGACTGGCAGCAGATCTCCAGGGTTTCAAATAGGGGCCATTCCCAGCCTCACCTGAACTTGGGACTGAACTTGGGACCTTCCGCCTGCAAAGAAACTTAAACATAGACCATTCATGTATTTTGTATTTAACTTTTGTAAATTGTATTTTGTAAATTGTATTATTTCATGGTTGTATTTTATATTGCATTTTTATATTTGTGTTGTTTGTAAGCCGCCTCGAGTGCCTCTGGTCAAAAGGTGGGGTATAAATAAATAACAACAATAATAAAGCAGAAGGTGCACCACTGAGTTACAGTCCTGCCCCGAAAGTCGAGGAGGAGTGGATCAGCACTCCATTCACGCAAAAATCATTGTTACCCCAAAAATCTGCCAGTCCACCATTTGGGAAGGAACGCAGATGAGCGCTGGAGCGGACTGGTTGCAAATTGCAAGGTGGTTTCGTGTGTGTGACAGAGAGACTCTGAACCAAAAAAAAATGAGCTGTGCCACTTGCCCAGCTTGAGGGGGGGGGAAAACGCCACTCAGCAGCGTCTGCAGAGCCACCCGGGGGCACCTCCAGATCCATCGCTGTCTGTGGCGGAAACTGGCAGTGGAGAAATAGCCCTCCACCTTTGCACGCAGGTGGATCTAGAGTGACGCGGAGACTTTCTCCATTTAGCCAGGCAAACCCTGAACCAGTCCCTACTTCAAACAGGAAGTGGCCTTATTCCACACCAGACCCGTTCAGGGGACCCCGGATGCCCTTGTTTACTGAGCGAGCCTCCTGATTTGCTTGCAGAAAGCTTCAGTGGTGGTAAGGCTGTGGGCCCCTCCATACACCCCTTTTACAGTAGGGCCCCACTCATACAGCGGATTATGTTCCAGACCCCCGCCAAAAAGTGAAACCTGCCGAAAAGCAGAACTCCGGCAATAAAATGGTGCCCGATACCCGAAAAACGCCATAAAAGTGGAACAAGCGCCATATGAGTGGGACCTTACTCTAATTAAAAAGGTAAAGGTGTCCCCGCACTTGTAGTGCGAGTCATTTCCAACTCTTAGGGTGACATCTCGCGACATTTACTAGGCAGACCATATATATGGGGTGGGATTGCCAGTTCCTTCCCCGGCCTTTCTTTACCCCCCAGCGTATGCCGGGTACTCATTTCACCGACCACGGATGGACGGAAGGCTGAGTGGACCTCGACCCCTTTTACCGGAGATTCGACTTCCTCCTTCCGTTGGAATCGAACTCTGGCCGTGAGCAGAGCTTCAGCTTCGTTCCCGCCGCTTACCGCTCTGCGCCACTCTAACTGAAAACCGCCGTATTAGCGGAACACTGAAACGTGGGCCCCCGAAAAGCAGTGATGACTTGTGCTCCTGATCAGATTGGGACAGCTATACACCACCCCAGTCTCAATCCCATTTGACCCTGCAAAAGTTTCAGGGCGGGCGTGCTGTTTCGTTTCCAGCCAGTGCGTGCCCTGTAACGTCCCACGGAGATCCTCTAACTGTCCATACCACAAACACTCCAGTTTACTTTTTTTGTCCTGCTTTTGTTGTGCTGTCGCGGAAGACACCAATAAAAGCCAAACATTGGGGAACCATCACAGAACAACTAACAAAGCCGAATGTTGTTCAGACAGTCCAGTATATATTGATTTATTTCACTGACATCCCATCTTTTCTCCAAGGAGCTCATGGTGGCGTAAGAACGTGGTTCTCTTCCTCCATATTTTATCCTCATAACAACCCTGTGAGGTAGGTTAGGATGAGAGACAAGTGACTGGCCCAGTAAGCTTCATGGCTGAGTAAGGATTTGAACCCTGACATCACTCTAACCACTACACCACCACTGCCTCTTCACCACTATTCTTGTGTCAATGGCATGTGGCAGAATACACCCCTCCCCCCAAAAAACCCCAGTCTTGAAGGGCCCCCTGTCCAATCTTGAGAGACGATTTGTTCTGATTTGTTCGTGGGGCGGTTATGCAAGAGTGAACAGTCATCCTGCGTTCATCCTGCTTTGCTGGTGGGGTGTTAACACAGCTTCCCAGCAACCCTCTGTTCCTCCTACACTTTTAAAACTGCATTTCACCATCACTTTCCCATCAAAAGTGGATTTTTTGTGCTAGGGCGACAAGAGTGCTCTAATCCACGGTGACTGGGTTCCGGTATGCGAGACACCCCAGAGAGCTGCTGCCAGGGTCTGACGCGGTATAAGACAGCTTCCTAAGTTCATCCTTTGTCCAGTTAGCTCAGTATGGTTGACACTGACTAGCAGCGGTGCTCCAGGGATTTCAACGCAAGGAGTCCTCCCCAGCCCTAGTTCGAGATGCTTTACTAACACTGGGGCCTTCTGCACAGAACACAGGTGCTCTACCACTGAAGTCTGGCCCTTTCCCTAAAAATAAGGTAAGATTCCAGTCCTCGTGATAAAGGGCTGACTTAAATAGGAAGCTTCCTTATGTCAAGTCAGACCACTCATAAGCAGAGCTCAACACAGAAGGCTATCTGGCGTTGCCTGACCCCACCCCTAGAAATGTGTCCTTCCAAGGTAGACTGCCTCTGTAGATGGGGTCCCTATTCTTTGCAGGAAAATAGCCCTGCTGGGTACTAACCCAAAAGGTCCTTCTGGTCCAACTTCCTATCTTACCTCCTGGGAAGCTCATAAACAGAGCGCAACGGAGAAAGTCATTTTATGTGCACCACTAAGAGATAGGATTTTTATTTTTGAGTTGAGCAGCATACAAAACTTGCTAAATAAATAAACTAAAAATAAAGTTACCCTTCATTACTTGTAGGGTTCGAATCCCCACACAGCCATGAAGCTCACTGGGTGACCGTGGGCCAGTCACTGCCTCTCAGCCTCACAGGAAGGCAATGGGGAACCCCCTCTGAATACCGCTTACCATGAAAACCCTCTTCATAGGGTCGCCGTAAGTCGGGATCGACTTGAAGGCCGTCCATTTCCATTTCCATTACTTGTACCCCCTCGGGGGGGGGCATTGAGAGATAGATTTTCACCTGAATATGGAAGTTCCATATATTCGTTAATGTTTTGTTTATTTATTTATTTATTAAAAACCTGTCTAAGATATTTTCAGCTGATGTGGCTAATAGGTGGGCCTAACCCACCTCGGGTGCCGCATACGATCCCTGACTCAAGGGGAAACGTCACTGTGGTTTATCAGGATGCTGTGTCAGAGAGCAGGCTTTTGCCTTCTGCACAGCAATGGGATCAAAGTTCAGTTGGCTGTCCAGAGTGCATCATGCAACAGCCTGCTGGGCGCTATGCACATCAGAGTTTCCCTGCTGGATCAAGCCAGAGGGGGCCAATCTAGTCCATCCTCCTGTTCTCACAATAGCCAACCAGATGCTCCAAAGGGAAGCCCGCAAGCAGGACCGGAGAGCAACAGCAACTCTGCCTGCCTGCGCTTCCCAGCAACTGGTGTTCAGAAGCGTCTTGCTTCTGACCATGGAGGAAGAGCATACCCAATGTAGCTCTTGTTTTGCTCTTGGGATAGCAGAACCTTCGTCACCCAAACAAAGAGATTAGCTAAGTTCATGGAGGATAGTACTATTAAAATCATTAGCGAGATGGAGCCTCCATGGACATAAGCAGTCTACCTCAGTGTACCCAATGCTCCAAACGAAACCCCAGGGGAAAGGGTGTTGCTTTCCTCCTCAGGTTCTGGTCTTCCTGGGGGTACTTTGGCTGTCCTCTGTTGGAAACACTGGACTAGGTGAACCTTTGCTGATTCCCAGCAACCGGGATTCAGAGGCATATTGGCTCCGACAGCAGAAGGAGAACATAACCTGATCCTCCACGAATGTGTCTAATCCTCTTCTAAAGCCATGCAAGGTGGTGGCTGTCACTAGCTCTTGTGGGAGCAAATTCCAGAGTTTAACTTGCCGCCCTGGGCTCCTGCTGGGAGGAAGGGTGGGATATAAATCAAATAATAAATAAAAATAAATAAACTATGCCTTGCAGGAAGAAATCCTTCTTTTTGTCTGTCCTGAATCCTGAGCTGAGCAGAATCCAAAGTCCATTCAAAATCTAGCAGCATCATGAAGATAGACAAGTTTAACCACATCCTGCGGGGGAGGGAGACAGGGAGTGTTTTTTGGACCAGAATGAAAAGAAAAACCGATGAGATCAGAAGGTATAAATTTTACAAGGATACCACTTCTCTAGTATAAATGGATGAATCTAATTAATTGTTGTTCTATAGCTTTTTTGATCAATAATATTACTTACATAAGAACTTTAAATCATAAGCGGCAAGATAAGATTTGACATGGGAACCATTATGTTTAAAATGTTATTTTAGGCTGCATTAACAGAAGTATAGTTTCCAAATTGTATGAAGTACTAGTTCCCCTCTGTTCAGCACTGGTTAGGCCTCATCTTGAGAACTGTGTCCAGTTCTGGTCTCCGCACTTCAAGAAGGATGCAGACAAACTGGAACAGGTTCAGAGGAGGGCAACGAGGATGATCAGGGGACTGGAAACAAAGCCCTATGAGGAGAGACTGAAAGAACTGGGCCTGTTTAGCCTGGAGGAGAGAGGACTGAGGGGAGATAGCTCAAGTACCTGAAAGGTTGTCACATAGAGGAGGGCCAGGATCTCTTCTCATTCGTCCCAGAGTGCAGGACACGGAATAATGGGCTCAAGTTGCAGGAAGCCAGATTTCGACTGGACATCAGGAAAAACATCTCAGCTGTCAGAGCAGTGTGACAATGGAGACAATGGCCTTGGGTGTTGGTGGGCTCTCCAACCCTGGAGGTCTTCAAGAGGCAGCTGGACAAGCACCTGTTGGTGATGCTTTAAGCTGGATTCCTGCATTGAGCAGGGGGCTGGCCTTGATGACTTTATAGGCCCCTTTCAGCTCTACAATTCTTTGCAAGGAGACACCAGGCCCCTCTAGACAGCTTTTTTATTGTGCTTACCATGAGGATTTGTGCTCATAATGGTATTGAAGCAGTTATACTAGATCCTACTTTCAAAACTGTTTGCACCTGCATAAGTTTCAGGGTGGCCATACTGTTTTGTTTCCAATTAGTGCATGTCCCAGAACGTCTTGCTGAAATCCTCTAGCTTTTTACATCATAAATGTTCTGGTTTATTTTTTGTCTTGCTTTTGTTGCACTAGAGCGCAAGAATGCCTCTCTGGATGGCAATGATGCAGTAAGAATGGGGAAGTGCCACAGAACAATCAAAAAAGTAGAATGATGGGTGGATGATCCAGTATAAATACATCAGGAAAACACCAGCCCGGATCTACCGTTTTTTTGGCCTTAGGATGTATCTACAATTTATAATAATAATAATAATAATAATAATGAGTTATCCCATAGTCTCTTTGAACAACAAGAAGAAGAAGGAGTTATCCCATAGTCTCTTTGAACAACAACAACAAGAAGAAGGAGTTATCCCACAGTCTCTCTGAACAGCCAAGCACTAACGGGCAAAATGCCAAGATGTGTACAAGGGGTCGGAACCCAGAGTGTATTTTTAGCTGTGATTGCAAAGAGCAGACTGGGTCAGACAGACTGCCAAGGGTGATCAAATCAGTTTGTGTTTTGAGAGAGCCGGCAATTCTGAAGATCAAGCAGAAGGCATGTGGACAGATTGTTTCTTAAGTCTTCATACAGCACAAAGTCCAGCTTTGGCACTGAATCCAAATGCCAGGGTTTTGCCTCCAGAGACAACCAGGACAAATCTTTCCCTGTATTTCCAATGTTCAGGAGCGAGTATCAATCATTTTGTAGGTAAAATGGCACCATCCCCCCCAAAAGAGGGGGGAAAGTGTAGAACTTGCACTTTTGCAAGTGCCGCATAATGTCGATTCTGCATCTGCAAGGAGTTAGATGCCTGCTGAAAACTTTTTTGTTTTGGCAAGCCTATCTACACAGTTCAGTCACCTATCTTTGTTTTTAAAATGCATTCATTCTGTCTTTTGTTTTAATTATGATGGTTTTATATTTATATTTGTTTTTAATTGGTTTATGGATTTCAGTTCTATTATGCATACTGCTTGGAAAGGTTTTTTTTAAAAAATCAAACAGGGTCATACATTTTCTAAATAACAAAATAAAGTAAATAAATATCAGCAAGATTGGGGGAATGCAATAATAAAACATAAAAATAAGAATAAAATATAAAAACACTACTAGATGATCAAATCAGTTAAGTTGCAAGATGGGCTGCAGACAAAAAGGCCATAGATATGTGGTAAATCACCTGCTGAGTGTGCAAAAAGTTTCAGGTTCAGATCCCAGAATCTCCAGACAGGGAAATCACTCCCAATAATGAGCTAGATGACCAGTGTTCTGATTTGACATAAAACAGCTTCCTATGTTTCCTATCTAAAATCAGCTCTTTGTTCAGGACCATGAGGACTAGAATCTTATTTTATCTTTAGGAGAAATAGTTAGCAGAGGACATGCTTTGCATGCAGAAGGACCCAAGTTCAGTTCCCGGCATCTCCAGGAAGGCCTAGGAATGATCGTCTGAAATCCTGGAGAGCTGCTGCCAGTCAGTGCAGGCGGCACTGAACCAGATGGACCAACGGCTTGACTCAGTATAAGGCAGTTTCCTAGAAATTAAATAACAGTCGCAACAAGCTGTAGTCTGTCCTACTTAGAGCGGACCCACTGAAATTAAAGGACATGTTTTAACCTGGGCTCATTCATTCCGATGAGCAAAACTTAGTTGGGGGCATGCCAATGACAAAAAATAACTGAAACCGAGTTTACGTCTCCTTGCCTCTAACCTTGGAGCCTTTGCACAGTCTAACACGTGACAGCAGCCCCCCTCGCCCCCACTTTTTCGCACTCCCGCCCTCAAATAGCTGGGAAAAGGGGACGGGCGCGCGCAAAGGCGAGAAACTTGAGTGTTCCTCGCTTCCGCGCCGCGTTCCCACGTTACTCACTGCTCCATGCTCGCCAGGCCGTTCAAGACGTAGGTGATGGGAAAGGAGGCGAGGAACAAGGCGACGGCGCCGCCAACCGGGCGCAGCTTCATGGTCGAGGGTCGTGGGGACGCGCCGCGGGGACCGGGAAAGGGGTTCGTGAGCTGGTCGCAGGTACGACTCGCTCCGATCCGAAGGTCGGGAGCGACGCCTGGGCTTGCGCAAGAGAGACGCGGGCGGGCCTCTTGCAAGGGCGGCGCGGCCTTTGCCTCCGACGGGGAGGCGGGCGTCCCGGCGGGGAACCCATCCCATCGCCGTCCCTAACCACTGGCTGTGCTGGCCGGGTGGGGCGGCGATGGAGCCCTGGAGCTCCTGGAGCCGCCTCCAATCCCTGCCCCCTAAGCGGCATCGCTCCCGGGAAGAAATGACGACGCTGAAGTCGGTTCCCGGTTCCTTATTTGCTTGAAAGTTCCCTAAAAAAGAAGAAAAGTTGAGAGCTACAGCAACCTCAAGCCAAAGTTAACATGTCTCTGAACCCCAAAATATATGTTGGGGTACCCCGTGGCCGCAGAGCTTGGCAAAGTTACTTTTTTGAACTACAACTCCTATCAGCCCCAGCCAGCATGGCCACTGGATTGGGCTGATGGGAGTTGTAGTTCAAAAAAAGCAACTTTTCCAAGCTCTGCCGGTGTGATATATCGCTGTGATAGGGGGACTCTCCCTGTCAAGAATAACCATAAATGTATTCAATCAAAACCATCAGGCTTCTGAAATGGTCATAAATGCATAATGATGGCATAAAATCATAACAAATAAGTAACGGGGTGCCCACCCCAAAATCTGCCCTGGGCCAAAACAAATCATACACCCCAGGATAGGGGAGGGCGTCCTCTACAAGATGCCAGTACTTCCCACCTGGCCCAGAGCTTCCGCTCGGTGCAGGACTCATAAGAGCATCTATGCGTAACTAAAATAATGAAGAGTAAGTAGAGAAACATATGTAATTTGGGATTACCACTCCAAAATCTCCTGTGGGCCACGAAACAGCATTCAGCTGAGAAAGGGGGACCGTGTCCTCAACAGCAGGCCACTGCATGCTGCCTGGCATGGATTTTTTTTGTGGAAACATGACATGGATATGAGCATTTATTCATAACAAGCAGTGTAGAATGTATATAAGGAGCATGCTTTGGAAACTACAAGTCCCATGCATGTGGGAGAGAGCTCCCACCCAATTCAGAGCTTCTTTTGTACGTACGATACAGATAAGGGCATATATATATTAGAAAAATAATGAATTTGTAGAGGAAAGAAATTAAGAAACTGGGGTGCCCATCTGAAAAGATGATTTGGGGCACCACATATCGGGAAGAGTGTGTTCAGTGACATGCCATCCATGCATATTTTAGAGTGTCAGCTACTAAATTACACCCTTCTTAAAGAAATCATTGTTTGTTGACTCTACGATGAGTTACCGACATCAATGGCTTTTAAAAATAATAATAACAGAGCTGTAACAAGTAACAGGGAAGACTCTGACGTCCTTCCCCAGCACCACCTGTGAAGCTCTCACTTGTGGTTACCAGCAGACAGGAACGTCAGGTTTTCTTCTTACCCTTTACAGCTCTAGCACAGTTCTCAGAAGATCCCCCTGCTAGGCATTACTACCCAACACTCTGTATCTCTTATGACCTTTAGACTGTGCCTAGTCTCTGCCTGGCTATCTCGATACCTTGTGTCTATGGGTATAGGTAATTCCCAACCCCCCCTGCAGCCTCTTGACTCTGAAGCATACAGCCCTGGGTTTCTCTGTGGGACTGGATACACTTTCCTCTGATCCGCCACTGCCACCATTGGATGCAACTGTTCAGCCTTGGTTACTTTGCTAGTCCTCCTAGTTTGTGTTTCCCAGCTGCAGGAATCAGGCTTATGTTTAACCAAGAAATATATGTATTAAGAATTAGAAATAACAAGATTACTTAAGGAATGTTTCACAAGCGTATGGTTTCATCTACACTGTTATGTACTTGACTGTTACTTATTGCCTCAGAACTCCGACTCACTCCCAACAACACCAAACACCATCCACCTCTCTCCAACATCCACCTCCCAATTCACCACCAAACCTCCAACATCCACCTCCCAACATCCACCCAGATTCAACTGTCATTCTTCCATTTATACTCCCAGCCATTCAAACGCTCAGCCAATCATCCAGCATTCTACTGCTCATGTACTCCCCCCTCCTCTTTCACTCCACTTACCATATGTCTTCTATATAAACAGCACTTCCCATATTTACACTATAAGCAGGAACATCACAAAGACCAATACAAAAATTAAGCATTAAAAAATTCCACACAGATCATAAGCACTGGAGTATCATAGAGAACACTCTTATCAGTTTCTGGGGTGTTTGATTTGTCTTGGCCCAGAGAAGATTTTGTGGTGAACACCCCCAAGATACTTATTTTTTTCTTCGCTTTTTGTCTCTTTTGGTTGTGCATACATGCCCTTATCCATGCCCTGCACCCACCAGCAGCTCTGGGCCAGGTGGGAAGCAGTGGAATCTTGTACAGGATACCCTCCCCTTTCCTGGGGTGTATGATTTGTCCTGGCCTGATGGTTTTGATTGAATACATTTATTGTTGTTCTTGACAGCGAGAGTCCCCCGATCACAGTGATATATCCTATGGAGTATGCTGCAGCTGTCAACTTTTCTTCTTTTTTAGTGTTTTGAACTTTCAAGCGCATAAGGAACCAGGAACCAACTTCAGCATCATGAGAAGTCTCTCTTTTTCCAAGACAGAGGCATTCCTCCGTCTCTGGACTCAGAGTGGTGTGGGGTCTTCCCTCCATGCTGGTTGGAGGTCCACGGACACCTGGAACAGGACAGCTGGTCTCCTCCCCCTAAGAGCCAGCCATGGGGACTGGCAACTTGTTTAGTAACAAGTCTTCTCAGTGGCTGACTCACCTAGAGATGTAAAATTTCCAGAAATGTTGACGCCATGGGAAAAAAGCAAAATTTTCAGAAAAATTGAGAAGAAAAAAACACATTAGCACTTTTTAACAGATTGAAAGTCACTTTGTTACTTCAGGAACATAAAATGTAATTATGTACAAGTTGGTTTGGCATACAATTATCACATTTGGTATATTAAACGTACATTTTATTCATACAATTATTACAAATTGAATTTACTTTAAATTTTTACTTTTTTTGGTAACAAATGGATCTACAAGATCCTGAACTGTAAGGAACCTCTTTCATTTTGCCAGTTTATGAAGAACAGGCAAAAAACAATTAAAAAAACCAGGAGAAACCATCAACATTAGTAATAAAGAAAATTATTTGTGTCTCCCCTAGTCCTCCTCAGTGTCAAGCAGACATAAAGCATCCATTCCCATAAAAAGAACTGAGAAAAAGGGTGGGACCAAGATTCAATGAAACAATTTATTCATCATGCTAAAATGAAACATTCCGTAATCCATATTTTCTTCATTTCCCCCCAATTTTTCAGAAAAAAAGTGGCTTTGGGAAAAAGCCTGTTTCCCAAATTTTTCAGGGTTTCCCCCCAGGCCTTCACATTTCTAGACTTACCTCCTTTCACTCTGATTGGTTCCAATCAGTAGGAAAGGGCACGGAAGCAGATTAGAAGACTCTTCTCAGTGGCTAACATATTCCCCTTTCATGCCGATTGGCTTGTAGGGTATTGGAGCCATAGGGACCTTGCTCCCAAAAGGAAGGGGTCTAAGACTCCCCGAAACCCTGGATGATTACACCCCTGGTGCACAGCTTTAAAATCAGCAGTGGCTGGCGGACATTGGTCCTGGTGGAGTGGAAATCACGCCCGCACAGTAAGTGTGGGCAAAGCCAACGACAGGCACAGCTGGCTAAGTCTAGTCTTGTCCCCGTCTGCCTCCTCCCTGATGAGATCTACAAGGGGCAACCCTGAAACAAGAGGAGAAAGCAGCTGAAAGGCAATGCAACCCCTCTCCCCCAGCTGGTTGGAAGCGAGATAGCCTGGCTGCAGGCAGCCTGAAGCTGGTGGGGCACTGCTCCATTTGCCCCAGCCTCCACAGATTAAAATGGGAGCATCAACTCTGCTCCCAAGCCACTTACAGTCAAGCAGTGTAGTGTACCCAAATCACCACGCTCCTCTCGCTTGAGATTTCCCATAGACGGAAGAAAAAGTTGGCCTTCGATCTCCAGCTGGCTCTGCCAGCTAAGACTACCCTCAAGGGGCTGCATGGCACCAGGAGTGGCAAAGGCAAACCACGCTACGCTGGCTGGCACAAAGACGGGTTCCAAAGTTGCAAGGGCCCTGTCGCCTGCCTGTTGGACTGGGCGCTTGTAAAACAGGGTCTAATATTCCAGGCGCTCTTCCAACTGTCCTCCACATCTTCGAGGACCCACATTTCCCCCTCCCTCCCCAAAACATCCACTCTCTCCTCCTTCAATCTCCGTTGGTGCTTGCTGCTGCCTGCTCAGCTTCCTGCAGAGCGCGGCACTCGCTCCTTAGCGCCAAGCAAAACGCGGGACCTTCAAAGTGGGCGACGTGATCTTCGTGGGGTCCAAAAGAATGACTCCCCCTCCCAGACGCACCTTATTTGTTGACAAGCTTTATTAAACTTGCTTGAAAGCCAAACCTTACAGTTTTATCGTTTAAAGATGAAAAAGCAAAAACGAAACAGGAAAAGGACATGCCACCGCAAAATCTACTCAAAAATTAATTAGAAAAGTAGTAAACATTGCTTTGGGGGTGTGCAGGGAGAAAGAGGGGGGGGGAAGCAGAGATTAACCAAAATGTGTGTGTTTGGGAAACAGCTTTGGGGTTTTCCTAGACATTTCAGGCAGGAAACTTCTTTCGCCTCTCTACCCCCTCTCCCCCTCTAAACCACCTCCTTTGGGGCAAACCTGGTCGCTTGTAAGAATCCATCCAGGTAAGGACTCTCACTGCAAACTTGGCACAGCAAGGAAATGAACTTCTGCTTCTAGCAAGGGAGGGGAAAACAAGCCAAGCACACACACACCAAAACGGAACAACGGCAGATCTACTCTCTGCTTGTGCTCTAGAGCTGTGTGGCGGGGAAAAATGTCTGGGCAGGAGCGACCCTTAACGGGCCTGTGAAAGCCGCTCTTACACCATAATCTGGATTTTTCTGAAAAATCTTTTTTTAGAATGGATGGGCAGAGAAAAGGAACTGGGTCACAGCTTTGCCGTTGTCTGGGGAGAGTAAGGACCCGTAAGTTCTGCCTGCCTCTCCCCAGGATCAGCACCGTCACACCCATTGCATCCTGCTGCTAAGTGGGTCAATGTGTGCATGTATATATGATTATAGCAGTATTGACATAACACACACCCCTTACTCTACTGCCAATACGGGTCACCAACACAGGTCTCTGAGCAGTCAGAGGGAGCAGAAGATTCCTTCAGCGCCCAAATTCAAACTGAGTAAGATCAACTAACCGTGTGCACGTTACTTAGCTAATATTTCGATGCCAACTCCCAGAGACACAAAGCCCATTACGACGGGCTCTTCAGGTTATCTCGTGTGCGTGTCTTTTTCAAACAGGCTCACCCAATCCAGGCGCTGGCATCACCCTGATTCTTCTCTAACTCTGGGAGGGTTGCATTTTTAAAAAAACTCTGTATGTGTGTGGGGGAGAAGCTCTGTGAAGACGCCGCAGGAGGCCCCCAATCGCCCTGGGGCGGGTGAAGTGGATGGGGCGCCTGAGCTTTAAAAACCAGAGTATTTTCCAAGGAAAGAAAAGGATGGAAGGTAATGTTGATTTTATAAACATGTCACGGTAAACAAACCAACCAACAATATGAAAAGGGGGGGGGAGAGGAGAAAAAGTGGTCTGCCGAGTCTCAATAGTATGGACGCCTCGGATTGTTCTGTGGAGGGGGAAAAAAAAGACACATTCAGCTAACAGTAGCGTTTGGATGGCAAAAGAGAACAAGTTCTATATTGTTTTAAATTTTTAAACTGTGTTTTATTTTAAATTGTATTTTTTTTTAGTTATTGTAAACCGCCCAGAGAGCTTCGGCTATGGGGCGGTATACAAGTTTAATAAATACCACCATCTGCACCTGAATTGTGGGAGTAGCGTCCCCAAGACAAAGCTGGGAATATACACCAAGCACAGGAGAAAGGGGTGGTGCACGGTCCAAGTGACAACAGCTGTGCCGTGCGCTCTTTTCTGAGCACAGGATTAGACCTACAAGCCACGAGAAAGGGATGGAGAAGCCGGTGTCCACTATGGTCGACTATGACTCCCAGGAGCCAGTGTGAGCAACCCTCAGCGATGAAGCGGGTTCTAGTCCAGCAACATCTGTCTGGAGGACAGCTGCTTGTTGCTGCTATATTCTACACAATTCCACAATCTACTTCTGGGTTTCCGTTATTTACTGAATTACACCCCACTTTGTGTTGGGCAAACACTTTGCAGCTCCGAAAAGCGCAGGTTTCCTCACAATGGCAAAGATCACACTCAAGGCTGGAATCCGGAACAGAATATGTTAGCATCAGTATATTTGGCCCATAAGGACAATACCACATCCAAAATGTCTCAACACGGTGTGCAGGCTTTGGAGTTCCCCAGAACTCTTCAGCAGGCTAGATGGGAAACAGACGGGAGGGGTAAAAAGAACAGCAGCCAAGAACATCTGGAGGGCATTAGGAGGGGGAAGGGAAGGCTGCCTGAAAGGTTACCCGGGGAGGGGGGGGGGAGAAGTATTATTATTGCCAGGGCTGGCATCCTCTTCTCGATCGTCCCAGAGTGCAGGACACGGAATAATGGACTCAAGTTGCAGGAAGCCAGATTTCGACTGGACAGTAGGAAAAACTTCCTAACTGTTAGAGCGGTACAACAATGGCACCAATTACCTAGAGAGGTGGTGGGTTCTCCAACACTGGAGGCATTCAAGAGGCAGCTGGACAGCCATCTGTCGGGAATACTTTGATTTGGATTCCTGCACTGAGCAGGGGGTTGGACTTGATGGCCTTAGAGGCCCCTTCCAACTCTACTATTCTATGACTATTTATTATTATTTATTACATTTGTATACTGCCCCATGGCTGAAGCTCTCTGGGAGGTTTACAACAATATGGTCTGTCCCACAGTGCACAGCAGAGCCAGGAAATCTGATTCGTACTTCAAGGGGAAAGAAAGGGCTGACTCACTTGTTCCCCAAAGAGAAAGCACCCCACCCACCCTGCCCAGCCGAAGGCGGCAAGTACCCTGCCAGGCGTATGGCGGCGTGTTCATCTCCCTGTGGAAAAAAATCAAAGAAGCTGCTCTGGCTTGCAAACCAAAGCTGGGAAAGAATTCAGGGCTGGCATTCTTCCCATCCCAAGAAGCCTGAGCAAGGACAGGGGTGTGTGTCTGCGTTCATGACACAGGCCTGCATTTTCCTTAAGAATAAAGAGGAATTCCAGTCCTCAAGAAGCAATTTAAGAGCACAGCCAACGGAACTCAGGAAGCTGCCTTCTGCCGAGTCAGGCCCCTGGTCCACCTAGCTCAGGACTGTCGACACCAACTGGCAGCAACTCTCCAGGGCTTCAGACGGCGAGCCCTGCCTAGAGATGATGAGGTTGAACCTGGGGCCTTTTGCATGCAATGCCTGCGCTCTGCTGCTGAGCTGTGGTCCTTTCCCCTAGAAATAGAGTAAGGTCTTAATCCTCCCGTTTCTGAATAAAGAGCTGATTTACACAGAAAACTGCCTTATCCCACGCCAGATCACTGGGTCTATCCAGCTCAACACTGTCTACTCTGACTACCAGCAGCCCTTCAGGTTTTTCCAGACAGTGAGTCCCTCCCAGCACTACGCAGAGATGCCAAGGATTCATAAAATCATAGAATAGTAGAGTTGGAAGGGGCCTATAAGGTCATCAAGTCCAACCCCTGGCTCAATGCAGGAATCCAATGCCTTGGACTCCCTGCATGCAAAGCAGGGTTGCTACCACTTGGCATCAGCGTGGGAGGCCTGATGGACCTCTGTGGGTCAATGGCTGGCTATCCTCAACCCTGCCGGCTAGCAATCTGCCATTCAGAGCATTAAGCCGATTATCAGCTAAAGGTCCTGGTTTGCTATCGCTGTCTCCACAGTTTCAACCACTGTGCTGTCTTTGTTCTGTTGTTTACTTCGATGTAGTGGGGTATTTTTTGTTTGTTTAATACATATTTATAAAGACACACACATGCATGCAAAGACACAAAGGAATTTCTCTACTAACAGAGAGAATATGAGTACATATTGGCTGTATGTTACCCTGAAGGTTTTGCAGAGTTCAAAAAGGGGAACAGTGAGAATGAAGAAGGAGAAGACGCACCCCCCCGGTTGCAATTAAGAAGGCAGGCAGATGGGGGTGTGGGGGCTGGTGGAGGGTAGACTGAGGTTAGTGGGGCAATGCCTGATTCGACCTAATGGACATGCCCTCCAAAGAGCAGTTTTGGGGGATTACACAGGCTGTGATATTGGGTCACTGTTCTACCTGCTTTAAATGTGTTTAATCTTCTTTTAACATTTTCTTTTGAAAATGTTATTGTAAGCTACTATGATCATTCCAGGACCAAAAAACAGGATATAAATGTTATATATATATATATATAAACGTAATTGTGATTAACTAAACAAGAGGTTTTTATTATATTAACAAAACGTTTCAGCTTCCGCCTTCATCAGCTGCTAACATACAAATGCTGTTACCAAGGTGACTGGTAACATATATATATATGGCCTGCCTTCAAGTTGATCCTGACTTATGGTGCCCCTCTGTATAGGGTTTTCGTGGTAAGCGGTATTCAGAGGGGGTTTACCATTGCCTTCCTCTGAGGCTGAGAGGCAGTGACTGGCCCAAGGTCACCCAGGGAGCTTCGTGGCTGTGTGGGGATTTGAACTCTGGCCTCCCAGGTCATAATCCACCCAGTTTTTGCTTAAAACCCATCAAGAAATCCAAAATTAAGAAGGACTGGGGGTGGAGGGGGAGCAGGTTGAATCCTGTCATTTTCACAATGGTCCAGTAGATGTTATTCCCAAAGTGCTTTCTAAGTCAAGTGAGAAAGCATACACAGAAATATAATTTCAACCATCTGAAAAAGAACGTGGGAAAGGGCCTTGATTCTCTCACCAGTGGGTTGGGCCGGAACCTGTAGGCCAACATCATCCGCTTGCGAAAGGCTTCATACTCGTCATCTTCCTTGTTCAATTCAGCTGGGCGGTCAATCCCAAATCCTGCCCCGTCCACTGCCGTCACTCCCCTATGTTGAAGAAGGGGTAAGTTTGCTTTCTGTGAGTGCTTTATTAGGATGGGAAGTTGATTGATTTTGACCAGGGACAGACTATTTACAGCAGGCAGGCAAAAGCACGTGTTGTACTCACTGAGCTATGGGGTCTGTCCCTTAAGAGTTGGAAGGGGCCTATAAGGCCATTGAGTCCAACCCCCTGCTCAATGCAGGAATCCAAATCAAATCAAATGAAAACCTACGTTTCCAGTCTTCATGATTCTGAACAACAAGCTGATCTGAAGAGGAACGCAGGAAGGCTGGCCTTCCTAACTTTTCTCCAAAGTTAGCTTACTCGGTGGAATGTTGGCAGTTTCCTTACATCAGAGGCAGAGAATCTGTTTCAGCCAGACAGCTCTATCCTCCTGTGAGTAACCTTCTGGGGCACACATGGCAAAATGGGCGGAGCAACAGACATGACTCTTGCTTTGCAAAGTAGGCCACACAAAAGTCAGAGATTCACAGAATCATAGAGTTGGAAGGGGCCTGTAAGGCCATCAAGTCCAACCCCCTGCTCAATGCAGGAACCCTATAAACACTGCTCCACCCTCAGAATGCAAGGTAACCTCCCTTCCAGCCAGGCAAAAGCACTCAAGGAGGGGGTGAAGCAGGGCCAGGGAGAGTACTGTCTACTGCTTGTGTTGTCGGGCTACAAGTCCCAGCAGCTACAGCCTGGCCGACGGGAGGTGTAGCCCAAGAACATCCAGAGGGCACCAGGTTGGGGAACAGGACATACAGGAATGTAAGGCGCGTGGAAAAGCCACGTGAAAATAGAAGAGGGGAAGGTGGCGATAAGATGCATACTTGTTGACGGGGGCCTTGATGCCCTGTCCCTCCATCCCCAGACCATCGCCCTCTTTCCAGCCCATCTTCATCAGCATCTGATAGCCAATGTTCTCCACAGTCAACTTGAACTCCTTGTATTCCGAGTAGTCAGGCTCACGGCCTTCCTGCAGGGCAAAAAACAGGGAAGTCTTGTTAAGCAGACACAACAGCCGTGCTTGCAGAAACTCAGTGCACCACAGACCGCACAATCTATTCTGCAGCCAAGCTCCCAGCAACCCAATTAAGTATTCTTTTGTGCAAGGACATCCTGCAAGCTCAAAACATTTTGCGGTCAGGATGGCAGTACTGCTAAATTACTTTACCTTAGCATTGCATTGGATACAAGCCACTATAGACAAGTCAGATCAGGTCAAATTAAAGGTGGCAGAGGTGGTGTTATGGCCAAGGAGAGAGGAAGAGAGGAATCTGGGGCCTATTAGACAATGCCCTTGGAATGTAGCCTCATTTGACACCTATTTTTGTGAGAATTACATCAGAAAATAAAAGCTGTCTGGGAAGGAACTGCAGACCAGGGCGGGAAAGAAGTATTTCTCCCCCACTCCCACCCCATAATGCCCAAAGGCCGGGAACTAAGAGACAGCAGTGATTCATCAGTGCCTGCTCAGGGTGCTATTTCTCGTCCATGGTTGAGGCCTGGCATTGAGAAGAGGCTTGATAAAAAGGAAAGCCTGGCACAAATCAAGCTTTGTCGCTATTAAAATTAAGAACAGCCCTGCATGAAGAAACATAAAAAGGTTCGTCAACCCCAGTGGCCAGCCACATGCTGCCGGGGAGTCCGCAGGCAGGGCACAACGGCAACAGCCCTCCCCAGCAGTTTGTCTCCAGTGTCTGGCACTTAAGAGGTAGGATAGACTGCTCAAGAACATGGAGGCTCCAGGTAACCACTGTGGCTAGTAGCCATCAATTGCCTTATTCCTCTGTGAATTTATTCGGTCTCCTTTCAAAAGCATTCTAAGCCAGCAGCCATCTTGTGGCGGTGAGTTCCACAGCTCAACTATGGGCAGCATGAATAAATGTATTTGTTTGTCTGCTCTGAAACTCCTGTGTATCAGTTTCAGTGGATAAGCACCCCCCCGGCTGAGTTCTAGAATTATGAGGGGGAAAGAACTCCTAATCCACTTCCTCCACCCCATGCATCTCTTCATAAATCTCTATTTTGAGGTTTAATCTTTCGGACTTTCCTTACAGCAGGTGCGAGGAACCTTTGGCCCCCCTTCAGATGTTGCTGAACTACAACTCCCATCAGCCCCAGCAAGCATAACAGCCAGTGATCCTGAGAGTTGTAGTTCAGCAATATCTAGAGGGGGAAAAGTTCCACACACCTGCCTTATAGGCAGAGTGCCTTGTAGGTGACCTTCCTGTGAAGGCAGCAATCAAGGGACAACTTTGGTTCTTTCACAATTACAGCATTTTCCCTATAGCTTCCTACTTTTTACCAGTGCACAGGGAGAGACAATTCTCATATGGAATACCATTAGATCTTCCTTCCAAAAGAGCCAAAGGTGAAAATATTGAAGTAAATTAATATAAATGCTTCATACACACACACACACACACACACACACGCTGTAGTGTAATGTGCCTAGCATTCGTTGGGAATCTTAGGAAACCAATCAGTGATAAATATCAGAGCAATTTCGAATGGTTCAGTCCTTCATTTTGATTCAAAATGGCGCCCAACAGTGTCCAAACATAGACAAAAACCTGCTCTTGGAGCTCAGGAACCGGTGTCCAAACGTTAGGAACAAGCAACTTACCCAAAATATACAATTAATCAGAACAGCTCTTGTGCGGCTGCTGCTCTGGTCAAGCCACCATATACATTTCCCATCATGCATCATTACAGGGCATTGTGGGATATTAAAATGGCAGCAAGACTCAGCTACTAGGCACAGCTCAGAACATTTCAGATCCTGCCTGACGCGGCTGCCAGGTTAGCCCCGCAAACCTTGCTGGGGGGGGGGGGAAGAGAAAGAGCGCGAGCAAGCGTGCGTGCGTGTAAGAGAGAGAGAGAGAGAGCAAGACCTTTAAGGACAGGGCACAAAGCATTTTACCTTCAGGGCTTTGAAAGTCTCCATGAATTTCTCCAGCTCATCAGGTGGCAGGAAGTCGCCGATGAAATGCTTCCCCCGGCCCATCTGAGTCAGCTGCTCTGCCCACTCTATGCAAGGAGGGGCAAGAGAGAGAGAAAAGATAAGCAGGCAGGTTGATTAAAAAACAACATGTCGCAGAAGGTCACAGGTCCAATCCCTGGTCATATCTCCGGGCAGGGCTGGGAACGTCCCGTCTGAAATCCTGGACAGTTGCTGCCGCACAGTGCGATAATACTGAGCTAGATGTTGTTGCTAAAACCACGAGTTGCTCAATCTCTTTGGAAGCGTTTGTTCTTTTACCTAGGCGTTTTGTTAAAACTGGAAACTTTACTTTTTGCTTTATGACAGAACTGTTAATTTGTTTACTGGATCTGTTTATATGACTTTGTCGTGTTTGTATATATTCCCCTCTATTTATCATTATTTTGTTCCCTGCTGTGGGACTGAAATTGCTTGAAGAAGAGTGGGCTGTTAATACTGTAAAGAAAAATAGATAAATAAATATTCTCAGCTGGAGTCTTGGATGGTTTGCCTCGGTACAAGGCACAAGGCAGCTTCCTGTTTAAAATCTGCTCTTCATTCAGAAACCACGAGGACTGGAATCTTAACTTTTTATTTTTTAGAGCCGTGAGGACTGGAGTTTTAGTGTATTTTTAAGCAAACCTGACTATATAAGGCAACACACTCAAATACTCAGGCCACAATCCAATACACACACTTACCTGGGAGTAAGTTCCATTTTAGGTTTTGAGACTTAAGCCCCATTGGGTAAAATGGAACTTACTCCCAGGTAAGTGTGTGTATTGGAATGTGGCCTGAGTCCCCATCTTCCAGGACGGATCCCCTTTTAAACCCAATGATAGTTTCTCCAGTCATCTAAGCTCGTGGGCTCAACGGTACGCGTCACCCCCAACACACCTCTCGTCTTGTCCATCTCCATGCGTCTCAGCTGATGCTCCCAGGTGCCCAGCTCACTGTCTACCTCCTCGTCGCTATCGTAGCCCGACTGGTGGTCTTTGACTGTCTTCTCCCACATGATTTGCATCTCCTGCATGGCTTGCTTGTGTTTCATGATCATGTCGTACATTTGCTGCATCTGTGCATAGTTAAACACAATTGGAGTTTAAAAATAACACCAACAACAGCTTTAAGAGACTACAAATCCCAGCAGACACTGCTCTGGCCAGAAGCTTGCCTCTCCGCCAGCACAGCTGGCATTCTTATGAATATGCCTAGATCAGAATGGGGATTCTTGGGCCCTCCAGATGTTGCTGGACTACCACTCCCAGGAGCCCCAGCAGCTAGACAGGGATGGTGAGAGTTGGGCATTTGGCAACATCTGGGGGCCAGAGATGCTCTAAGCAGCAGCATTCCTTACTCTATGCAAGAGATGAAGAAATGCCTCTATTTCGGGGGTTCTTAACCTGCAGTCCACAGATCCCTAGGGGTCCATGAACCGGGTGCAAAAAAATAAAAATTCATTTCCAGTGCCAAAAATTAAACTATGCAAAATTTTGTGTTTATGTGCATTTTTTATGGGGAGGGGGGTCCATAGCTTCCATCAGATTCTCAAATCTGAAGGATGATGTGTTTTAGCAATAATTGACCTTTGCTTTTATTGTATTTTTAAATGTTTTTATTGTAGAGTTGTTGGGTTAACTTGTAAACCACTTTGATGTTTTAATGAAATATGGTACCCAAATATATTTATAAATAAACGAATACATGATAAAGGGTGCCATGACTCAAAAAAGGTTAAGAAGCACTGCTCTATTTAGAAGTGGCATTCCCTTCGAGTCAGGGGAATGCCCTGTAAGATAACAGATCTCACACATCTCCCTCTCCAGCCACTTTCCAAGTGTGCAAGAGGCTTTAACAGAGTTCAAGAATACATCTTGAAAACACGCAGGGAGGGTGCAAAATAAGGCCGGTGGGGTGTGTGGCCTGGGAGAGTCCCAGACGGAAGGCCTTGGAGGGCTGCCTGTGGCCTCTGAGCCAGAGATTCTCCACTCCTGCCCCAAACTGGAAGTGCTGACCCAATGGGGGGCCCTCGAGGGAGCGTCAGGCTCTCTGCAGCAGGTGCCAGATCTGAAAGGGGAGGGAAAGGAGACCCGCCCTCTCACCAACGTGAAGAGCAGAGATGCGGGTGCCCTAGAAACAGAGCCCGCCGGGACACCACACAAGCCCCCCTGATTTACCTCTTGCTGCTCCTTCAGCTGTTTCCGCTGGGCGTCTGAGAGCTCCGTCACGCCCACCAGCCCAACTGGCTTCCCCTTCTCGTAGCCAAGCCCCTTGAGGTCCTGGACTGGAGACAAGGGAGCGCATCGGAAGGGTCACTTCAGGCTGCGCCCCATAGGACACACCCTCCCCGTCTCTCTCTGTCCCTCCCACCCCCCACTCCACCTCCCTCCAGCCTGACAGCTTAAAAACTCCTCCTCCCCTCTTCTGTTTACAGATGGAAGCCAGGCTTGTTAAAAAAACAAACAAATAAAAAGGCATTTTTAGCAGGGAAGGTTTGGAAAAGATGATATGGGCCAATGCTATGAGCTTAAAACTTATCATGTACATCGGGGTGGGAAATTCTTTTTGGCTGGAGGGGCAGATTTTTATGTGTCCCCCCCTCAGTGGGCCAACTTTGACAGGTGGGCTGGATCACACACCTGTCAATCGTCTGATCAGGCGACTGGCACGTGGGTTGCCCTGCACAACCAGTCAAAGTTGACCCACTGGGGTGGGGAGATATTACACAATGCAGGACTGAACTCCCTGCGCATCAGCTGGTGTGGGGGTGGGTGGGGGGTCAATTGTGACTTCTGCAGTTGCTGCACACCTGATGTCACATAGGGTGCCACATGTGGAACAAGTGGTTCCAGAAAAATGGCCTTGCAGGTCAGATGTGGACATTTGCCAGGCCAGAACTGGGCCACAGTCGAGATTTTCCCAGCCCTGATGCATGTGCTCGTAAGAATGGGGAATACAGCCTTTCCCCAAAATATGCCAAGCGTGGTTGCTCCATAGACTTGTATGGGTTTTTTTAAGCCTGCATGGTTTTAAAAAAATAAATACGTGGGCAATGCTTGCTGAAATATCAGGAGCTTTTTGGTGGTGGTGGGGGTCCGGGTGGAGAGAGGATATACTTTCCAGGTGGTGGGAGGCTTCAGGGGAGGCAACAATGCAAATCAAAGCACAAATTAAAATTATGCAAAGCTATTAGGAAAAAAAAAGAGCAAAGCCACCATATATAGCCTTTTCTGGACCCGGAATTTACAGCCCTGATTTATAGCACACACACACCCCCGGTCAAATCTCAAAACAGCTAGATTTTGCTGCAGCCAAAGGACTGAGGTGGGAGAGAAGAGGCATTCACACTTTAGGCTGCCTTTCCAAACACTCCCACCGGCGCCGTCTGTACCCCACACAGGCAGGAGCTCGCCAGGAGCAGAAGAGGAATGGAATCGGGAGGAGGGGCAAGGATGCAGAGATTAGCTTTCCAACCAAGCATCTTCTGGAAAAAGGGGGGAGATCATTCTAAATAGCCCTAAGGCCGAGGCTATTAAGAGGCAACAACAGGGGCTTCAGAGAAGGAGAAGCCAAGATCCTATCCCCAATGTCAACGAGATAAAACTGCTTGATCCGGCTTCGCACTATGGGAAAATGAGCCGCTTGAGAAGGCAGTTTCAAGCATGGAAACTGTACCTTACCCTTCAAGAGCTACAATTTCCAGCACTGTTAACAAACTGCAGTTCCTAGGCTTCTTTTCTTTCAGGGGTGGGGTGGGGGGAGAGTGCTTTGGTTTTAAATGTATGGTGCGTACACAGCCTGAGGGAGGGGGGTCACACCGCTGAAGGTCCTCTCCACAAAAAACTCCCATTTCACAATTATTTTATTTACCTGAAATACCGTCTTACTCCTTACATACCCAGCCGATCACTGCACTCTGCAGGTGAGGGCCTCCTGCAGATGCCATCTCATTAGGAGGTCCGTTCCGCACAACATAGGAAGTGGACCTTTAGTGTGGCAGCACCGACCCTGTAGAATTCCCTCCCCTTAAATATTAGGCAGGCACCATCTCTGTTGTCTTTTCGGCGCCTACTGAAGACCTTCCTCTTTCAACAAGCCTTTTAAGTAGAGACCTTATCCCAGTCTGCATCCGTGTTGGAATTGCTTTTTAAGATAGTTTGAAAGATTTTTTAAAAGGTATTTTGTTTTTGAGATGTTTCAAAATGTTTTTAATGTTTTGCCTGCCATCCTGGGCTCCTTCTGGGAGGAAGGCTGGGATAGAAGTTGTTGTTATATTTATTGTTATCATCATCAACATTCATTCATTCATTAGCGATCACTCGTGGCTGAGTAAGATTGTCTTCCAAGATAAGGTTGCTTGGAAGACGCCTGTGCGTGAATTTGTTTTATGTGGGGAGATCGGCGCGCAACGATCAACACACAATCTTGACAGAAAAAGGCTTTGATCCAACGGCATGGGTACCATGACGATTGGAAGTCTTTTATCTGCTGCAGCCTTCATCCGCCTTCACAGCCGTTGTAACAACAACAACAGTAACAATAAACTAGACATGTTAGTCACTAGTTATCTGAAGGTCTTCACGCAAAAATCTAAGTACAAATACATGATACCATTAAAAAACCAGAATGAAGCAGCCACAGGAGGCTAACCAGATAACGGGGTAGGCGAGGGGTCCTCTGTCTGCTGAGCAAGCTCAGGGGGAGGCAAGTCCACCTTCTCCTCTTCGGGGCCCCATCGGCTTTTACGCTTCTTCTTCGCAGCAGGCGCAGTTGCCGGCTTTGTGGGAGGGGGCGTAGGTGCAGCTGGCAAGGAAGAGGCGGCGGCTGTCCACCCCTCGGGGGGGGCTTTCCGCTTCGGGGTGGCTTCTGGGATGGGCGGGACGCCCTCAGCATCATCGTTGGCTCTCCGGAACTCCTGCAGCTTCTGCCGGTAATACTTGTAGCCGGAGCTGCTGGGCTCATACAAAAACCTGCAGCGGAAGCACAGAGGGAAGAATAACAACCCGTTTCGTTTATTATTTCTTTGTAACGTTCACATCCCTCCGAGGAGCTCATGGTTCTGGCTCCCTCCCAGTTTTACCCCTCACAATCGCCCCTGCGAGGTAGATGGGGCTAAGAGACATGGCGACTCGCCCCAGGCCAAGTGAGGATTTGAATGCTGGCCTCCCAGGTCCATCACAGAAAAAGATTTATGATGCTTTAAAACAAACTGATTTATATCCCAAACCTTCTTCCTTATCTGAAGACAAATCCAACGCCCTGGTTCCCACACCATAGTGTTAAACCATAGTTTAAAATGGGATCAGACAACTTTTTTCAGCCAGAGGGGGGCATAGTCCCATCATGGGTAACCAGGACCACTGGCTTCCTTCTTTCCAAAGAAAGCACAATCACCAAGCTCTCAGGCTTGCTTACTCCCAGAGCCACAAAGGCAAGAAGAAGAGAGGGATTAGTCTGGCCTGAATGAGCAACAGGCACCAGCATATGGCTTGTTTGTGACAAACCATCATTTGTCTTTAAATTACAGCTTAATTTTGTGTGCAAATCAGGCCAAAACATCTCCCAAGTTCAAATCAGTAAAGTCACCCTGGAAGTAAAACACATCAGCAAATACAGAAAAAAAATAAAAATCAACACAGGAAAGTCACAAAGGGGAACTAACACAACAGCTCCTAGCTACCCATCATGACCGACGGTCAGGGATGATGGGGGTTTGACTCCAGCGATATCTGGAGAGCCACAGGTGTTCTCCAACCCTGGTCTAAGAAACAATATCCTTTCATGCAGGTGAGAGATGGAAGGATGCCTCCATTCAGAACAGGCATTCCCTCTTCAGGAAGAGGGAACCTGTGAACCTCGAGGCTGCTGGACTCCAACTCCCATCAGTCCCAGCAGCTAGCATGGCCAACTGTGAAGGACGATGGGAGTTAAGAGTCCAGCTGACATCCAGAGGGCCACAAAGACTCCCCCGCATCCCATCCCTAAAGTCCCAGACAACTCTCTTTACCTGAAAGACTGGTTCTCCCGATGGTTCTTCAGGGCGACCATTTCCACCACAGGGCCCCCGTCTGCCACAAACCTGGCCAGCTTCTCTGCGCAGTCCTTGGTCTCTTCGTCCTCTGGAGGTGAAACTTTAAGCAGGCTGTAAGTACGGGGCCCCAAACTCACACACCCAACAGCCACAAGCTTAATCTGGCTTTAAGGGCCCCGAAAGGGGGGAACGGAACAAGTGGGAAGAGGAAGGTTTAAAGTTTCTCTTTTTCTGTCTCCCCGTCTCGATAAACATAAAACCAAAACAAAGGGTTGTAGCCAACGTTGGTCCTGAAATTAAAGGACAGGTCTTGCTCAGGGTCAATTAATTTCAGTGGGTCTACTCTGAGTAGAACTTAAGTTGGCTACAATCCTATAATGGTCACAATATGTTACATCGCTGGGGGAAAAAAGGAGCCAGAGGGGTGTTGCCTCAGGAGGGCGGAAGGGGTTTAAGTTTCAGGGTTAACCCATATAACTGGCAGAACATCTTGTCGCACCAGTACTGAAATATAGTGAGGGCAGCCAACGTGGTGACTTCCAGATTTCATTGTTCCGTAACTGTCATCATCCCTGACCACTGGCCCTGCTGGCTGCTGGACGCTGGAGTCCAGCAGCATCTGGAGGGCCACAGATGTTCCCCACCATCCCAGATCTGAGAGGAGGCATTCCCTGCTTTCAGGGGAGAAATCCTGCCATCTCTTCCAATGCAGGACAGGATGCTGCTTCTTACAGCAGGGATGGGGAACCTGTGGAGCCCTCCAGACGTTGCTGGGACGACAGTTCCCGTCAATCCTCAACTACTGGCCACGCTGGCTGCTGGGAGCCCCAACTCCATCTGGAGGGCACCACGTTGGGGAAGGTAGGTCCAGATGAAATAGACAGTGTTCGACTTCCCTCTGAAGCAACATTTTAAATGTAATTAAAAAATCCAAGGTTTGCACTCATTGTTAGTCAGAACTGAACCGCTGGCATGAATGCATGCGGCTGCTACATTAATTTTGCACAAACCCCTCTGGTTCAGCAACTTATGGGGGGCCAGAGATCCCCCACTCCTGGAACAGACAAACCTCATTCTCATTCTTTTTTTCTAAAATATTTTCTGCTCTTCCAAAAACTTCAGTGTTCCCCCAAGTCTGTTACGCACGCAACTTCACTCACACCCAAACGTCAGGAAGACAGGCAGACGTATTATATTAGGACTGTCACCCAATTGAAACATAAATCTGTGCCCAGTTCATTATACAAGTTTTAGGAGATCAGTCTGCTGATTCAGTTTTACCTATGATAAATGCCAGTTGTTCTGAAGCACCCACAACCTGTACTTTCAGGAAACAATTAAAAAGACTTTTTTGTTGTTGTTTCATCAAGCTTTTCCAGGTGGACGTAAAGGTCTCTGCCATCAGCGTCCGTTCTCTATTCTTTTTAAACCTTCAGCTTTTATTATTTATTTATTTATTATTTGATTTATATCCCGCCCTTCCTCCCAGCAGGATCATGTGTGTGTGTACTATTTGGAATTCCCTCCTCTTAAACATTAGACCGGCGCCGTCTCTGTTGTCTTTTCAGCACCTGACTACTGAAGACCTTCCTCTTCCAACAAGCCTTTTAAGTAGAGACCTTATCCCAGTCTCCGGCTGTGTTGAAACTGTTTTTTAAATGTTTGTAGTCCTCCATGGTGCAGAGTGGTAAGCGGCAGTAACGCAGCCGAAAGCTCTGCTCATGGCCGGAGTTCGATTCCAATGGAAGGAGGAAGTCGAATCTCCGGTAAAAGGGGTCGAGGTCCACTCAGCCTCCCATCCATCTGTTGTCAGGAAAATGAGTACACGGCATACGCTGGGGGGTAAAGAAAGGCCGGGGAAGGAACTGGCAATCCCACCCCATATATACGGTCTGCCTAGCAAACGTCACAAAACGTCACCCTAAGAGTCGGAAACAACTCGCACTACAAGTGCAGGGACACCTTTACCTTTTTAGTACTTTATCATCAGTTTACCACCCGGGACTCCTTTCGGGAGGAAGGGCCGGATATACATTTAATAAATAAATATACATTATTAATAATATTGTTTTAATAACTATTTTATTGTTTTTAGGGTGTGTCTGTAAACTGCCTTGAGACATACGTCAAAGGCAATAATAATGATAATATTTTGCTTTTTAAAGAGGATGAATGCATGTGTCAAAAGCACCTGGGAAAGAAAGGATACTTCACATCTACATTGGAATCGTTTTTAAATAATTTAATTGCTTTATCATTTATGTGTTTACTGCTACTTTGGGAGGAAGTGGGCTACAAATCTAACAACCATCGCCTGGAGTTTTTAGTTAAGTCTCTGCCTTTAAAAAAAAATAAAAATTTAAATATTGTAAGAGACTCTTGAGCAACGCTTTGCATTAGAAGGGTCGGAAAGAAATTCTTCAATGAATAAATAAGGCTGGGTCCAGAGTTAGAGAAGACCCATTAAAATCAACAGGACTTAAATCCAGTTGTGACTAACTTCTGAGCAGACGTGGTCTGGATCACGCTGTTAGCGCAGTGCTTAGAGCTGGTCCATTGGCATCAATGGACCTGAAGAGTCATGACCAATTTCAGCGGGACTGATCTCAGCATGGCTAACAGCACAATCCTATGTCTACTAAGTAGTTAAATCTTATTGAATTCAATGGGGCTTCCTCCTAGGGAAGTGAGGTTCAGACTGCAGCCTAAGTTTGGAACCAACCCTTTATTATTGTTTTTAAAGTAAAATGCATCAGCTGCTTGTTTAATCAGCAGCACCAATTAATCCATCCAACCAACAACAAAAAAGGCCACAGTCCTAATATCTATCTATATCTATAGCTATCTTTGCCAACGGGGTGCCCCTCCAGACACAGGTTTGTAGTTTTGGACTACAGCTTCCAAGGACATCTGAGGGAGCTTCACGCTGGTGAAGGCCGATTCGTACAGTCGATCACACACAGCAGCCTATACAAAGTTCGCCTACGCAACTAGGCCTAGGGGGGCAAGGAGCCTTGCATTACCTTTCTGCAAAGAGGCCTCCTCTGGATCTTGGCCCTTCTTCCACATTTCTGCCAGTTTCTTTCTGTAATACAGAAACTCTGGGCTGTTTTTATCATGCAGGAACCTGGGGGAGGGAGGAGGGAAGAGAGAAGAGGAAAAAAATATGCATTAAAGGCATCAGGGACTGAAAGAGTCCAAGATAACAAGAACCAATGAGGCACATTGAGTCGTACTCAAAACAGACCCACTAAAATTAACGGAATCAACTCCCTCAAGTCTGTCCATTTTGACAGGACTATGCCAAATGTGACTACACTGGGCACAACCCCCAGGACAGGGGTAGGGTCCCAAATGCAGCCCTCCACGCCTTTCTGTGTGGCGCTTGGGGATCTCTGCAGGCCACACCCCTCATTGGCCTTGCTGTGCACCCTCCGCAACTGTTTTGGCCTGGCTAGAAATGTGCCCTTGAACTTTGACCGTGGCCTCTTCCTTGCCCGGATGCAGCGGGCTGCGCAAGGGCCAATAGAAATTAGCCTTCTGTACAAAGGGAACCTTCACATCTGTTGCTCCGCCCACTTTTGTCTCTGGCTCCGCCTCACCATATGGCCCTCAGGAGGCTGTCCAGGAGGGAATATGGGCCTTGGGCTTTAAAAAAAAAATATTCTAAAAGGTTTTCCTGTAGGGCCAGCCCAACCATCAGGCAGAGAGGGCAATCCTCTCAGGCAGGAAATGCACCCCCCCTCTATCAGAGCTCGGAAAAGTTACTTTTTTGAATTACAACTCCCATCAGCCCTAGCCAGCATGGCCACTGGATTGGGCTGACGGGAGTTGTACTTAAAAAAAAAAAAAAACAACTTTTCCAAGCTCTGCCCTCTACTGGAGGACAGACCTGTGTCCACCACACAGCCTGTCCTACACCCCTCAACTAGCTGTTCTCGGCTGCCTTGAGGAGTACACACAAGCCCAGTGCCCAGGCTGATCAACTTATCGCCAGTTTAACTGGCTCCCATTCATGGAAAAAGGGGAGGGCATTGCCTTGTGGAAAGTAGGAAAATGTGTAAATGGACTGCCTTCAAGTCGATTTCGACTTAGGGCGACACTCTGAATAGGGTTTTCATGAGGCTGAGAGGCAGTGGCTGGCCCAAGGTCACCCAGTGAGCTTCATGGCTGTGTGGGGATTCGAACCCTGGTCTCCCAGGTCGTAGTCCAACACCTTAACCACTACACCAGGGATTGAACCTGGGCCCTTCTGCAGACAAAGCAGATGCTCTGCCGTTCAGCTATGGCCCTTTCCCTAAAAATAAAGGGAGATTCCTGTCATCGTGGTTCTGAATAAAAGGTTGATTGAAATAGGAACATTGGGACGTGCCTGATCCTGAGTCAGGCCACTGGTTCATCTAGCCCAGGGCTGTCTACACAGACTGGCAGTAGCTCTCCAGGATTCTAGGCAGGAAGTCCTTTCCAGCCCTACTTGGAGATGCTACCAGATACTGAACCCTTCAAAGCAGGTACTCCTACACTGAGCGACGGCCCTCCCCTTTTGCCTTGGGCAGCAAAATGTCTCAGGCTCTCCCTGACTTCCTGCGTCCCAAAACCCAGACCCATTCTGGCCAACCGCACCCTGTTTTTCTGCCAGGTTCAGGGGAGACAGACAAGAACCACCGTAAACATACGCAAACGTCGGGTTGTCCTTGCAGTCTTCCAGTGCGACCTTCTCCAGATCGGGGCCCCCTTCCGCCACAACCCTGGCCAGCTTCTCTACGACTCGGCGGGTCCGGATGTCCTCTGGGGGACAAACTTTAAGCAGGCTGTCAGTACTGGGGATCAACTCACACACCCAACAGGCACATTACCTCTCTAAGAACCAGAGCAGTAGGCACGAGACGGCGGGAGAAGGAGGGAGTGGGGTGGGGGTGGAACGAGGAGAAAGAGGGTGAAACGATGGAGCCATGGAGGACAGCAACATAAGCCTGATGTTTTCAATACCTGGGGAGGGGGTGGGGGTGGGAAGACGCAGGCGTGCGGGACTGACCTATCTATATCTGCTGAACTTTGGGTTCTTTGTAGATTTTACTGTACTGGTTTTATTTTGTAAATTGAATTATTATTATCATCATCATTATTATTAACAACAATAGTCTAGTTCACACATAATGCTATGGTCTGTTAAACCATGGTTTCTCTGATTGGCCAAACTCCGCCCAGCAGCTTAACTACGGGTCATATCCTATGTTAGTCATATTAAGCACAGAGCCATTGAAATTAAAGGGCATGACTTTACTTGGGCCCATTAATTTCAACTGTTTTATCTTTGAGTTGAATGTCGTTGGATACAACCCTATGGCTTGTTTACAGCCAGGAAAACCACAATCTGAAGCCACAGCTTGTTGCTGGCTTATAAACCCTGGTTTATGTCAGCCAGCACCCTCCCTTAACCATGGTTTGTTTGGCTGTCCATCCCCCAACAATGGCCAAACTATCCTCAACTCCTTGGGTGAAAGGTGGGCTGAAGTACAGTAATATTATAATTACTACTAACTCTTATTATTCCGATGTGCTAATAACATATTAGTAAGGTAGAGCTTTGGCATAATAGGAAAGTGGGGGTGGAATCTCTCCTCACGAAACAAGGGCCATGCCTCAGGACAACCTTCCCCATCCTGGTATGGGGCCAATGGCCAAGAGATGCTGTGAACTGTAGTCCAAAACATATGGAGGACACCAAGCCTGGCTCAGAGGCCCTCAAGACTGCACCTGAGCCTGCTCATTTCCTCCATCTGCCCAACTCACTTTCCTTTTGTGCCGTGTCTTTTTATACTGTAAATCTGAAGGCAGGCACTTTTTTCAGTGATCTGTAAAGCTGCTCTGGAAGCCCTTTTTTGGCAGAGCAGGACCAAAAAAATTTATCTAAATAAACAGAGGGCAGGGCTGTTGCTCTGAGCCTGGAGGTGCAACTGTCTCCCTCTCAACGGTGCTGACAAGCCCTTGCCTACTTCAACCCCTTGCACAGCGTTCAGTAGAATTTTAAGCGCTCAAAGAAGGAAGCAATATTTTCAGCCAGTCCAATATCCTGCCCCCGCCCCCAAGGATGGGAAGCTCTTCGGGGCAAGGACCTGTCCTCTCTCACACTGTGGAAAAGTGCCAAGGGACTTACTTTTGATCTCCAGCCATTGCTCATAGTCATCTTCCTCTTCCTCGTCCGGAGACTGGAAGACGCTGAGGCGGTTGGTCACAGGAGTCTGCTTGGAATGGGTGTAGTTTTTGACCTGGTTCAGCATGCTGGTGACGCTCAGGTTGGGGCGCTTCCCGCTCAAGGGAGCCTTCTTCACAGTGCTCGCTGCTGCGGGGGTTGCCGCAGAGGTCTTGGCAGAGCTGGAGGAAGCATCTGGGGAGCAGCAGGGGGAAGGAGAGAGAAAGAAAGGTTAATAGGTTAGCTACGTCTAACCTACCTCACAGGGTTGTTATGAGGATAAAATGGGGGAGGGAGAGTTGTTGCGTGTGCGTGTATAGATCATACAAGGATGGAATCCAAGAGTCGCATAGAACAGGAATAAGCCAGGCCAGGCAAGTTTCTTGTAAGAGTCTTTACTAGGCAAAGACATTAGACACAGTTCTCTTCACAGACAGCTTTTCCCCCACACTGAGCTTTTCCAAACATCCCACCTTATCAGGCTTCCCAGCCAGCTACTGACCTTGGCAAACCTGGCGCTCTGTTCTCACAGCTTAACCCTTCTGCTTCAGGTTTCACTCTCTTTGCTAAAAACCCTGTCTGTGAGTCTCACAGCATGCCTCACTGACCAACAGCCCCCACCTGAGACTCACAGATTACAAAACTTCATTGTTCATTATTACATTTCTACAAAATTAACTTTTCATTACAATACGTATCAGTACATGGTTTGTTTTCTTCACAGTTTCTATTTACATTTTCAGTTCAGTTCTTGTTTCTTTATTTCTTTATTCACACAAGTTTTACAGAGTAATTTTGTTCACTTTTATTTGATAATACATTTATATTTCATTCCTCAACACAAAACTTCCACATGAGATCCATTGTTTCTTTATCTATTGGTCCTTCTTTTTCCCATTCTACTGGATATTTATCTGTTTCATCATTTTTATGTGTAACATTAAATGTGAATCTCTGAGGTGGTTGACCTTTCGTTTTTCTTTCTGATCTTCTAACATTATCTATTTCCATTTCTTCCTCACTTTCTATTTTACTTGGACCTGCACCTGTTCCTGCACTGGTACTTGGCATTTCTGCATCTTGCATTGCCATGTCTTCACCTCTCAGCCTTTTTACAGTACGTTTGCCACCGTGTATTAGATCAGTCAATGCAGTTCTTAATGGAATTTGCTGCCCAAAAGGAACATCTGCTGCTTCCTGCTTGCTTGCACTATCTAGGATAACTGTTTGACTGTCTCTCCAAGGTTTATCTATCACCTTTATGCTTCTGCTTAACACTACTTGTTGTTTCTCAGGCAACCAAACTCTATAATATGAATTCTGAAATCCCAAAATGCGTCCTGCCTGAGCTCTTGAGCCTAATTTACCATGCCTTTTCTGTTTTGCAACATGTACCCAGCATTTTGCCCCAAAACGTTCTATGTGTTTCACCCTGGGTTTTCTTCCAGTCAACTTCTCATAGGGAGACACGCCTATTGTTCTGTGCATGAGACGGTTCTGAATATAAACAGTGTACAGAATACATTCACCCCAATAAGTGTTATTCATATCTGCATCTGCTAGCATGGCTCTCATTGAATCCTGCAATGACCGGTTCCTCCTCTCTGCAGTTCCGTTGGAGGATGGGCTGAAGGGAGCAGTGAGACTCTGTATTATTCCCTTCTTTTCCAAATATGTTTTAAATGAATTACTGGTAAATTCCCCACCTTGATCTGATTTGATATTTTTGATAACAACCCCATATTGTGTCTCTGTCCTCTGTATAAATGCCTTCAATTTCTCTTCTGCTTCACTTTTCTTTTTCAATAAGAACACATGTGTAAATCTGGAGAAATCATCCACAATCACTAAATAAAACCTTGCTCCACCTTTTGAGCACTGGAAAGGTCCAGCCAAATCCACATGTATGAGCTGATAGGGTTCAGTGGTCGTGCTTTCACAGCTCTTATTTACCGGAGTCACAGTCATTTTTGTTTTATAGCATACCTCACATTCATCCACATGCTCACAATGTGTTAATTTCAAATCTTGACTATGCTTTGGGGTGTTTTGTACCTTTTCGAAATGTGCGTGTGCTAATTTTCTGTGCCATTCATGTAAACAATTATCATGTTTATCTTTATTAACTCCTATCCAAGCACACGTGTGTTTATCAAGATTGCACTCAACCATAAACATTTGGTTCTGTAATTTCCCTTGCATGCATATTTCACCATCTTTTCTCACAAAACATCTATCCCCTTCAAATGTAACTTTACAACCTATTTGAGCCAATTTTCTTACTGATAGAATGTTATATTTTAAACCAGAAACCAATAACACATCTGTTAATATAGTTCCCAAATTACTCAACCTGAGCGTGCCTTTTGCAATCGCGTCCTGAGTCGATCCGTCAGCCAGATAAAGCTTCTCCTGCGTTGGCTTTGAAGTGTAAAATAAACTAGAGTCTGTGATTAGGCAATTAGACGCTCCACTGTCGAGAAGCCACTTAGAGTTAATTAGTTTATTGTCCTCCTTAGTAACAAAGTTCACGCTTGTTCTCTGACTTTCAAAGCCCCTGTTATTCCTCTTCTTTAAACAATGTCTCTGTATATGTCCATGGGATCCACAAAAGTAACATATTTTATTCTCTTGCCTGCTTCTTTGATTTTGTTGTTGTTGTACAGCCACAGTCTCTTTTAACTCAGTTTTCTTATTCTCTTGTCTTCTATTCCACTCCTGTTGAAGTTTCTGTTCTACAAAGTCCAAATTTAGATTTCCGTCTGGTAAACATTCCAGGCTTGAGACCGTGACATCCCATTTTTGATCAAATGAAGATAACAGTATATAGACCATCTGAATGTCACTATGATGCACTCCTCTATCTTGCAGCTCAGCATTTAATCTACGAAATTCAGCCAGATGCTCTGTCATAGTCACTTCATCTGTAAAACGCATCTGATAAAGTTTCTGTGCTAAACACAGCCTGCTCCCTGCAGTTTGCTGCACATGAGCGGCTCTTAGCTTCTCCCACATCTGATTAGCTGTCGGCTCATTACTCACCAGCAACAGGTGTGAATCAGACAGCCCCAGAGTAATAAAAGCCTTTGCTTTCTCGTCTTTCTTCAACCACGCTGCTGAAGGAGCTGCCGGAGGGGGGTTTTCTACGACATCATTCACATCTTCTTTAATCAGAACTGCTCTCATTCTCCATTTCCAGCTGGAGTAGTTTACAGCATTCAGCCTCTCCATCGGCATCCCGGATAACAGGTTTACAGCCATGTTGCCCACTCTTACTTGCACTTTGTTTCTCTCTGCAACAACGTCACGTCAACTGCTCTCGAACCCGCTACCTTGTATGATAAGCTGGGCCCATAACCCCTGTTGCGTGTGCGTGTATAGATCATACAAGGATGGAATCCAAGAGTCGCATAAAACAGGAATAAGCCAGGCCAGGCAAGTTTCTTGTAAGAGTCTTTACTAGGCAAAGACATTAGACACAGTTCTCTTCACAGATAGCTTTTCCCCCCACTGAGCTTTTCCAAACATCCCACCTTATCAGGCTTCCCAGCCAGCTACTGACCTTGGCAAACCTGGCGCTCTGTTCTCACAGCTTAACCCTTCTGCTTCAGGTTTCACTCTCTTTGCTAAAAACCCTGTCTGTGAGTCTCACAGCATGCCTCACTGACCAACAAGAGTATGCCACCTTAAGCTCCTTGGAGGGAGAAACGTAATACAATCAAAACTTGTTATACTGCGGGGGTCAGGTGACAAAGGATGCACCCACAGTAAAGGGCTTCCGCGTTACAATGAAAACTGCACTGCAAGGGTTAAAGCCAGTGCATAATGGAGTATATTAGGGCTCCGCTTTTCGGAGTTCCGCTAATACGGCGGCTTTCAATTAAGAGTAAGGCCCCATTCATACGGCGCTTGTTCAGCTTTTACGGGGTTTTTTGGGAGTCGGGCACCATTCTATTGAATGAGTGCTGCTTTTCGGCGGGGGTCTGGAACGTAACCTGCCATATGAGTGGGGCCCTACTGTACTGGTTTGTAGAGAGGTAACCCCCCCCACTGCTTCTGCAGAACTCAGGGGGAAGGAAAAAGCAGAGAGGGGAAAACAAACCCCCCTCTACAGACAGTAACCGAAGAACTTGTAGAAGGCTCGACAGATAAGCATCCCTTAGGAAAAAACCACCAGGAAGGAAAAGGCTAAGAAGACAGGGGACGTCAGGAAGCAGATTTTTAAAAAAAATGCAGAGAGGGAAAAAGGGACAGAACCCCCAGGGGAAGCAAGTGGAAGACTCGCCAAGGACAAGAACGGATAGAGGACAAAAAAAGGGCACACAGTATTTTACTTGAGGGGACATGGTTACACCCACGAATATCCAATTCCACAGTACAATGAGTACTATAACAAGGTTCTACTGCAATATAAAATTAAATTAAAGAAAATCTCAATTTTTTAAATTTGAAATTTCTTTGAAATATTTTATGGGAAGCGGTACAATGAGTACTATAACAAGGTTCTACTGCAATATAAAATTAAATTAAAGAAAATCTCAATTTTTTAAATTTGAAATTTCTTTGAAATATTTTATGGGAAGCAATTCATGAATAGAATTTAAAAAGATCTCCCTCCTGATCTCTGAAGCTTTCTACATGTTCAAAGTCAAAACCAGCCCCAAGGGTATCAAAATGTGTCTCTACTCCTTACACATAAGAATCAAACCAAAGCTCCAACTAGCCCAGTACTGTTCCACCACCCCCCATAGTGGCCATCCAGATACCACTAGGAGCCCACAAGCCAGACCGTGACGGCAATAGCTTTCTCCTGCTGCCGTTTGTCCCCTAGTGACTGGTATTCCAAGGTAGACTACCTTTGAACATGGATGTCCAATTTTTAGCTATCATGAGAACATAAAAATGCCCCTGCTGGATTAAGACAAAGTCCCACTGAGTCCAGCAACTTGTTTCCCATTTTGGCTAATCTTTTTTTTGGGGTGGGTGGGGCTGGCGGTGGCTACTTTCAGGGTCGTTTTAATGCCATTACCTGATATTGTTAGTTTGTCTTAAATGTCAACATTTTGTTATGTTAACAGTTTATTTATATGCCACCTTTTCATCCAAAGGTCCCCAAAGCAGCGAGCACCGTATTGATATAACAAAATATAAAATAAAATACTATAAATCAATAATCAAAACAACATGAAGGCAGGAGAATATCATGACAAAATACCTATCAGCGGCTGGCCTACGCAGTTTCAATTTCCGTTGCAATAGGGGTGGGGAAGCCCAACAGGAGTTGAATGTGGCCCTCCACACCTTTCTGTCTGGCCCGCAGAACTCTCCCCAGGCTACACCCCGCACGGGCTCTAACTTCACACTGCAAATGCTTTTGCCTAGCTAGGATTTGTTCTTGAACTCTAACAATGCCCCTTACTTGCTTGGATGGAGGCTAGAGAGTGGTGTAAGTATTTATAAGATACCACCCTACTGTATAAAGGTAAAATTTACATTTCTGCCCGCTTTTGCTTCTGGCCTGCCCACCACTCCCATGTGGCCCCTGGAAGGTCGCCCAGAAGGGAATGCGGCCCCTGGGCTGAAAAAACGTTCCCCATCCCTGGTTTGCAACACACACACACTAGCAGAGTGGATCCAATAAGGGTACTCACCACTCCCCAGTTTCTCCTTCTGCAGTTTGAGGAACTGTTGGAGGAAACTCCCATCGTTGGCAAATTTGTTAGAAACGGAGCTTTCGCCATCGCCGCTATCGTCGCTGTAAGGTTAAAAGGTGAGAGGACATTAAAGGTCACAGAGCTGCTGGGGAGCACAGAACTTTACTTGAGGCAGCTTTCACCCCAAATCCAAGAACTAAGACATGAGCGGGCTTGCTCTTCCCACCAGCCTGAATTAAATCATTGGTCACAATTTCTGCACAAGTCACTGATCTGGGAGTATCAGCCAACTGGAAGAAAGCCCAGAGCAGCCACTCAAGCACAGATGCAAAAATCAGCCTCCCCCAAGGGTGGGCAATTCAGTTCCTCCTTTATATCGAGAATGACTGGATTATCTCAGGCAAGCCCAGATGAGTCATTCAAACAGCGCAACACACAAAGACAATCCTTGGCAGTTGTGTACTCTCTCTCTCTCTGTACCAGGAGCGACTGAAAGATGCAACTACGCTCAGTGGAAAGATAAGCAGGAATATCTACTCCCTGACAGAGGCTGAGCAGAAGGAAACAGCATCGGAATGGTACGTGACAGAGAGACACAGCAATTGACCTCAGCGCCAGATCGGTAAATCGAGAGCGGCAGGAATACCTGAATCCTCCAACTGCACCTGACGCAAATGCAGCAGAGATCACCCAGCTCCTGCTCGGAGGCCAGCTGGAAAGGGGCATGGGTAGAGCAGAGGCTCATTCAGAGATACCTATTGGTTATTCTGTTTATTTATTAGAATTGTACGCTGGCTGGCTTCCTGAAGGATGCCAGGGCAGCATTTCTCCAGAGTTTTTGGTGTTTCCCTTTACTTTTTGCCTCACCCTTTTAGCTGGAGATGTGGAGGGTTGAACCTGGGGCCTTCTGCAGGCAAGGCAGGTGTGCTAATCACCGAGCTACAGAGAAGGCTGCCACGTACCACATCAGACTAATTGTCTATCTAACTAGGACTGTCTCTCTTAGTCTACCCCCAGCCTAGGACCCTCCATGTGTTTTCAAGTACAACCATTGGCCATTCTGGCTGCTGGAGTTCCAGCCCCTGGTCTCCCTGATCTAAGAGGCATTCCCCTGTCTCAGGAGGGAATGTCTCTTCTAAATAGAGGCATTCCTCCACCTCTTGTACATGGTAGGGAAATGTTATTTCTTAGATATTAAAGGGGAACCTGACACCCTCCAGACGTTGCTGGGCTCTCAGCTTCCACCATCCCAGACCACAGGCCACGCTAGCTGCTAGGAGTTGGGAGTCCATCATCTGGTTGGGCATGGCCTCCCTATTCTCATCAGGCAGCAGCTCTCCGGGACTTCAGATGCCATTGGGGATTGAATGTGGAGCCTGTTTGCTCTACCACTCCTCAATTTAGACTTCTGAAGAGAGCCAAATGACAGATCTCCCGCCCTTCACTCCCGGCCTATCAGATAGGCTATTACAATGTGGTCCCTCGCCCCTACGCACTCGCTGGCCTGCGTGGCCTGCTGACTGGCCAAGTGGTTCCGCTTGGCTTGCTGCTCCAACTTGGCCTCAATCTCTCGCTTCTTCTGGGCAATCAGCTTCTCCTGGTGCAGAATGTTCACATTGGTCTTCACTGATTTGGGCATTGTGACTCCAAACCACCGGCTGACTTTCCCTGGACGAGAATAATAATATAATAATAAGAAACTTTATTTCTACCCCGCCCTTTTTCCAATAGGACTCAGAGCGGCTTACAACTAAAAACAACACCATTAAAACATACAGAGTATATTATTAAAAAAGAATTAAACTATGAGAAAAATTAAAACCATAAAATATAGGTTAAAAACAGCAGACAATTTAAAATAATAAAATCATATAATGTAATCACCAAACCTATGACACTTAATCCTGGTCGTTCTCTATCCCAAATGCCCGTTGAAATAAAACAGTCTTTACTTGTCGCCGGAAAGACGGCAAGGAGGGAGCTAATCGCACCTCACTCGGAAGGGAATTCTATAGCCTAGGGGCGGCCACCGAAAAGGCCCTATCTTGTGTCCGTGTCATATGTGCTTGCGAAGGTGTGGGGAACACAAGAAGGGCCTCACCTGAAGATCTCAAATCCCGGACAGGTTCATGTAGGGAGATACGATCTGTCAAATAGTCTGGACCTGAGCCGTATAGGGCTTTGTAGGTCAAAACCAGCACTTTGAATTGTGACCGGAAACAAATTGGCAGCCAGTGGAGCTGTTGTAACAGGGGAGTTGTATGAGAAGAAGGGGATTTTAAGTGGACGTTCCATTATTGGCTGCAGTTAAAATTAACTTGTGCTGGTTTGCATGACTCTCACGAGAGGAGCTGGATGAAAGCCGTTACCTGAAGGCTCTGCTCTTTTGGCTTACCCAAAGAGTGGATTTTGGCTTCTCCACTAGTTACTGTAGGGTTTCGCAAAGCAAGAGATTTAATCAGATAGCACCCCATGACACTGAACAACAGAATAATTTGGCTGTTATAAGAAAATTTTGCCCATAGTATGACAGCTTCCCACTTAATTCTCTTATTGTTGCATTTTGGATACTACGTTCATAGGGTTTTCGTGGTAAGAGGTATTCAGAGGTGGCTTACCATTGCCTTCCTCTGAGTTTGGATGCACCTTAGTCTGGCGTCTCAGCTTTGACCATTCCGCCTTGGGTGCCCCTGCTAGGAGCCTAGCCTCTCGGTCTAGACTCCTGATAGCATTGCTCTCAGCTTCCTCAACACTCTCAAACCCCCTCACCACGTTAAGGTGTGCATCCTAGAGGGGGAATTCTCTTATCAGGTATTTCCAAAACCTAATGATCCTTAAACACAGAAGAGCTTTTCCGAGAGCAAGGTTGAATATACTACCATCAGCTGAATTAGAGGGGCATTTTGAAAGAAATCCCATTGCAAAACTGTGTATGTCCATGTGGAGATGGCAGTGTTGAAACAGTAGCCTATGTACTGGTATTTTGCTCTTTCTATAGAGATCTGAGAATCGAACTGGTTGTCATCTTTTCCAGGGCGTTCAACTAATTTTTTATGTGGCTTTTCTTCTTGCAGACCTATCTGCAACATTTTCAGCAGGTGCCATTCGAACCGGATCTGTAATGGCACCTTGAGTTTTAATCTGATCTAGTTTTTTGTTCAGTTGATAGTTTTACTTGTTAGTTGTTCTATGCCGATGGATTCTGTATATATTAATTTTATTGGCTGGCATCTCACATAAATGTTAGAATTTACTGTATTTATATATCTTGCTTGTTTTATCTTTTATGTACACCGCCCAGAGAGCCTTTTTGGCTTAGGGCGGTATATAAATAAAATAAAATAAATAAAATAAATTTTAGTCGGACAATTTGATCAAGCTGTTCATTTGGTTTCTATTTTCTCTGTATATTCCCACTGCAATGGCTTGTGGCTAATGCAAATAAAGGACTTTGGAAGTGGACATCCAGTTCTACTTAAACACCTCCAGCAAAGGTGAGTCCACCACCTCCTGAAGTATTTTGTTCCGCTACAAAACAGCTTGTTAATCAGAAAGTTTTTCCTGAAGTTAATGGAAATGTGCTTCTTTGCCCTTGCCCTCTGGAGCAACACAGAACCAATCTACCTTCACTCTCGGAGGCAGTACTCCTCTGAAGACCAGTTGCTGAGGATCATGGTCCCCGTAGGCCCCGCTGAGTTTGCTTAGAAACAATCACTGTTGTACTTTTATTATGGCATAAGCTTTTGTGGACTACACGAAACTCCCAACATTAATTATCTCTTGCTGGCTAACTTATTGATTGCCGGTGCTTGTTTTTTAGTTCATTAATTTGAATATTTAACAGTTGCTTTTTTATTTCCAGAGGGTTAACAATGTTAGTCAGGAATTATTTGGAGGGGACGTGTTTGGCAGAATTTGTCTCCCAACAGGTATCGGGGTAGTTGAAGTCCCCCCATTACTACTACATCACGCCTCCTCAAAACATTGGCAATTTGCTTTGAAAAAGTTCCATCCTCATCTTCTTGATTGGGATTGGGTGGTCAGTAGTAGACTCCAACCACCATGTTCCTTTTATTCTGTGCCCCATTTATTTTAATCCAGATACTCCTGATAAAAAACCCTTTGCCCAGATCCAACCCATAAAAGACTTTTATGTTTGTAAGACGCTTTATGTCCTTTACAGAGAGAAATGTCCAATATAGCTGCGTGTTAAGTTGCACTTGGCAGATTCTACATGAACAGTCTTGTATCTGAAGGCACATGCATATATCGTTTTATCAGTGATCAATATATACAGATTCAAATTAAGTATTCAGTAGGTACCAAGCCTTTGTCAGCAAATGGCCAGTAGCACTGGGCCAATTTGCCCTGTATCGTTGCCGATACCTGTGTTGCTGTTATTTGGTCTCGGGGGGGTTGTGTGTGTATCCAACTAAGTTTAATTCAGAGTAGACACCCACTGAAATTAATATACCTGAGTCAGTTATTTTTTTATAAGACTTCTTTTCTGCTCCTCCTCATGGTTAATCTGGGGGCAGATCACAACAGACATAACAAAGACCATTTCAAAGCCAGAGGTTTGTATCCATCATAATTTATATTATTAGTTAGGCCCATTGATTTCAAGGGGTCAGCTCTGCGTATGATTAATGTTGGACATATCCCATTGAACTGAATGTTTTTACTGTAGATTATTTATTTATTTATTTTACTATACTTGTATACCGCCCCATAGCCGAAGCTCTCTGGGCAGTTTACAGTAGCTAAAAACATTACAACAAATACAATTTAGAACAGATCTTATAAAAACAATTTAAAACACAATTTAAAAACTTATACAGTATAAAACACATGCTAAAATGCCTGGGAGAAGAGGAAAGTCTTGACCTGGCGCCGAAGAGATACCAGTGTTGGCGCCAGGCACACCTTGTCAGAAAGATCATTCCATCATTTGGGGGCCACCACTGAGAGGCCCTCTCCCTTGTTGCCACCCTCCGAGCTTCCCTCGGAGTAGGCACCCAGAGGAGGGCCTTTGATGTTGAGCGTAGTGTACGGGTGGGTTTGTATCGGGAGAGGCGTTCCATCAGGTATTGTGGACCCAAGCTGTGTAAGGCTTTATAGGTCAAAACCAGCACCTTGAATTGAGCTCGGAAACATACAGGCAGCCAGTGCAAGCGGGCCAGAATCGGTTTTATATGTTCAGACCGTCTGGTCCCCGTTACCAATTTGGCTGCTGCATTTTGCACAAGCTGCATTTTCCGAACTGTCTTCAAAGGCAGCCCCATGTAGAGTGCACTGCAGTAATCTAACTTGGAGGTTACCAGAGCATGGACAACTGAAGCCAGGTTATCCCTGTCCAGATAGGGACGTAGTTGGGCCACCAACCGAAGTTGGTAGAAGGCACTCCGTGCCACCGAGGCTACCTGAGCCTCAAGTGACAGAGATGGTTCTAGGAGAACCCCCAAGCTACGAACCTGCTCCTTCAGGGGGAGTGCAACCCCATCCAGGACAGGTTGGACACCCACCATCTGGTCAGAAGAACCACCCACTAGCAGCATCTCAGTCTTGTCTGGATTGAGCCTCAGTTTATTAGCCCTCATCCAGTCCATTGTCGCAGCCAGGCATCGGTTCAGCACATTGACAGCCTCACCTGAAGAGGATGAAAAGGAGAAATAGAGCTGCGTGTCATCAGCATACTGATGGCAACACACTCCAAAGCTCCAGATGACCGCACCCAACCGTTTCATGTAGATGTTGAACAGCATGGGGGAAAGAACTGACCCCTGCGGAACCCCATACTGGAGAGTCCAGGGTGCCGAGTAATGTTCCCCAAGCACCACCTTCTGGAGGCGACCTGCCAAGTAGGAGTGGAACCACCGCAATGCAATACCTCCCACTCCCAACTCAGCCAGTCTCCCCAGAAGGATACCATGGTTGATGGCATCGAAAGCCGCTGAGAGATCAAGGAGAATCAACAGAGTCACACTCCCCCTGTCTCTCTCCCGACAAAGGTCATCATACAGGGCGACCAAGGCTGTTTCCGTGCCAAAACCAGGCCTGAAACCCGACTGAAATGGATCCAGATAATCGGTCTCATCCAAGAATGTCTGGAGCTGGCCCGCAAGGACCTTGCCCAGGAATGGAACATTTGCTACCGGCCTATAGTTATTAAGATTTTCTGGGTCCAGGGAGGGCCTCTTCAGGAGTGGTCTCACTACTGCCTCTTTCAGACAGCCAGGGACCACACCCTCTTGCAGAGAGGGATTAATCACCTCCCTGGCCCAGCCAGTTGTTCCATCCCTGCTAGCTTTTATTATCCAAGAAGGGCAAGGATCCAGCACAGAAGTGGTTGCTCGAATCTGTCCAAGCACCTTGTCAACGTCCTCAAGCTGCACCAACTGAAACTCTTCCAAGAAATTGGGACAAGGCTGTGCTCTGGATACCTCGCTTGATTCATCTGCTGTAACACTGGAGTCTAAGTCCTGGCGGATGCTAAAGATTTTATCCTGGAAGTGCCTAGCAAATTCATTACAGCGGGCCTCAGATGGTTCTACCTTGTCCCTGGGGCCAGAGTGTAATAGCCCCCGGACAATTCTGAAGAGCTCCGCTGGGGGGCAGAGTGATGATTCGATAGTGGCAGCAAAATATTGTTTTTTTGCTGCCCTTACTGCCCCCTAAATACAGCTCACCATAGGCACTTACCAGTGTATAACTGCATCCACCAGGAGTTTGTCTCCATCTGCACTCAAGCCGTCTCCGATATTGTTTCATCGCTCTCAGCTCTGGGGTATACCATGGAGCTGTATGAGCTCTACACAGGAGAGGGCGCTCAGGAGCAATCATGTCAACCGCCCGGGTCATTTCTGTATTTCACAGTTCAACCAGGGTTTCGACAGGAGCGAAACAGGAGATTACTTAATAATAGTAAGCAGTATAAAGATTAATAACAACAACTTTTATAATCCCCCCTCCACTTAGTGGATAAACATATATAAGCAGCTTTCAGGACACTCGGTGACAAAAGGTGATATATAAACACATTAAATGAGTAAGTAATATGATTATTTCCCCCACAACCAATACAATATTATTGATGCTTTTATTATTGTTTTAATGATATTTTATTGTTTTTAAAATGTTTATGCCTTTGTGTGTTGTACATCGCCTTTACGTACTCTATGAAAAGTGCAGCCTATCAATACTTTAATAAATAAATAAAACAAAAGGAATACATATAACTCAGGATAGTACTTCACACATCTTATGAAGAGGACAATAAAAAATCAGGAGGCCACACAATTTGTTAGGAGGCCAAACTCTTTGCTGTTTCTTGGGCAAAATACTAACACAAATGTTATTCCTCTGGCAAAGACAATAAGGGAAGCAAAAGTAAATCAGTTTAAAAAAAAAAAAAAGCACTTGAAAGCTTTTTTGTTAGGCTGCAATCCTAACCTAACTTACCTGGGAAAAGCCCTCCTGAATTCAACAGGACTTTAGTTCTGAGTGGACACAGTTAGGATTGCACTTGTTAATGGAAGCCAGTCATGCCTTTTAACTTCAATGGGTCTAGTGTGGATACAGCTAACGGTTGGATGCAGCCTAAATAAGCTTTGCTGATTTTATCTGTTTTATTGATAATGGGTTATATCCAACAACGCTCTATTTAGAGCAGACCACTGAAATAGACCTAAATTACTCATACCTATCAATTTAACTGGGCCTATTGTGAGTAGGATTTAGTTAGACACAAGCTGATAAAGTTTTGCTGATTTTTTTTCTCTTGTGTTTTATTGATAATGGGCTGCATCCAACTAAATACTACTCAGAGTAGAGTCACTGAAATTAAACAGACCCAAGTTAGTGGTGCCCAGTAATTTCAATGAGTCTCCTCAGAGATGACTATTGTTATTAAATTATTTGTCAATTGCTACATACATGCGGCTGCCCTTGAAGACAATTCAAAAACTTCCAACTGGTCCAAAATGCAGTGGCCAGATTACTGGCTAGGGTTCCCTTTAGATCTCACATAACTCCTGTTCTAAAACACCTGCATTGGTTGCCAGCAGGTCCACAGCTTGGGGGTACTCCTCCATCCAGCATTGTTCCTAGAGGCTCAGGTGGCCTCAGTGGCCAGGAGTGCCTTTTCCTGCTCCGTCCGGCTTGCCAGTTTCGGCCCCTTTGGCCAGAGAAAACTTGGCCATAGTACTCCCTGGTCTGGTAACTTCTAGATTGGATTACTGCAATGTGCTCTACACAGGGGTGTCCTTAAAGATTACTTGGAAACTTCCGCTGGTCCAAAATGCAGCCGCCAAATTACTGGCTGGGATTCCCTCATATAACCCCTGCTTTAAAACACTTGTTCTAGTTGCCAGTTCGTTTCTGTGCCTAATTTAAGCTGTTTAAAGCCATAAACAACTTAGGTCCCAAATATTTCAGAGGCCATTTCCTTCCCTGCAGACGTGAACTTGTGGAACTTCCTCCCTATCGAAGTGCTCCTGATACCTTAGCTACAGTTTTTCTGCGAACGCTGAAGGCACCCCTCATAACACCGGCCTTCGTCTCCTGAAATGTATGTTTTCAGGGCCCACCCGATCCTTGCGATTGGGATGTGCTTTTAACAGCATATTTTAGATTTTGCAACCCGCCCGGGGGCCTATAGATGAAAGGCAGACAATAAATACTACTACTACTAAATGAAATGTTTCCAAACGGCATTACAATTATTTTTAAAGAGTGTATAGCTCATGCAAACATTTAAAACTCATCAAAAAGGTTACAAAGCAACCCACTAACGTTTTGGACACGAATAAAGAGCAACAAGGCAGCCAGCGAAGCAACGCGCTCGAGAGGCCCCGCAGAGAAAGCGAGGAGGGGTTTTTTAATGGTGTGGGGAGAGGGGGGGTGAGCTAATGTGTGGGTCTGGGCCCAGCCCAGGGCGTGGGCGGTGGGAGGAGGACAGAATGAAAAGACTAAAGGGGGAGACTTACCTGGCTGCCTATGAGAGGGGCTGGACGGGGGGAGGGACTCACCTGGCGCATCCTTGCTGCCCTCCATGGCTCTCAGGTTGTCCCTACCTATCCCTTATCCCACAATGCACCGCGCTCACAGCCCTCCTTCCTCCCAGCGGCGCTGACACAATTGCCTCTGGAAGCGCGGTGCACTGTGGGGAGTGGGAGAGGGAAAAAAAATAACGGGGGCAAGATGGCCGGCAGTGGGCTAAAGGCATGCTGGGAATTGTAGTCCAGGCGTGTCAGGGAGGAAGGCGGAGAGATTCTGGGCGGGAAGGTTGCCGTTCTGTTCAAGACTTCGGCGCCTCTGAGGCTGTCGCGGGATTCTGAGCCTCGGTTTAAAGTTTAAACTGTTCCATGGGGAGGCTGGGAAGGAAGGGGGTAAAAAGGAGAGGACTACGATTCCCGGTAAGCGCTACGCGGGAACGGTGAGGGAAAAGAAGGAGAGGGCGCAATAGTTGTCGCGAGGCAATGAAAGGAGGCGAGGCAGCTCTCGCGAGACGTACAAAGGGTATGCCTCTCCACCTTCCAGAAAAGGCCACTAACGGATCTACATTTCCCATGAGGCAAAAGGAAGGACGTGATGGAGGCGGAAATCAAACATAAACATTTAATATAATTATTAAAATAATTGTATTTGTTTTGATTTACACCAAGCCTTTCAATTAGGTCGCTCCTCCTGCCGTCGTAACAATTGTTATAAATAAAACAATTGTGTTTTAAGCAATTGTAGGCAGCGTATACACTTTTGCTGTTGTCCATTTTAATCGGTGATTCCAAGGGTGGGTAACCCTTTGGCCCTCCGAATCTTGCTGAACTTCAACTCCCATCAGCCCTAGCGAGAATGGCGAACGGTCAGAGATGACCAGCAACATCTGGAGGGCCAAAGGTTCCCCACACTTGATACAATATATATATAGACAATTTTGAAAGCAACAAACAGAACTTCACCCAGGCTTGCTCTGGATCCCTATAAGAATTCCGTTAATCACCTAAAGATATATGCACGTAATTGTGATTAACAAAACAGAGGTTTTTATTGTAATACCAAAACATTTCAGCTTCCACCTTCATCAGCTGCTAACATACAAATGCTCTTACTAAGGTGGCAGTTATAGAGCTTTGAAGATGGATTGCTCAGAGGGGCTTCCTTTGCAGAAGCCAAGTGATGCTGGTACCGTCCTCCAGGTTCAGGCCTTGTGGTGCCAATGTATTCAGAGAGTATATCCAAAAGTTCTCCCTCTCAGTCAGTCCTGCTGGGTCTGTTGGCATCTCTATAGCTGTTATAGAAAAGTCCAACAGGCTGTGACCCTCAATGTAAGAATTTAAAATATGTATGTAGTAGTAATTCACATTTCTAGAACGTACGTATTGTTTGCTACTTTGAATATTACATGTGAAATGGCTTCTTGAATAGTTTGAATATTGCTTGCCGTTGTTTAAAGTTATAATTTAAGGCTGCAATTCAATACACACTTACCTGGGAGTAAGTCCCATTGAACCCAATGGATCTTACTTCTGAGTAGGCATGGATTGGATTGCAGCCTAAATTACTTACGAGAGTTTTGTTCCCATATTATATTGTTATTACATTTTCGTCCCGCCCTTCCCCTCCAAAGGAGCCGACAGCGCCGAACACCAAAAAATCAAAGCAATTTAATACGATGAAAATACAATTACAATAAATACGATTTAAGAATTAAAAAAAAAATTCAAAAGCAATCAAAACCATCTCGCAACATTTGTTATTTAGACTGCAAAACGCCTTGTGCAGAATCATGCGGAGAGGCGGTATGAGAGTTAAAAACATAGCAACAAAATAATTAAAATGGTAAACAAACAAGAGCATCTGCGAATGCAAAGCAGGGGCGAGATCTCGCGAGAAGAGCAGCTCTCCCTAGTTCCTGTACTCTCAGTGTGCGTTGTCCGTTTTTCCCTCTTCAGAGACGCTTGCTAGGGACTCCGACTCCCGTCAGCGCGCAGCACGCACGCACGTCTCCTCCTTCCCGGGGCCTGATGGGGATTTGTAGTCCAAAGAGGCCGTCCTCAACCCTTCCTTGTGCATACACCCATTCTCCAAGGACTCGCTCTCCCGCCAGGCTTTGCGCGCGCTCGGCGCAGGCGCAGCGAGCCACGCCTCCCTGGGCCCGACAATCCGAGTGAGGCAAAACTAAGATGGCGGCTGTCGGAGCTTCGGGAGGCTCGGCCGGGGGCGGCGGCGGAGCAGCGGCGGCGCCTTCGGCCTCCACGACGACGACGGCGGCGCCGACTACATCCTCCTCCGTCACAACGGCGGCGGCGGCTGCTTCGTCCTCTTCAGCGGCGGCGCCTCAGCCTCCGGCGGGCGGGAGCTCCTCCGGGGGTGGCGCTGAGGCGGCGGCTGGCGGAGGCGTTGACGGGAATGGCTCCTCGTCGTCGTCGTCGTCGTCATCTGGCGGCGGCGGCGGCGGCGCTTCGTCTTCGCCGGCGACGGCGGCGGTAGCAGCAGCGGCGGCGGCGGCGGGCGCGGCCTCCTCGTCGTCGTCCTCGTCGTCCTCGTCATCCTCGGGCGCCTCCTCGGAGTCGTGGTACGTGGCGCTGCTGGGCCTGGCGGAGCACTTCCGCACCTCCAGCCCGCCCAAGGTGCGCCTCTGCGTCCACTGCCTGCAGGCCGTGCTGCCCCGGAAGCCCCCCGCGCGGGTCGAGGCGCGCACGCACCTCCAGCTGGGCTCCGTCCTCTACCACCACACGCGCAACGGCGAGCAGGCCCGCGAGCACCTCCAGAAGGCGGTGAGTCGGACGGGTGGGCGGGGGAGAGATGGCGAGGGGAGCAGGGCCTCCTCCGGCAGGATTGGTGAAGGTTGGCTAAGCAAATTCTAAAGCCTCCTGTTGCAGCATTTCGCCAGCCTCCTAATTTGCGCAGTGAGAGCTGTGCTTAAGCAATCGCCAGTCTTGGCTCTCATCCTTAAATGCTGCATCGCTTGTGTGCGCCTCAGGGAGACAGCTGCTTTTACAAGTACTAGGTTACATAAACAGAACATCACCTGCAAGTCCTGCAATGTAATTGATGTCATCGAATGCAAAACACCAGGATGTCGTATCCAGTACGTAGGTAAAACCAGAACGGGCACGCGCTTCAGGAACCACAAGTTGGCAATCTTAACAAAAAAAGTGGAGCAACCAGTTGCAGAACATTAAAACATTGAGGGTCACAGCCTCTGTTGGACTTTTCTATAACAGCGATAGAGATGCCAACAGATCCAGCAGCATTGACTGAAAGGGAGAACTTTTGGATTTACTGTCTGGACACATTGGCCCCACATGGCCTGAACCTGGAGGACAGTACCACCACTACTTAGCTTCTGCAAATGAAGCCCCTCTGAGCATTCCATCCTCAAAGCTCTATAACTGCCACCTTGGTAACTGCATTTGGATGTTAGCAGCTGATGAAGGTGGAAGCTGAAACATTTTGTTAATACAATGAAAAACATTTTTGTTAATCACAGTTATGTTCATATATTTTTAGGTGATTAACGGAATCCTTATAGGGATCCAGAGCAAGCTTGAGTGAAGTTCTGTTTGTTGCTTTCAAAACTGTCTTTTATATATAATATATATAGTTTATGGTGCAAGGAACACTTTTCCGATTTGCTCATGATCCAAAATTGTGGTTTGGGAGCCTGATGAACTGCATCGTGGAGTACCGAACAAAGTGGCTGAAGAAGGTTTGGAACTGCTGTCTATTGGCTTTGCCAAATCATTGGAGGACTGGTGAAGTGCCGGATGACTGGAGGAGAGCTAGTGTCGCCACTATCTTTAAAAAAGGCAAAAAGGAGGAACCGGGGAACCCCAGACCAGTCAGTCTGACATCAATCCCAGGGAAAATTCTGGAGCAGATTATCAAGTGGTCAGCCTGTAAGCACCTTGACAACAATGCAATGATGACTACAAGCCAATATAACAAGATTCCTGCATTGCGCAGGGGGTTGGACTTGATGGCGTTATAGGCCCCTTCCAACTCTACTCTTCTATGATTCTATAAGAATAAATCCTGCCAGACTGACCGTATCTCATTTTTTGATCGGGTAACCTCCCAGGTAGACCGTGGGAATGCTGTGGACGTCCGGTAATATATATTGACTTCAGCAAAGCTTTTTACACAGTGTCCTGTGATATTCTGATTAGCAAGCTAGCTAGATGTGGGGTGGATGGAACAACTATCAGGTGAATCCACAGTTGGCTACAGAATCATACTCAGAGCGATTATTAATGGTTCCTTCTCAAAGTGTGGGGAGGTAACGAGTGGGGTACAGCAGGGCTCAGTCCTTTTGTGAATAACTTGGATGAAGAGATGTAAGGAATGCTTATCAAATTTACAGATGATACAAAGGATAGCTAATACCTTGGAAGACAGAAACAAAATTCAAAGTGGTCTTGATAGGCTGGAGCATTGGCTGAAAACAGAATGAAATTTAACAGGGATTACTGCAGAGTTCTACACCTAGGAAAAAGAAACCAAGTGCACAGTTATAAGATGGGGGATACTTAGCTCAGCAATACCACATGTGAGAAGGATCCTGGGATTGTTGTTGATCACAAGCTGAATATACACCGCCCTGAGAGCTTGTTGCTATAGGGCGGTTTAAAAGTGCAATTAAATAAATAAAAATAAATAAATAAATATGAGCCAACAGTGTGATGTGGCTGCGAAAAAAGGTAAATGCTATTTTAGGCTGCATTAACAGACTGGTTAGGCCTCATCTTGAGTACTGCGTCTAGTTCTGGACATCACACTTTAAGAAGGATGCAGACAAACTGGAATGGGTTAAGAGGAGGGCAATGAGGATGATCAGCGGATTGGAAACAAAACCCTATGAGGAGAGAACTGGGCATGTTTAGCCCTGAGAAGAAAAGACTGAGGGGAGATAGGATAACTCTCTGCAAGTCCTTGAAAGGTTGCCACACAGAGGAGGGCCGGGATCTCTTCTTGATCATCCCTGACACAGAATAATGGACTCAAGCCGCAGGAAGCCAGATTTCGGCTGGACATCAAGAAAAACATCCTTAAGGACAGCCACCCATTGGGGATGCTTTAACTTGGATTTCTGGATTAAGCAGGGGGTTGGACTTGAGGACCTTACAGGCCTCTTCCAGCTTGACTATTCTGTGATTCGCACGCAACTTTATACTATACATGATTTTGAACTATGGCTTAATGAGAATAAGCAGCCTGCTGATGCAGCACTGTTCAAAAGTTTCAGGCTTGTTCTTTCCCAAGAAGGCAAACAAGCCAGAGTCTGGCTTAGGGTCATATGTGAACTAGAATTTATGATTTTGTGGTGGTGGGATGGAACAAATCACAGCTGCTGGTTCAACATAAAGCTAAGCCTGCCTCTTTGTTTTCTTCCTAGCATGGCACAGGTAGGAGCAAGCAGGGAATGTTTGAGCAGCGTGCACCAACATGCTTGTTAAATCACTGTTTAGAATAAACTGGTTTAACAGTAGGTGGTGTGAGCCAACTCAAAAATTAGAAGGGGGATGAGAGCAGGCAAGAGAGAAAGCACCCTAGATAAGTAACAGCAGAGGAGAAAAAAGCAACGCCAAACCAGACTAGACATTGGCCATCTAGCCCAGAATTGTCTACATTGACTGGCAGCAGCTGTCCAGGGTTTCAGACTGGCATCTTTCCCAGCCTTCCTGGAGATGACGGGGATTGAATCTGGGGCCATCTGCATATGAGGTGGATGCTGTACCACCGAGTTGTGGTCCTTTAGGTTGAAGTAGGCATGGGGAATATTCCAAGAAGGAACTGAGACCTTCAGAAAATGTGGGAAGAATGAAAGTGGACTGTTTCAATGAGCAGGGGTGAGGGGGTAAGGAAGGGAAAAGGGGGCACCCAAAAGAGATTTTTTGTCTTTTATTTTGTATGGGAAGTGCCGTAGCTCAGAGGCGAAATACCTGCTGTGCCTGCATGAGGTCCCAGGTTCAGTGGTCCAGGTTCGTTCCCCAACACCTCCAAGGTGTAGGGCTGGGCAGACTCCTGTCCAAAGCCCTGGAGAGCTGCTGCCAGCAGGTATCCAGAGTACTGAGCCAAATGTACCAATGGCATGACTTGCTGTAAGGCAGCTTTCTGTCGGTGGCATCCAACTAAATTCTACTCTGAGTAGATCTATAGAAATTAATGGGGCTTAGTTGTGCGCTGTAATTCCAGTGGGTCTTCTCTGAGTAGGACTAATATTGGATGCAGCCTCCTTTGCCTCTTGCTGGAAGGGTTCAGAGCTGGGGCAAGGGCTAAGGGCAGCTCAGTGGGGACAGTTCTAATCTGTGTATCATGGCAGCTCTCTCTTCCGTACATGCTATGAGCTTCATTCTCATTGATTTCAGGAATTCTTCATTTTCCTCTGTTTCTTTTGCAGTGGCTGATATCACAGCAAGTATCCTTTTTTCTGATCTGATAAAAACTGTGATTGTCCTGTTGAGAGGGAAAAAAGATGCCAGATTACTTGTATTTCTTTTTAAAAAGAATACCATGGTTGAATGAAATTTTTAGTAAGCCCTGTTGATCCCTTGCTTTGATTTTGTTAACATTAATTTTGGGAATTTTGCTGTCCTCCATATGCTTTGGATACCACTTAAAACATTTGCTCAACTGTCCCAACCAAATTTTTAAAAATATATTAGCTTAACTTGGATGGTACCAGATTCCGCAATTTGAGGATGTCAAATTTGAAGCCGCCAGCCTACTGTCGGAGCTGTACTGCCAAGAGGTAAGTGGTGGAGGAGTGTGCTTCCCACATGATTCTTTAAATGCTGGTGTTCTGTGGGGTTGGTAGCCAGAGAGGGTTTGAAAAGGTGGTTGACTTTGGAATGAAATAGAGCTGGGCTGAAAGAGTCCTGCTTGTGGGCTTCCCACAATGGGCACCTGGTTGGCCACTGAGACAACAGAGTGCAGAACTAGATGGGTTGCCTTTGCCAGATCCTCTTTATTGCATGCCGGCAAGAGCGCATGGGATTGCATGCTGGAGTATGTGCACTTGCTCAGAATGCTCAGTCCCTCCCGAGCATCCAGCAAGAGTGCAAGAGGTGGGAAGGCACACAGTAGGAACGCAGAGGCTGCTGGAAAAGGGACGGAGCGCTCTTTCAACCAGCAGGACAGTATTTCTAAGGCCCCACCTGGGGATGCCAGGGATTGAACCCGGGACCTTCTGCGTGCAAAGCAAATGCTGTACCACCGAACTAGGCAAGGCAGTTGAGATGTTCTTAAATAGAAGTGTGCTGAATTTCCACCAGTTTTGCAGAAGGATGTTATTTTACTTGAAGCATCCTGTGGAGAAAGAGACAGCAGTGTAAGGGCTGCTTGCCTTTTTCGTGCCTATCCTGCAAACTGGCTTGCCGTTTGTTGGCAGAGTGCTCAGTCCGACTCCTTCCTGTTGATTCTGCTTTTTCTTTCCTTTTTGAACACATTTTTGTTGGTTCTCGGTGCCTGTGCTTCCAGAACTCTGTCGACACAGCAAAGCCGTTGCTGCGTAAAGCCATCCAGATTTCACAGCAGACTCCCTACTGGCATTGCCGCCTCCTCTTCCAGCTGGCGGTAAGCTTATTCTAGACCAGGGATGGGGACTTTTTCTCAGCCGCGTTCGCTTCTGGGCAACCCTCAACAAGCCACATGTCAATGGCGGGCAGAGGGCAGAAGTGCAGGGGAGCAACAGATGTAAATTTGACTTTTGGTACAGTAGGCTAGTTTCCACACACATTCTCTCACATCCAAGGGTGTCTGTGGGGGGACACAAGGGTGGGTGGAGTGGGTTGCCAGTGATCTATAGTAACAATTCATATCGTTTCTGCGGACACTATTGCTCACAGACATTGTCAGAGTTTGAGGAAGCATTCTGGGCCAGGCATAAACGGGCCCGCCCACCTGTCAGTCGCTTGATACCACTGGGACATCAGGTGATAACTTGATAGAGGCTTGCCTTTGGCTTCAAAGCTTTGGCAGCCATACCTTTACCTCCCGCCCACATTGCATATGATGTTAGGGCTGGGGCAGGTGGATGTGTTGATGGTGGGGGAATGGCCTTGCAGGCCTGAGGTTCCCCACCCCAGCTCTGTTGGGATCCTGTTAAACTTCTGAGATGTTGTTTCGGGCTTTATCAGTCCTGGGGTCTTGTATCATGCTTCAACAAGGAAAAATAAGAGATTTGAAAAGTTCTGTGTACCCCACTGTATCATGTACTTTTTTATTAATGCAGGATGGTAGAACTTGGAATGGAAACATAAAAGCTTCACTGGAAGTTTGTAGCCAGCTGGCTACCTTGTAACTATGCATTCAGCTCCAGCCATCAGCTGTAGGATCAGATTTGAAAGGAAGAAGTAGTCTGCTTTAAAAATGTAACTCTGTGGGTTTTTCTTTTCCTCCACTTAGCAACTTCACACACTTGAGAAAGATTTGGTGTCAGCTTGTGATCTCCTGGGGGTTGGAGCAGAATACGCCCGTGTGGTAGGATCAGAATATACAAGGTAGGTCAGTTCTTGTGGGGCAGCCAAGGGTTCTGGAATGTGTTCTCAGCTGATCAGCTGCCACCAAAATTGGTGGGGTCTTGGGGGCCAGGCACGCGCTGCTAGATCAAATTCCCAGGATAGTGTTTCTAATTTGTTTTAAATGTCTCTAAGAATTGTGCGGCTTCCTTGGCTGCAGGCTGCGTTAGCCCACTTGCATACATTTTCTGTTGTTCCGGGACATGTTGCTGGAGGACCCAGGGGGCTGAGTCCCAGGTCTTTTGTGATGGGCTCCAGATATGCTGCCCCTTCCCCTCGCCCCTTTCAGCAACAGACCTCCATATACCTGATCACAAACTGCCAATCAACCACACCTTCTTTCAGGATACTTTTACAGAGGCCTCAACCAGAAGTTGGGCATTTTAGTGTCACCTGTACCCAGTGTCCTTGTGGGGTCCCCCTCCCCCGGAGAATCGGCAGGCAGCCTCACTGTTAACTGTCAGGCATCTCTTGAAGACCTTTTTATGCCAACAAACCTACGGAGCTCTGTAAACTTTACTTTGATTAGCAAGTCATTTTAATGATTTATTTGTATTGTTTGTATGGTGTTCTGTGTCTTATTGTATATTCTGTACGCTACTTTGATATTTTATATGAATTGCCAGTATATAAATATATTTATAAAACTATATAAATACTCCATTCCATTTTCCTCCTCCCTTTCCTATATTTTGTTCTCATAACACGCAACATTTGGTGCCAATTCTTACTGGGCTGCTTTGGGTTGTTGCTTTTTTCTTTTTTGACATCTTGGTCCCCCACGCCCAACTCCTTTTCTACTTCTGCATGCCTCTGTTCCTCCGAGTGTGCCTGATAACCTTCTTCTTCTTCACGGCTGCTGCCGCCGCCGCCTTGGGTTACATATGCAGTTGGCATTTGGGAGGACTGATCTTCTCTATCACATCACTCTAGGTCTGGGTGTTGCAGAAGGACAAATAACCTCCTTACAACAAGGAGCCTCAGGGGAAATCTTCTTGTCATTGTCAGCCTCTTGAGTGAGGGGGCTGGAGGCAATTTCCAGCTGTGCTTGTGGAGGTCTCTGCTGTGTTTCAGAATCTCCAGTTTGTTACTCTTTTCTTTCAGAGCCCTGTTCCTGCTGAGTAAAGGCATGGTAAGTTGTGTTGGTGTTTGGAGTAAGAGCTAAAAGAATTCAAGACTTGCTAGATTGCAAAGCTGCAGTCAGGGCTTGCTCTCTTCACTGATGTATAGCTAGAGCGGAGAGGAGGTTGACTGTGGCTTTCTAGAAGCCACATTAAGCCACCCCCTCCAATAAGCCAGCACTCCATATGTCATTGGACTCCAACTCCCAGTAGTTAGCGTGGCTGATGGTCCAGCAATGTCTGGTAGGTTACATGTTTTCCAGACCTAAATCACATATACAGCAGAGGCCTTCTGAGATCCCAAATCCCAAGCGCTGCAATCTTTTCGGCGCCAGGTGAAACCCTTTTTATATTCCCAGGCATTTTAATGTGTACTATTAATATTTATTGATGTATTTTGCTGCTGCTTTGATTATTTTTGTTTACGTCTGTTTGGTTTGATTCCATTATATTATTGTATTTATATATCTTCTGATTGTTTTATTGTTATGTACACCACCCAGAGAGCCCTTGGGCTTAGGGCGGTATATAAATAAAATAAATAAATAAATAAATAAATAAATCTCACCCTAACTCACCATCAAGACTTTGAGAAAGTCCAACCCCAGGTGCACTTTTCAATTCAGAATTTGCACAGAAGTACAACATAGGATTGTAGCCGACTAAAAGTCGTGCTTCAGAGTAGACCCATTGAAATCAGTGGACCCAACTGATGTAAGTCCAGTAATTTCAATGGGTGTAGAATTAGCATTGCATGCAACCCATCACTCTTCTAAGAATTACACACTAGAAATACATAGAATTTGCATTTGAAATAAGTAGTTCCTCTGGGACAGGGAAGGGGGGGACTCATGTCTCTGGTGGGAATGACTCTTCTAAAATAGAGGTTTTCCTTGTATGCGGTAGAGGATGCTACTTAATAGATTACGGATGAGGAACCTTCATCCCTGACTATTGGATGTTCCAGCCAACAACAACCTCTGGAGGGCACCACCATGCTACCCGTTCATTTAAGATAGAAGTAACATAAGAAGTTGCCTTACGTTCAGTCAGACCCTTGATCCATCTAGCTCAGTATTGCTTGATTCCTTATGAAGATAAATAAATAAATCTGGAACTAAACGGTCCAATCCTGCAGGTTTATAATCGTACAACACTGCCTTGAAATCCAAATAGGATGGCAGGGAAACATTTTTAAACAAATGTTGTGTTTCAAAACAGAAGCCTTGAGTTCTAGTTGTGCTTCCATGTAAAATAATGAAGTTTGGAAATAGTTTGGCAAAGCAACACAAGTCTAAAGTTACTTTTAAGACTTTTGGTTGTATTCAACTCATAGTAGGCCCATTGTTATTAATTGCCTTTCATATATGTCTCAAGGCAGTTTACAGACATACCGGAAAAACAGCTAAAATAGTTTTTAAAACAATATTATTATTATTAAAAGTTATTTGTTTGTTAAATATACATCCCATCCTTTCTCCCAAAGAGAGCCCAGGGTGGCAAATAAATGATTAAGAACTAAAAACATATTAAAAACAATTCCAGTTCAGATGCAGACTAGGATAAGGTATCTACTTAAAAGGCTTGTTGGAAGAGGAACGCCTTCAGTAAGCACTGAAAGGACAAAAGAGACAGCACCTGTCTAATATTTAAGGGGAGAGAATTCCAAACAGTAGACACACAAACGGAGGGTTTACAAAGAATAGAAACCTTTTCATCCAGCTGGAAAAGCTTTTTGGAACAAAAAAATGTCTCCAATTATATCCTGAAAGTAGGTTGTGGTTGCTTCAGAACAATTGACATTTACCATACGTGAAATTTAATCAACAGACTGATCTCTTAAAACTCGTATAATAAATTGGGCACAGATTTTTGTTTCAGTTGGATGACAGTCCAAATAAAATACGTCTGCCTGTCAGTCCTTCTGTTTCTGGTGCTTGGGTGTGATTCTGCTTGCATTAGACTTGGGAGAACACAGGTTTTTGGGAGACCAGAAAATATTTTTGGAAAAAAGAACAAGAAAGAGGATTGGGGGATCTCTGCCCCCCCCAGATGTTGCTCAACAGGTTCAGAGGAGACTGACAAGGATGATCAGGGGACTGGAAACAAAGCCCTATGTGGAGAGACTTAAGTAAATAGACATGTTTAGCCTTGAGAAGAGAAGACTGAGGGGAGATATGACAGCACTCTTCAAGTACCTGAAAGGTTGCCACACAGAGGAGGGCCAGGATCTTTCCTCGATCATCCCAGAGTGCAGGACACGGAATAATGGGCTCAAGTGACAGTAAGCCAGATTTCAGCTGAACATCAGGAAAAACTTCCTAACTGTTAGAGCCATACAACAATGGAACCAATGACTTAGGGAGGTGGTGGGCTCGCCAACACTGGAGACATTCAAGAGGCTCCTAGAAGCATTGAATAGTAGAGTTGGAAGGGGCCTCTAAGGCCATCAAGTCCAACCCCCTGCTCAGTGTAGGAATCCAAATTAAAGCATTCCCGACAGGTGGCTGTCCAGCTGCCTCTTAAATGTCTCCAGTGTCCGAGAGCCCATCACCTCCCCAGGGAATTGGTCTCATTCTCGTACAGCTCTCTTAGGAAATTCCATTGTTGTTACTACTCCGTCAGGAAGGATGCTTTAACTTGGAGTTAGTAACATCTATCAGATATGCTCCAGAGAGGGCCCCTCCCTAATCCTACAAAGCAGGATTATAATTCTTCTAACGCAGACGTGGGATGGGTTTGGGGTTACTTTGGCTGAAGCATCTTAAGTTCCCCTTTTGACTGCAACTATCCCCCCTCCCCCGTCCCTCCCTTTTTTCTCCCTGGCAGCTGCTCCTCATGGAGAGGAAGCTGCAAGAGGTGCACCCACTGCTGACGCTGTGCGGGCAGATAGTGGAGAATTGGCAGGGGAATCCCATCCAGAAGGAGTCGTTGCGGGTCTTCTTCTTGGTCCTGCAGGTGACGCATTACCTGGACGCCGGTCAGGTCAGTGGAAGCGCTTAGAGGGGTCCAAGTACTTCCTCCCTCCACCCCCGCCAGTGCCCTGCGGCGCTTTGAGGAAAGAGCCTTGCAGCGCAAGCCTAGCCGTCTCTATTGAATTCAGCGGGGCTTACTCCCAGGTAAGTTGGGTTAGGATCACAGCCTTTAGGTAGCATCCAGCAAAGTTCTACTCAGAGTAGACTTCGGTTTATTCATTCATTCATTTCCCCGCCAGGCTCCTTCTGGAGTAAGGGCTGGATAGAAATTTAATAAATAATAATAATTTCATTGGGTCTCCTCTGAGTAGGACTAATCCTGGATGCGACCCTTACTGTTTAAGCAGGGCTGGCAGCCTGCAGAACGGATTCAGTTTTTTTCTCTGGGCCCTGGAATCTCTATATGTTGTTTATGTTTGGGCCACTGACCAGACCTGACCCTGCTTAGCTTCAGCAGGGAGCTGGCCTCATGTGCCTACAGACCACAGCCTGGGACCATATGACTGCGTAACTGTGAAGCTGTTGCCACCAGATGGTTCCAATGTTATTCTTGAGCAGGTATGAGGAAGCTTTGGCCCTCTGGATGTGGCTGAATGACAACTTCCATCTGCCTCGATCAGCAAAGCCAATGACCAAGGATGATGGGAGTTGCTGTCCAGTAACATCCGGAGGGCCAAAGGTTCCTCACATCTGTTACAGAGACTGAACACTCCAGAGAGGCTTTGGGGTGCAGGGCTTTGCTTTGATAGAAAAAAATATTTTATTGTTGATTGATTTTATAAGGTGCATTTCCTAACGCGTATCACATGTGATCTCGGGGCTCATCACAATAAACAACATAAGCAGATAAATGTTCAAAAACCAGAGGGTTGTATCCAACTTTAGACATACTCGGAAAAGATCCATTGAAATTAAGGAACGTGACTCACTTAGGCACATTAATTTCAGTGGGTCTACTTTTGAGTAGAACTTGGATAGACCCCAGAATGTGTAAATTACTTCAGCCCTTCAAAAAGTACACTCCCCGCCCCCCAAAAACTCAACAACTGCTATCTGGGGAAATATCCCCTTGAAAAATACCAGCCTTGAATCATCTGTTTAAAACATTTGTGCCCCTTGTGGCCAGAATGGGTCAGTCGGTTGAGCCTGGCATGAATCGTTGGCTATATAACCAAACTTTGGCTCTACTCAGAATAGACCCATTGCAATTAATGGAGATGGCTAACTTAGGCCCATTAATTTCAGTGGGTTTACTCTTGAGTAAGGGGGTTGGACTTGATGGCCTTATAGGCCCCTTCCAACTCTACTATTCTATGATTCTATGATGACTACTGAGTTGGATACAGCGCTGTATGTTGGCCTCAACCATCTTGTCAGGTTGTTGCCATGATTCACAGATAGGAGACGTGTCCGATTAGAAATCTGTTAGATGCTTGGACCACAGGTCAGATCGTGGCCTGTACCTCCCTCAGTGGTGCCACAATGTCTTTGGAAAGGGGAGAGAAGAACGGAAGGAGACAGATAGGAAAGAAAGACAAGGGAGGGCCCCCTTCCCTGGCCCGTGTTCGCTTAGTCATGCAGGGGATCGTGTCTCCTTTGCTGAGGCAGCCTCTTCCTTCTCACCAGGTGAAGAGTGTCAAGCCATGCCTGAAGCAGCTCCAGCAGTGCATCCAGACCATCTCCACCCTCCACGACGATGAGATTCTGCCCAGCAACCCGGCAGATCTCTTCCACTGGCTGCCCAAGGAGCACATGTGTGTGCTGGTCTACCTGGTGAGGTGCTTGCTGGGCTTCCTGGGAACCGAAGAGTCGGGCCGCATCCGAGGAAGCTGTGCCAGGCCCCGTGACTGGGCCCTGTCTAGCCTTCTCAGCCCCAAGCACTGCATTGCTCCGTGAAAAGCCTTCCGGGGGCACGTGGCAGGGGAGGCCAAAACAATGGGTTACATCCAGTGTCAGTCCTACTCAGAGTAGACCCCATTGGAAACATGACTAACAGGTCCATAACTTTCAGTGGGTCTCCCCTGAGTATAATGTAGCTGGATACAGCCCAATGGCTGTCACTCTTACCAGCCACAGAGGAGGCAAAACGCTTAAGGGCCTGTCTCCAGGTCACACCGCCTCAATGGCCCTGGAATCTTTCCCCGGCCTACCTGGAGGTGCCATGAGGGATTGAACCCGGGACCCTCTGCAGGCAGGGAGAGCCACAGCTCAGCCCCCGTAGCTCAGTGTTCAGTCCCCACATCTGCAGGCAGCTAGTGATGGGGAAGGTCCCGCTCCGTGGCCTGCGGAGACCCCTGGAACTCTGCTGCCAGTCAGGAGTAGGCACCTCGGGGCCAGATGGGCAGCGGTCTGACTCAGCATGAGAAGATCCGTCGGCCTTGAATTGTGTTTGTGTGTGTGGGAGATAACCGTCCATTTGAGGAGAAGCGTTTCTGGATGAACATCACGGAGAAAGAGATCCAGGCGCCCCACTGTGCTTTTGAAGCACACAAACAGAGCAGGTGGCTCCCTTCTCTCCCTGCCTCTCTAACAGCCCATGATAACTGTCTTTCATAGCCTTTCCTGTGATAGCCAGTCGTGTTCTTCCTGCTGTGGGGGAAGAGCAAGAGACCTTTTCTTGGTCGGTCGGTTGGTTCTCTTGCAAAGCTACAGCAAAAGGGCGTTCTTGTCTTCCCTGCCCAGGTGACCGTGATGCATTCCATGCAGGCTGGATACTTGGAGAAGGCACAGAAATACACGGACAAGGCGCTCATGCAGCTGGAGAAACTCAAAAGTGAGAAGCGGGAAATATATTTTTGCCTGCCTGCATTTTCATTTCTCTGCCAACGGAGGTCCTTTTTCTTTTCCCGCATCCGTGCCCTTTATCACAGCCATTCCTTTTTGGGGGTGGGGAATCCCCTCCCCTATGGGCAACAATAGTCCCCCTCTCCAACCCACCACCAGTAAATATCATGCTAACTTTTAAATTATTATTCTGTATCGCCAACTCAGCTGTGATTCATCCAGCCAAGATCTATTTGTGAGCACCTCTGCACAAGGCCCGTTTTCCTTCCCCTCCACTTCCCCCCCCATGTGGCTTGAGAAATACAAGGGCCCCTTGCCTAACCACTTGCGGCAGGTTCCTTTGTAGCATGCTTCACACACACCCCGATGGAAGGGAGGCTGGGCCAGAGGGTGGCTTTGCCAGCCCAAGGAGGGGTTCAGCGGGCTTGAGCATGCCATCAAGACTGTCCTGAGATGGCTCCTCCTACTTGCCATAGGAGAGGCTGCTGTGGGTGATTTTCCCTTCCTCTCCGCCCACACAAAAGATGCCATTTTTTTCTTCCCAGTGCTGGACTGCAGCCCCATCTTGTCTTCCTTCCAAGTGATTTTGTTGGAGCACATCATCATGTGCCGCCTTGTGACGGGTCACAAGGCCACAGCCCTCCAGGAGGTAAAGGCTGGCTTTTGTCTTCGAAGGTGCCTTTTCTTCGCATTGGTTGAGGGCAGAGGAGCGTGTGGCACTATGATCTGTGGTGCTTGCAGGACACGCAGCAGTGCTGAGAATAGCTGGGTCTGATGGGAGTTAGGGCCCAAAACATCAGGAGGGCACCAGCCTGGTGAAGGCTGTCTTAGGACCGGGGTAGGGGCCTTTTTCCAACCCAAGGGCTGCATTCTTACCTGGGAAACCTTCCAGGGGACATGCTGGTGGTGATGAGCGGGGCCAGAGACAAAAGTGGAGCAACAAATTACGCTTTGTCTTAATGCAGCCGGCTGCTTTCTGCATGCACAACCCTCTCTGTCCTCCAACCAGGCAAGCAGGAGGCCTGATCGGAGTTCAAGGACACATCCCAGCCAGGCAGAAACTCTCAAGGGCGGTCTGAAGCAGGACCAGTGAGGGGTGTGGCCTTGAGGAGTGTTCCGGAGCGAGATAGAGAGGACTGGAGGGCTGCTTCCAGGCCCAAGGTTCCCCACCCTGTCTGCCGGATCATTTCCTTTTTTTTTTTTTTTTTAATAATTTTTATTCAAATTTTTCCAAAAACAAACAAAACAAAGTCAAAAAGACATAACAATACAACAACAAAAAATAAAAATAAAATAGTTGACTTCCGATTTGTCGCAGATCAGCTATAAGTATATAATATACATCAAACCTGTCCCTTAATGTATACATACAGAATCCCTTTTCTCCATAAGCTGTCTTAATTAATCGTCAAATCCCAGTATCATCATTTTATTTTGATCTTTCAACAAAAAGTCTAAGAGAGGCTTCCATTCCTTAAGCAATGTATCTGTCGATTTTTCTCTAAGTAAACATGTCAATTTATCCATTTCTACTAAGTCCATTAATTTCAATAGCCATTCTTCCATTGTTGGTGTTGATTCCATTTTCCACTTTTGTGCATATAATAATCTTGCTGCCGTAATCATATACAATATTATTCTTCCATATTTCTTTTCTATTTGTTTATCCATAAAACCCAATAAAAAAAATTCTGGTTTTGACTGAATATTTATCTTTAGAATTTTTTGCATCTTCCTACCTATCTGTGCCCAAAATGATTTTGCCTTTTTACACAACCACCACATATGATAAAATGATCCTTCTTGTTGTTTACATTTCCAACAAACATTAGAAACATTACTATACATTTTTGACAACTTTTCTGGAGTCATGTACCAACGGTACATCATTTTATAAAAAATTTCTTTAAGATTATAACATAGTGTAAATTTCAAACCTTTTTTCCACATATTTTCCCATTGATCCATTTGTATGTTATAACCAAATTTTTTTGCCCACTTTACCATACACTCTTTTACTTGTTCTTCCTCCATATCCATTTTCAATAAGAGTTTATACATTTTCGCAATTATATTTTCATCATTTGTACACAATCCTATTTCAAAATCAGATTTACTTATTTCAAACCCATACATTTTCTTGTCCATTTTATATCTTTCTAACAATTGTAAATAGGCGAACCATTGAAAACTATATCCTTCCTTTGTCAGTTGTTCTCTCTCTTTCATTATATATTCTCCATGTACATTTTCTAATAGTTCTTGATAAGTTAACCATTTCTCTTTTCCAGCCATTTCTCTTCTATAAAACGCTTCTTGGCTTGAGACACATAATGGTATTTTCGAATAAAACCTTGGTTTATATCTATTCCATATTTTCAACAGAGGACGTCTTATAAAATGATTGTTAAAGTCTACATTTACTTTTACTTTGTCATACCATAGATATCCATGCCATCCCCACTTCAAATTATGACCCTCCAAATCCAATAGTCTTTTATTCCTCAATAAGATCCTAGACAGCAGGCAGCAAAATAAAGTCTCAGATTTGGTAATCCCAGTCCTCCTCTTTCTTTGGCATCTTGTAGTAGTTTAAATTTAACTCTTGGTTTTTTTCCTTGCCATACAAATTTAGAGATATCTTTTTGCCATTGTTTAAAAGGTAAATCAGAGGATATTACAGGTATTGTTTGAAACAAAAACATCATTCTCAGTAATACATTCATTTTTATCACAGATATTCTACCCATTAATGACAGTTGTAGTTTATCCCATTTTAGCAAGTCTTTCTTAATCTCTGTCCATAATTTTTCATAATTATTATGAAACAACTTTGAATTTTTATTTGTCATAATGATACCTAAATATTTCAACTTTTTCTCTATTGTAAAATCTGTCTTGTCCATTAACACTTTCTGTTCCCTTAAAGTTAAATTTTTCACCAACATCTTTGTTTTTTGATTGTTAATCTTAAATCCTGCTAACGGTCCAAATTCTTTTAATTTGTCCATCAATACATTAATTCCTTCCAAAGGATTTTCTAGTACAATTATCAAATCATCAGCAAATGCTCTCAATTTATATTCTTCTTTTTTTATCTTTAATCCCGAAATTCTTTTATCTTGCCTTATATCTCTAAGCAGCACTTCTAAGACCAGAATAAATAAAAGGGGAGATAAAGGACATCCCTGTCTTGTACCCTTTTGTATTTCACATGAATCCGTTAAATCTCCGTTAACAATTATCTGAGCCTTCTGAGATGTATAAATCGATCTAATCCATTTTATAAAATTGTCTCCAAAATCCATTTGCTCCAAAACCTGAAACATAAATTTCCAATTCAAATTATCAAATGCTTTTTCAGCATCTAAAAAAATCAAAGCTGCTTGTTTATCATTTCGTTGTTCTAAATATTCCAAGACATTCAAGACATTCCTGACGTTGTCACGTAATTGTCTTTTAGGTAAAAACCCTGATTGATCTTCCTGAATAAATTGTTGCAATATTATTTTCAATCTTTCTGCCAAGATCATTGTAAAAATTTTATAGTCATTATTCAATAGAGATATTGGTCGATAATTTTTTGTTTTAGTTAAATCTTGCTCCTCTTTAGGTATTAATGTTATATTAGCATTTTTCCAACTATCCGGTATCTTTCCCTCTTGCAGAATAAGATTCATTGTAGACTGTAAAGGTAGTAAGAGTTCTTCCTCCAAACATTTATAATACATTGCAGATAACCCATCTGGTCCTGGTGCCTTTCCTAATTTAATTTTGTTTATAGCTTCAGATATCTCTTGACGTAATAGGGCCATTAATAGCTTGTCTCTGAAAGTCTGTAATTTTAGGCAAATTCTGTTTAGATATATACTCTTCTATTTTTTCAGATGGAATTTCCTGACATTTGTACAATGTTGAATAATATTCATGAAAAATCTTTTTAATTTTTACATTATCTGTCAACGTCTCATCTCCTTCTTGTATCTTTAAAATAATATTTTTTTGATGTTCTTTTCTTAATTTATATGCTAACCATTTCCCAGGTTTATTTGCAAATTCAAAAGTCCTTTGTTTAGCAAAATTTAGTTTTCTTTCAATTTCTCTAACTGTCAGCATTGATACTTGCTTCTGTAACATTTTAATTTGATTTACAATAGAAACTTTAGTTGGATTCTTTTTCAATTCTTCCTCTTTTTGTTTTATTTCTTCCAAAATTAATTGCATTTTCTGTTGTTTCTTTTTTTTTAATTCAGAGTTACATTTAATAAAATATCCCCTCATAAATGCCTTACTTGTATCCCAAACGATATTTTCACTTGTTCCTTTATGTAAATTATGTTCAAAAAACTCTTTTAATTTCTTCTTACATTCTTGTACTACTTTGTCATTCTGTAATAAAGATTCATTTAGTCTCCATCTAAATCCAAGATTTTTCTTTTTTAAAGTTAATATAACAGGGTTATGATCCGAAAAAGTTTTTGGTAATATATCCATTTTAAAAGTATCCTTCGCTAAAATTTTAGACATCCAAATCATATCAATCCTCGAGAATGTTTTGTGTCTTTCTGAGAAATAAGTAAATTCCTTTGCATTATCATTTATATATCTCCAGGTATCCACCAATTCTAAATTTTCCATCAGTTCAAAGCAAATCTTCGGTAATTTACCCTGTGTCTCTTTGATATTTTTTTCAGAAAGCCTATCAATTTTTGGTGAGATTACCCCATTCCAATCACCCATAACACACCAATGGTCATATGAAAACTCTGACAATTTTTCCATAAGTCCTGTGTAAAACCTTGTTTTATCTTCATTGGGGGCATAGATACCCACTATCAAAATGTTTGTACCCTGTAGAGTAATTTCAACCCCCACAAATCTACCACTATCATCCAGTAATACCAATTTAGGAAGCAATTGTGGGTTAATGTAGAGAGCAACTCCATTTTTTTTTTTTGGTCCAGCCAAAATAAATTCTTCACCCAAATTTTTACAAATCAAATATTTGGAATCTTTCTTCTTAATATGAGTTTCTTGTAAACAAATTATATCCAATTTTAATTTTTTCAAATAATGAAACACTTTCTTTCTCTTCTGCGCCGTATTGGCTCCATTTATATTCCAAGTTAGATATTTGTAATCCATCTTTAAGCGTGTATTTTAAAATGTGCCTGATGCTCCTTTTAATCCACCATCTTCCTTCCCTTCCTCTGCATATCTTTGTTGACTTTGTTTCCCAGGAATTATATCCATATCTTTGAGTTTATCTTCATCCATGTCTTTTGAAGCTTTTCTCAAGAAGTCCCTTGCTTTTTGAACAGTATTCAATCTATATTTCTGTTGTCTGAATGTAAAGATCACTCCTTCTGGAACATCCCATCTAAATTGAATTTTGCGTTGCTTAAGTTTCTCTGTAAGGAAAGCATATTCTTTTCTTTTACGTAAAAGTCTAATAGGAATTTCTTTCATCACCAGTATTTCCTTACCATCAATTTTAAAGGTATTTTTAAAGTGTTGCTGTAATACCATATCTCTGGTCGTCTTCTTTATAAAATGAACAAGCACATCTCTTGGAATTTTATTCATTGTTGCATATCTGGAATTAATTCTATACACTTTGTCTATTTCAAATTCCATCCGATCTTCATTCAAATCCAGAAATTTTACTAGAGCATTAACAATTTTATCTCTGATGTCTTCACCTGTTTCCTCAGGAATTGCACGGAATCTCAAACAATGTTCTTTATTTCTCATTTCAGTCACAGCCATATAATCCAGGTTTTTTTCTAATTCCAGATTTAATATATCTGTTCTATTCTCCAAGATTTGTACCTTTTCTTTAGTGTTTTTTGCATCCTCCTTTATTTGCCCAATTGTCCCTTTGATCTCATCCACTTGTGTTTTAATATAGTCTTTTATATCTGTCAGTTCAGTTTTCATTTCCTGTTTTATATCATTAATCCCTTCCATTATTTTTTGAAACATATCTGGGGGTATAGCCCCTTCCTGTGGATCAGTAGAACCTCTTCGCTCCTGGGCCTTAGTTGCTTTTCTAGTTGTCATTTTCAAGAGAAGCCTTTAATTTCTGATATTAATCACTGTTTCAAAACCTAGAGGCAGTCTTATTTCTTTTTTTTTTTCCTCCACCAACAAAAGAGTTAATATTCCAGGCCTGTTATTGAAGTCCAGCCAGCACAGCACAGTTCTTATCTACATCCAAGAATGCAAAACAATTCTGGTTCCCAACACCAAACGATTAGTAACATATACGAGCAGCAGATTCGTCCAAAGAGAAATAGTCCAAAGAGAAAAATAGTCCAAAATATAATAATTACCTCTCATCCGTTTTTAAACTTTAAAACTCCAAATTCAGGCCAGCTTTTTGTCGTAAAAAAAGTATATAAGTTGTTTACATTTTCTTTCTTCCTTAATTATATTTAAAAGAGAAAAAGTATGACTCACCCAGGTTTCTCAGTTGCTGATTCGTAAACAAATCCCTTTTATTGCAGTAATTTAAGCCGAATGATAAGATTTAGACAGAAGTAGGCTCGCTGGTTAAGAACGTTTTTTTTTAAGAAGAAAAAAGAACGCTTCGCTTTTTTCCAGTACAGCTTGCGTGGAAATCCTGACTCCGTCTTCAGCCGATCGGCATGCCTTCTTATCTCAGGAATTTCCTGATCAATTCCAGCCGCCGACAGCTCAACGAAGTCTTGTGGAAAATCTGATCGGTTCTCCTATACCTTGGAGAACATTTAAGCCAGTCCAAGATTCCTCTTGGCTGGCTTTTAACCTGAAAAAAGCTTCCTCTGAGGCAGAGCTCCCTCAGAGACAACCACCAGCCAGCACTACTTCCTCTGCCGGATCATTTCCACAGAGGTTCTGGTCTGGCTTTTGAAAGACAGCTTGATAAATAGAGGGGCAGTTGTGTTTCCCTAGTATAGTGTCCTCTCTGGCTTTTTTGTCGTCTTGAGGAGGGCTGTCTTACTGCAGCACCACCACAAACGTGACGTGGCGAAATGCACCAAGCAAAAACGTGGCTGGGGTTGCCAAGTGGTGGCATGGGAATGGCAGGCAAAGGGTGGGAGCGGCCCCTTCTGAGCAGGGCGGGCGAGATGGTGTGGGAAAGAAACCCATGACACTGCATTAAAATAATGCATTCTCCCTGGGGGTTGTCTCCCCAAAGATCTCACAGGTTTGCCAGCTCTGCCAGCAGTCTCCCCGGCTCTTTTCAAATCACGCGGCTCAGCTGCACACTCTTCTGGTGAGTATAACCTGAGCTTCATGGGGTTACTCTTAAATACACAGATTTCTTTTTTATTTAGTTCAACAGACCAGTACACCTCCTCTCCTGGAAAGCAAGTGAAAGTAATTCCTTTCTCACTGTTAGTGTGACTCACGCACACAGCAGAAGCCACCTTTTCCCTTAGCCATGCAACCAGGGGGGAAAGTAGCTCCCATCAATTAATTTTTTAATTTATTTTTACTGCCGCTTCCCCTTGTTCTGAAAGCACATTGGGCAGGCGGGAGTTCTAAAAGCCAGAGAAATTTGAATAAATGGATAGGAACGACTTTCCTCTCAAGGGAGGAATGGAAGAATGGGGTACCTTCAGGAGGGGGTGGGCTGCCGTTTGCCCACCTGTGCTCCACAGTGGGGGACCTCCAGCCCGTGGGTCTGTTTGGGCCCATCAGATCTCCCCATTTGGCCTGCGAGGCCGGCAAAGCCATGGCCACTTGCCCTACACCTGACATGAGGGCAGGTAAAGACAGGGCTTGGATCAAAGAGGCTTTGCAGGCATGGCGGCTAAGCCCCTTCCGCAGCGCTTCCCAAGGAACATTTACTTCAGCGCTGCTTGAGCTTTTCCTGAGAAGAGCTCCCCTGAAGTCAGGCGACTGCTCAAACCTCCAGATGGTACGAGAGTAAGACAATCGGGTCTCCTTGATGGCTTTGCACCCTTGTCTCTAGGCAGCAAGAGGGGCGTAGGGCTGTGGCGGATCCAAAGTTCAGGAAACCCCCCAGGAATAAGGCTTGAGTGTAAAGCAAGTCTTTTCAGGGAAATGGGTTTTTTTCCCTGTAACGACACCAGCACTGACAACAAACAGAATCACATGGACTGCGTGTGTCTGGGGCGGGTGAATGGGTTGTGGCATTCTGCAGTCCGACTCGCAGACAGGCTTACAGCAGAGGTGCCAGGATACGCTTCCTCCTCTCCTGGCATCTTCTGCTCCAGGGCTGGGGGATATCTGTGGCCCTCAGCTACAATCCCGACATCATCCCTGACCATTGGCCCTGCTGGCTGGGGCTGATGGATGGTGGAGTCCAGTAACAGCAGGAGGGCCACTGGGTCCCTGTCCCTGTTCTGTTTCTTCGGAGGGTTGAGGGCAGGGCTTGGGTTCACAAGCATTCAAGCACGTATTTTTCAATTTTGCATCTCATTTCATGCAGAGGGGGGTTTATACCTGTATCCTGTTTCCTCTTCTCCCCCTCGCCCCTTTTTCTAGAGGCATTGGGACATAATTTCTGTTTTCTCTTGAAGGGGTTGTACTGCATTTCCGTAAACTGCATGGACAACGCAGAAGCTCAGTTCACCACGGCACTCCGGGTAAGGCTGAAGGCAGCGTCATGGAAAAACAGAGAGTTGGGAGCTGGTATGCTTTGCCAAGGGACTCGCCTTCAAACCCAGTTAATTAACAAAATGGAAAATCCTGGCTTGCGTCAAACTGCTGTGAGTTGTGAAACAACGACAATGATCCCCGCTTTGACCAGGCCCGTGTTTCTGCCCCCCCTTCTGCAGCTCACCACCCATCAGGAATTGTGGGCTTTCATCGTGACGAACCTGGCCAGCGTCTACATCAGGGAGGGGAATCGGCACCAGGAGGTAGGAGCCTTGGCTGCAGTGCCGCACTCTCCTCAAAGCAGCGGTGGGTGTAGATATCGTTGGACTCCAACTCCTGTTACCGCCCCGCCCCCCATGCAGCCAGCCAGCATGGCCAATGGTCAGGGACGACGATTGGAGTTGGAGTCCCGCAACATCTGGAGGGCCACAGCAGGTTCCCCACCATTGCTGTCCTGTAGCGTGTGTTGGTGAATGTTAATCTCATTCTCTGCTCCTTTACTGTAGCTTTACAGTTTATTGGAAAGGATAAACCCAGATCACAACTTCCCCGTGAGGTACGTGTACCAGTTATGCTTAAGAACAATTACATTTGGGGGGTTAGTACTAGTGACTGCCTGATGCGAGCAGTTGCTTAAAAGCCGTTGCGGGCCCTGAGATGAGTGCTGTGTATGTGCAGCGGAAGTGTGGGGTGCCAGTCCTGTGCCTTCCCCCATTGTCATTAATGCCCATTTCTTTGCGGTTGCTGTGTCTGCCTTGTCTGCAGCTCCCACTGCCTGCGAGCCGCTGCCTTCTACATCCGAGGGCTCTTTTCCTTCTTCCAAGGGAGGTACAATGAAGCCAAGTGAGTCACGTGTGATTGGGGGGGTGGCTTTTCCATCTTGGGGGGGGCAGGGGAGAAGAGAAGCGAGGGCAGGGAGTTGGGGTGCCACTCAGTTTGGATTGCCTGCTTTTGACAGTGCTCAGATACTCTGTGATACTCGGCAGCCGACCTCTCTGTGTGGCATTGTACATGGGGTGGGTCATCTGAATGAATGGTAACGGGGGAAGCCTCCTTGCTCCCTGGTACTGTGAAAGCTGGGATTGCACACACCTAAGAAGGTGACCCCTACCCCAGGGGTTCCCAAACTGGTCTGTGGGCGATGAGTGGTCTGCGAGCCTCATTCAGGTGGTCGGTGGCTTGTCTGGATTTGTGGGATATGACACACCCATCACGTGAAGTATTCATATTGATTTTTATCCGTATTTTATGGCTGCTTTTATTTCTGATGTTGTATTTTATTGTGTTACAATATGAACTGTACAGTGTATATAAAAGAAACAATAAAAATGCAATTAAAAATTGCATAGCATTTAGCACAGCTCGTTACAATTGCTATAACGGGTAGCAGAAAAATCATGAAGAATCGCCAAGATCCTCAGCGATTTTCAAGTGGTCCATGGGGGAAGACGTTTGGGAGCCCCTGCTCTCCTCTGTTCCTCTCTCCAGAGAGATGGCTGTGCTCTTTTCCCCCTCCCAGCAAAATTTGGTATCTTTGTGGCCACCAGAGTCCCTTTCTGCTAAAGCAGAGGTCGGGCATCTCTGGCCCGTGGGCCAAATGAGGCCCGCCAGGCTGACTTGGCCATACCCACCTGCCGAGTCATATATATATTGAGTACAGTCTAGGTAAAAACGTGCCGGTGCCAAAGGAGGCTTGGCAGTCGCCAACAACCAGCTGATCGTCCACTTAAGCAAAAACCACCTGCCGCCCTTGTGATATCTGATGATTGACAGGTGGGTGCCCCCCCACCTTTCAACCTTGGCCAGTGGGATTGGCAAAGATAAGGATCTGGCCCACTGGCAGGATCCAGTTCCCCTGCCCTAAGGGGAAGACAGTTGGTTTTAAAATTGTGACAGAATTGTGAACCACCCCATAAAGCACAAAGCCAACAAAAAAGGTGAAAGAATAAATAAAGGGGGGGAGAAGGGGGGCCTCTTTGGGTAAGGATTCAGTGAGAGATTAGAGAACAAGTCTCAAAATAGTCCAATTTGTGGTACATTTCTCTAGATTCTCTTACCCGGAGCAAATGATTCATTTATGTGGCAGCCACCTGCAGAAGGTCTCTAGCACAGCTGCAGGTGGGAGACTTGCAGATCTGCAGGGCAGTTGGCTTTGCCCCGTAATAGTTCTCTAGAAATCCAGTGGGCAAAAGCTTCTGGAGGTGTCCCCAGGAGGGTTGTTGTTGAAAGCCAGCTTTTAAAAGCGCATCTGTATACCAGGCAAAAAGTAGCGGCTGCAGTTTCATCTTCCACGTCTCTTTTGACAGGCGTTTTTTGCGAGAGACTCTGAAAATGTCAAATGCGGAAGACCTGAACCGCTTAACGGCATGCTCCCTCGTTCTCCTGGGCCACATCTTTTATGTGTTGGGGAATCACAGGGTAAGCTGCAAAATCTTTTCGCCGTCACCCTCTTGTCAACATTGTCAGCTGTCAGTCTAGCCCACGTGTGTGTGTGTGTGTGTGTGTGTGTGACAGGGCTCTTTAAAACTAAGCTGAGCCGTGCAGTCCTTTTGTAGCTGGTTTGCTTGTCCCAGACTCCGTAATGGGCATCACCATTTAACTCGTGCTACTCATGAGGAGACCAATAGCCTGAATGTAGATAGTGGTTTAGTTACTTGAGCTAAAGAACTCCTTTTATTGTAAAATTCTGCTGTTCTTAATAAATGGTAGATAATTTGGAAATCAGGTCTCTGTGTTTGGTGGCCAAACCCTCAGGGCATTCAGACCTCCCACATGCCTAGGGCATTTGGGAATTCCTGCTACTGGATAAAAGGGTTTTGAGGTGCACGCTAAAGAAAGGCAGACTCTTTGGACTGCTGGGAGCGATGGAGAGAGAGAGTTGGGGGGCTGGCTTTAGATCTTGCAGTAAGCTAAAGAGAGTGTCAGGTTGGGAAGTGCTGTCCCTAGGATCCCAGGATTCTAAGTATTAAATTGGGTCCCCCCAGATTCTTCCTGTCTGGGGAAGTCTATCTGAAGGAGCGCCTCCAACATCATCAGGGATGCCGCTCAACAAGGTCAGCCTCAAAAGGCCTTCTCTCTATCCCACCAGTTAAAACAGCTAGACTGGTGAGGACTAGGGAGAGGGCTTTTTCAGTAGTGGCCCCCACTCTGTGGAATCCCTCTCAAATGATCTCCACCATGCCCCCTCTATGATGAGCTTCCGCCGGGCCTTGAAGACCTGGCTCTTCAGGCAGGCTTTTGGGGTGGGTTAGGTTTTATTATTGTTGTTGAGATTTTTAATGTTTTAATGTATTTGTATGTTTTTATTTTGTACATCGCTCAGAATGGCTGGACAGCCAGCCAGATGGGCGACTAATAAATTTAATAAATAAATAAATAAAAATAAAAGGAGTGAAGAAAAGAAGAGGTGGCAGCAGTTCCCAGATAGCTGGGAATCAACTGGCCTGCTCTGCAGGGCAGGTAGGAGCAGTTGGGAAGGAAGGATGTAAGCAGGCTGTCTCTTCCGTCTCAAGGGGAAGTGCCAACTTGCACAGGCAAGTTAAATAAGGGTGTCAAATATTCTTCGGAGGTTTCCTTTGGTAGACGTGACCCCCATCTGGTTAGATTTGGGTGGGACGTCTACTGCAGCAAAGGGAAAAGGAATATCCCAGGGCGATTTGCCCACATCATTTGACCCCAAGCCCTGTCATCCCTAGGAGAGTAACAACATGGTGGTTCCCGCCATGCAGCTGGCCAGCAAGATCCCAGACATGTCCGTGCAGCTGTGGTCGTCGGCGCTCCTGAGGGGTGAGTGTTGGAGAAGAGAGCTCTAGCTCAGAGCAGCCGCTTTGGTGCAGGAGCTCCCTGGTTCAGTCCCGGCATCTGTCGTTTGAAAAGGTTCATGTCTAGGAGTCACTGACCTGGGGGCGGCTCTTCTCTCTGCCCAAGACCCTGGAGAGCTGCTGCCAGTCAGTGGACATTACTAGGTTTGATAGATAGACAAATAGTCTGGCTTGGTTAGAGGGCAGCTTCCCAGTGCATGTTGCTTGCATGCTGTAAGCTTTCCTGTTCAAGCCTCCTGATGGTCCCGCTTTGCTGGGCTAGTTATTTGCTCTTCCTAGTTATTGGGAGGGTGGGAGTAGAACTTCCCCTTTTCCTCTAGGGGCCTACCTGATCCCCTTTATCGGAGGGTGCAAACGTTGCTTCAGTCAATGCAGAATGGGATTCTGTGAGCCCTCAAGTGCTTATTTTAAGAAATGAAAAAAGAGGGCAAGCGCTTAATGCCGTGCCAGACATAGTGGGTGTTGTTCTTTGTTTGCCTTCCATTGGTGCTCAGGGTGCTGTGTTCAGATGCAGAGTTGCATCTCACTGGCTTTAAGGCTGCTGTAGCTTTGCTCCTGGTAGACAAATGAAGCAGCAGCCATTTCCCGGGCTTCCTAAGGACCTTGCCTGCAGTGACCCAGATAGATAGATAGATAGATAGATAGATAGATAGATAGATAGATAGATAGATAGATAGATAGATAGATAGATAGATAGATAGATAGATAGATAGATATGCACAGGATGGAGACTGACTGGCTGATTGATTGATTGATTGATTGATTGATTGATTGATTATTGCCGTGTTTACTCAGCTACATGGCAGGCAAAGAGATTATATCTGCTGCCTTCCTTTCCGCTTCAGCTTCTATTTTGAATTCTGTCTAGGCCATTGGAATTGTTCTCTCATTCTGTGGCTGGGTGGCTCCAGAATGCTGAGCCTTTTTGCTTTATAGATCTGGGGTTAGTAGGTGGGGGTTGCAGTTTCTGGAAGTTGTGTTTAAATCTGTGGCGGCACCCCCCCCCAAAAAAAGTCCCTCCATCAGCCCTTGCTTCCTGCTCCCACCTGGGACATCCTTCAGAGGGCTGGTTTTGAACCTCTTGGAGCAAATATATACTTGGAAACAGTTGCCAACGTATGAAATTGCCTGATACCTAGTCAAAAACCTGATCCATGTATGGTAGGGCTGAGGAAGTTGTGGACCTCGAGATGTTGCTGGGTGACAGCTCCCACCATCATCCCTGGCTATTGGCCCCATTGGCTGCTGAGGCTGATGGGAGTGGAAGTCCAGCAATGTCTGGAGGGCCACAGTTTTCCCAGCCCTGATCTGTGGGTTGTATCTAACCAAGTTATTTATTAATTTATTAATTGATTTATATCCTGCCTTTCCTCCCAGCAGGAGCCCAGGGCAGCAGTTACATACTCTGAATAAGTTATATTCAGAGTAGACCCATTCAAATTAATGGGCATGACTTATTAGGGTCCATTAATTTCAATGGGTCTACTATGACTTAACTGGATACAACCCTATGTGTTTCCTTCATTTATTCGTTACCACCCACTTTTCACTCAAGGTGATGTAACTGGTATGTGCTCTGTCTTCCCCTCCTCGGTTGGTAACATTTTAACCTCTCAACACCTGGTCAGGCAGCTTTAGGCTGACAGTACGTGACGGCCAGGATCACCTCTTGAGCTTCATGGATGGCCAAGGATTTGAAGCCAGGTTTCTCCCGTCCTAGTCCAACGCTCTAAGCCAGAGGTGGGGAACCTTTGGACCCCCAGAACTGTATCTCCCATCAGCCCTGGCGGACCACAAATGTTCCCCACCTGTGCTGTAACTACTATACCCCACAGTCTACTCTTGGCCTGCATTGGCTTTCCAAGATAACTCCGGACAGTTATTGGAATGTGCAAAATGGCAGGTCCTGACATCCTACGTCTTGGAGACGAGTTGCCGGTCCCCAGGTGCCGTAGGCAAACAACAGAAATGGATGCAGCATGCGATGAGTGTCGTAGTGTTGCTGTCTGTCGTCTTTCTGTATGTTTTCCAACCCGGTGCCCTCCAGATGTTTCAGACTACAATTCCCATCAGCTTCCAGCCAGCCCAGGATTGTCAAAGGCTTTTTCAGACATAAACCTGGGCTTTCACGCTGATGATTCCTATTCTTTTGAAGAGAAAGTACTTTGTTACCATTTCTCTCTCTTTTGTAAACACTCCTGCTTTTAAAAGCTTGCTGATTTTGATGCCTGTTTGTTATTTATTTCTTTATTGTGGGGCACAGGGGGGCAGAAGGTAGATTGGCATCTACTGGTTAAGTCCGCTGGGTGTTTTGCAGTAGTAAATGGGCAAGAACTTCTTGACTCCCAACTGTTCAATCACAGCAAGGGGAAAACAGGCTTCCCCACCTAAATTAGGCTGCTGCGATGAAGAAAGCTAACCCAGGAGTGTGAGTTTTGTGCAAAAGGATTGTAACCTCAGGTCGGTTCTGGTACTGAAAACAAATTCCGTGCACTTGAAGCATGCTCCGAGGCATCCTGCTGCTGGTGTTGGTTTTAGATTCTAACTGCATATATGTCTTCTTCACCTGCCTGTGGTTGGCTAGATCTTGGTGTTCTAGTAAAAAAACAAATTAAACCTGACGAGCCTAAAGTCTGCCCACCCCTGAGACTACGCCATTGGTGTGACATGGTGCTTCCCAAACGATGAGAGGGGCAGTTGCACCCCCCTCCTCAAAGGAGCTTGCCACCTAACCTACTTTCCCTTTCTGTCTCTCTCTTCAACAAGATCTGAACAAAGCGTGTGGGAATGCCATTGATGCCCACGAAGCAGCGCAGATGCACCAGAACTTCTCGCAGCAACTCCTCCAGGACCACATCGAGGCCTGCAGTCTCCCAGAGCACAACCTCATCACGGTATTTCTTCCCACCTGCTACCCCCACTGTAGAAAAGCCTGGGTGCCCCCTTCCTCTGCCTCCAGAGTAGACCCGTTGAAGAATTAATGGATTAATAAGTTAGTTGTGTCTTTTAATTTCAGCAGGGCCCACTCTTGAGTGCGATAAATGTTGGATGCTACCCTGGATCTGTATTATTATTACCAGTATTGCTGTTCACCTGTTTATCTATACTGCCTTTCTGCCAAGCCACCTGAGGCAGCTTACTATATAAATACCAGAATCAATGATAAAAAATGTAAACATTGGCCCTGGGGAATGGGTGGAGGGAACAGTCCAGTGGGAACAGGCCCTGATGGCTGTGCCTGTCCCCGTGGCTAGCAACCCTGTCAGCAGTCGTGTAACATACTGCTGATGCCCAAATAGGCTTCCAAGCAGTTTGGATTTTGCTAATTGATTTTATCAGTCTTTTTTTAAGTCCCATCTCATGATATATTGTGCCCTGATTTTACTGTAAACCACTTTGAAATCCTTTTTGTGGTGTAAATAAAATAATGTCACTGCCGACTTGTGGGAGCAAATTCCCAAAGAGGTACAAGGGGTAGTAAGGGCCACCAGTTCGGAGAGCTTTAAAAGGGTATTAGCCTTTTCGTTCTCTATGGCTGTTTATCAATGGCTACTAGCCACAGGGGCTGTTGCCCCTCTGCTGTCAGGGGCAGTCTGTCTGGGAATGCCCATTCCTGGGAATCGCACATGGCAGAGTTGCTGCTGTGCTCAGGTCCTGCTTGAGGGCTGCCCAGAAGAGGCATCTAGTTGGCTACAGTGAGCACAGGATGCTGGACTAGGTGGGGCCCTTTGGCCTGATCCAGCAGGGAGATGCTGATGTTCTTAAAATACCTTTTAAGTCGCAAAATGGCTATATAAACTCTGCTTTTAAAGTAAGCCAAGCATTTCCGTGATGCAGGCTGCCAAACAGGAGGTACTGATCTTGACAGGGTGTCGTAACGTTCCCACGTGGCTCACCCACCAACCATTCATACTGATCTGCTCCTTTTGTTTCCTGCCTCGTACAGTGGACAGATGGACCCCCACCTGTACAGTTCCAGGCACAGAACGGACCCACCACCAGCCTGGCCAGTCTGTTATGAAAGGAGGACGTGCAGCCTTCATTCGGAAAGGAGGATTTTTTCCCGTAATGCTGAGCTTTTTAAACAAAGAAACAAAGGGTGGATTCTTCGCCTCACCTTGTAGGTGTCGCACTGGAGATTCGTTTCATAGACACGCAAGTGTGGTGCAGCCACTCTAAGCTCCTTTTTAAGGTTTGTGTGTGTGCGTAGGTCATCTGGATCACATACGCGTGTGTCTACATAAATGCACCGTGTTGTTGTGATGCATCCCTTCCTGTTACCCAGAATTAGGTTTTACATAATTCACGTGGGCAAGTGCTCCTATTTGGGGGTGAAAAACCTTTCTAATGAAGGAAAAGAAAACCTGTATTGGTATTCTAGGGGGAAAACCTGTCTACCACCTTTCTGATTTAAAATCTGTCCCTGAAGGTGCCACGTTCCTGCAGTTTAACTGGTCCTCTTTTAGCCTTCTTGTATTCCCAGAGCTGTTACATTTGCTTTCTTGATGGCATTTGCTGTCAGAAATACTGATGGTGGTCCAGCAGCTACCGGCCAGCACAGGGTCTGTGTTCCCCCACAAGGGAACCTGCTGCCTCATTTTTGGTCTGGCCTATAGTGGGGGGAAACATGCACAGGAGTGTGAAATGAAAATGGACTGTGGGGCACTCCAGAGAATGATTGCTGTGTGTTTTTGAAGGGAGCGCTCTGTGGCAGTTCATGCAGGGGAGTAGCTCATAGCCCCTGAATCTGCTGTGTTGATTACTCCTCCCCAGAAAAGATAAATCTCTTTCCCTTCTAAATGCTCTTTGCTTTTCCTTCTAAATGCTCTTTGCATTTTCCAAAATGTTATTTTGTTTCTAAGGGGGGAAAATTCAGTGATTTCCCATTCTGTCTGTGGGAGGACAGACTCAACAAGCTAGCCTTGCCCTTTTCCTTTTGGTAGAGCCCAATGTTCATAAATGCAGGCATCCACAGTTACCACACTCCTGCCCTCTGGGGCCAAGTGCCCCCTTGCCCTCTCTGGCGAGGACTGCTCAGAAAGGACTCTGCCTCTCCCTCCCAGTCCTCTGTGCTTGCTGGTGGAACTGGGAGACAGGAGAAGTGAAGGCTTGGCTAGTAAGCCAAGCTTTTCTTTGTGAGCTCCTGCGTAGATCAGCTCCAGGGATCCATTTGTGATGGGCTGCTGTCTGGTCCGTGTGGGTACAACAGAAGAAGGGCAGAATGCAGTACTGGGCACAAAGTTCAGGACATTGAGAACCTTGCCTTTCTTTTTTTAAGTTTCTAACTCTTAAGAGCTGCGGAGGATACATTTGAAAGAAACAAGTTTCTAGCCCTCAATGGCCGCAGATATATATTTGAAAGTGTTTATATGGGCAGTTGTCTTGTGAGGTCTCAGGCGCTGGGGGTGGGTGGGTTACTAAACATGCTTTCCAGTGTTTGGAGGATAGTGTGTCCTTGCCCCTCCTGTGACTAGCAAAATGGGAATATGTTTTGCGAAGTACTAAAAGTAATTGTGCAGAGGCGGTCAATTTGCATAATTTATTCACGTTGCAAACTCCAGCTTTGCCTGGCGAAGGACGTCTATTTTATTTTTTAGCACAGGGATGCAGCCCTGCTCTGTGAGTGCGTGCGTTTTTAAGGAAACAGTTGGTTCTGTAACCAGATCACGTGAGCGTTCAATCATGCATTTTTTAAAATGAGAATATTCTTACTCTGACAGTGGCTGCCAGGGTGGCCCCCTTCCCCCCAATCATGCTCTTCCATTCCCCCTGCCTGACTCCCAAAACCATTGGCTCTGTGGCAGACTTCCACAAGGTTTTCTAAAGCTGGTTGATAATGTGCAAAAATTGTCTGAGCAGGAAGCTGTTTGCAGTGTTTAGAGTGAGCAGAAAGTTTGGAAGTAACCCCTTAGAGAAGCTCCAAGTGCTTGTTAGTTCATGAGAATGCAGACTGTGCCTCTCTCTTATCCCCTGGGAGAGGTGCAGATACGTCAATGAACTGAGGCTTCCCTACAGCCTTGAGTCGCTTGTGCTGCTGCGATGCCTCGAGGCCCATTTTGTCTCTACAGCCTACATTTAGGATAAAATGGAGTCAGAGTGTCAAATGTCTGCAACGCTGTTGAGAAAGTCTGTGATAGACTGTACACCTATGGCGTGCTGTCTCTCGGGAGGGGAAGTGTTCCAATGATCTTTCCTGTGCAACTTTTAGCTAGATGTAAGTAAAGCCAGCTCAACGAGCTTGACATTTCTACAAACCTCTCAGAATTGGTAACTTGCTGCCGTGGATCTTTTTGGATGTCTGGGCCTTAAGAGAAGGATGGCTATTTTCTGTATTAGTCAAAGTTGAGGGGGTGTTCAGTTCTCCAGAGAGTGGTTCAGGGACCAGAAGCGAGTATAGCTCTGTGGAGGCCACGTATGTGATACCATGAAGAATTGAGAGGTTTTAAATGCGTATTACAACTTTGGAATAAAGCACTGAATTGAACCTGGGTGAACTTCCCCACATGTTGGGATAGGACACCCCCACACCCCCCAAGGCAGGGAGCAGATTAAAATTGCTTTGAGGGGTCAGATCTACCTAGACTACCATCTCTGCTATAATATCTGTTCCCCTGCCCCCATCCCAACTGGCCTCTCTGTTGCAACCAGGGGTCCCACCTCCCCAGAAAATCCTCCTTGGGACAGTAGCTTAGGTGAGCATGTGCACTTGGGACTTTGCACAGTTAAAATATGGAATCTGCCAGCTTGGGCATGAGAAGGTCTTGCTGGATCACTCTTTAACAATACTCTCTTCTCCTCATGTAAACACTCTCTATGATCAGAGTTCTTTTTATGTACTTAAAAAAAAAGTGTGCTTTAGTAAATTTGTACAGTTTTGTCTTTTAGCCTTTTTTCAAAAGCGTTTAACCTTTTCCTAGCGATAATGTGCAAACATAAACAAGATGTACAGCCAGTTTTATTTGTCTTCATTGATTGTTCATTTTTGCCAAGGGTGGACACTCGAAGAACCTCCGAATTCCATTTGTAGATGTGGGGTGCGCCTCTTAAGCAGAATTGTGTGTACACCTCTGAATGCAGTGGGGTCTATGGATTTCAGTTTTTTTTTTTTAAGAAATGACGTTTCTAGTCCTTATGGCTAAGCTGTGGTGGTCCCTAGGAGGTACACTGGTATCTTTGGTTGCCATGTTGGCAAACCCTGGGCTATGGTATGATTGGACAGGTGTGGCTGACACCACCTGAACCCCCAAGCCGAACACGATGTCTAGTGATTGAGGCAGCTTTTACCCTCTGCCATGATGAACAGAGAGAGAGAAATTTAGGAGTTAATGCTGTGGGATTTGCTGTTGAGGAGACACAGTGTTCAGTGGCTGCTGTGATGGGTGGGGCACCATAAAAAGGTTGTCACATAGAGGAGGGCTGGGATCTCTTCTCGATCGTTCCAGAGTGCAGGACACAGAATAATGGGCTCAAGTTGCAGGAAGCCAGATTTCGACTGGACATCAGGAAAAACTTCCTAACTGTTAGAGCCCTATGACAATGGCACCAATGACCTAGAGAGGTGGTGGGCTCTCCCGACACTGGAGGCATTCAAGAGGCAGCTGGACAGCCATCTGTCGGGAATGCTTTGAGTTGGATTCCTGCATTGAACAGGGGGTTGGACTGGATGGCCTTACAGGCCCCTTCCAACTCTACTATGATTCTATAAGTATAACCCTGGCTGGGCAATCCCTCTTTTTCTTTACCAGGCCCAGCATTTTGCCAGAGCAGGACATTTGGGGAATGGGATCCTGGCAGGTGCTGCCCTGGAGCCGGAGCTTCTGTCCTGATGTGCCAATTGGGACTTGTGTTATCACATGGATTTTGCTCTTCCTGGAAGTTCTGATATAGCCCTTGGCCCATCACGAATCCAGCCTCCAGTTCTCACAGTGGCCAAAGAAATGCCCCAGAGCGGCACTTGGGCGCAGCAGCAACTCTCCCCATTTATTGTGGAGGCAGAGCACAGCCATCATAGCTGCTAACCACAGAGAGCCTTATCCTCCATGAAAAAGGAGGCTCCAGCGTGACGATGGCTTTACTGAAATTGGGGGAGGTGGGACTGTGCTTGTGGACTCCTTTTCAGCAACCCCGCCAGGCCCAGCTTTTCTGGAATCAGCTTGGCTGTTCCTTCCTCTGTCTGTTGTTGTTACGTGCCTTCAAGTCGGTTGCGACTTACGAAGACCCTATGAATCAGCGACCTCCGATAGCATCTGTCTTGAACCACCCTGTTCAGACCTTGTAAGTTCAGGTCTGTGGCTTCCTTGATGGAATCAATCCATCTCTTGTTTGGTCTTCTTCTTTTTCTGTTCCCTTCTGTTTTTCCCAGCATTATGGTCTTTTCTAGTGAATCATGTCTTCTCATGATGTGTCCAAAGTATGATTCAGTTTCATCATTTTAGCTTCTAGTGACAGTTCTGGTTTTTGTTCTGACACCCAATAATTTATCTTTTTCGCATTCCATGGTATGCGCAAAGCTCTCCAACACCACGTGTCAAATGAGTTGATTTTTCTCTTACCGCTTTTTTCACTGTCCAACTTTCACATCCATACATAGAGATCGGGAATACCATGGTCTGAATGATCCTGACTTTGGTGTTCAGTGATACATCTTTGCATTTGAAGACCTTTAATCTAGTGTACATAATGCCAAATCAAACTTGTCTGCATCAAGACAAACTAGGAGCCTGGGTTTGGATGCAACACTAACCTCAACCAGGGCTAAGCTTTGGATAGGGTGGTGGGTCATCTATGCTCCAGGAGCCCAGTCATTTGCTCATATGCGCTAAGCCATGGTTTTGCTTAGGACTGCATGCTGTGTCCCTCTGACAACACCAGAAAAAGAAATGCCAGTCATGCATGTATATCACTGAAATCAATGCACCTGTGTTTTTTTATTTTAAAAAAACTTTGTGTGGGGGGTGAGTCTAACGTTTCTGTTTATCAGCCCTGATCCCACCAAACATGATGGCCTTTTAAAAGAGCTTAAACCATTTAGTTGTGTGGTTTTATATTTGCTTCTCAAAAAGAAATGTGTGGCTTAAGCACAAGTTAAAGGGTTTAGGAGTAAGGGTGCGCTCTATGATAGCTACTGGCAGCATCCATGGTTTAAATCTGGTCTCACCAGGGGTCTTGAGCTAAGCTCCACTCCCCCACCCCAAATGTGCAGCCTCACTTTTCTCTGGCTGCAGTATGGGTGTAATAATAGTGATCTACCTTACCGGCTTCTTGTAAGCCTTGCCAAAAAAAAAGTGAATGTGTATGTTGACTAGTACTGTTGGGGGAAAGAAACTAAAGTATTAATGTAAGCTAAGCAAAACAAAACACCTGCCTTGCAGAGCAGGCCTACATGTCAGGCTTCCATTCATTTCTTCTTTATCTGGTAGGAAACAGGAGCCCCTTTGAGACTTTCAAATCTTTTAAGTCCCACCCTGTGTGCTCAAGGGCCTGTTGGATTAAAAACTTCCTCATTGGTGAGCTGTCTCTGTCTATCAAGGGAGCTGGCGAATTGGAATTTCAAAAGGTCAGCCCAGCAATCACTCAGGGGTGGGGCTTGGGTTGTTATGGAAGCATGCCTCGATTCTGATAGGTCAGGCTCGCTTAATTGACGAGCGTACAATCCAGTCTTCGGGAGAAGATAAGCCCGGCGTGGAGTATAGGTGAAATCGTTTCAGGCAGCAAACATTTCTGGTTCAGATTTGAGAGCTCTGCCGTAATACAGGACTGTACGCCACAATTACTTGTAATTGAGAGTAAATCCTGTAGCACTCCATAGGACTTACTTCTGAGTCAACATCCATAGGATTGCGCTGTACATAAGTCGCAACTTACTTGAATGCCATGAAAAGAGGGTCGCAATGGAACAGGAAGAGCTGCTGGCCCACTGCGGGTTGTGCTCAACTAAGTCCGACCTAGACAATGGGATTACTGTGAGTAGAGCGGGGGAAGGGCCATAGCTCCGTGGTAGAGCATCTGCCTTGCGTGCATAAGGGCCCAGGTTCAATCCCCAATGGTAGGGCCTGAAATCCTGGAGAGCCACTGCCGGTCAGTGTAGGCAGTACTGAGCTCGGTGGACCAACTGTATAAGGCAGCTTCCTGTGTTCCTGAGTGTAACTTAACTGCATACAACCTGATGTTTCAATAGGGCCACTCCCGGCCAAAAAAATTAATACAGATTTGCATATTTATTTATTTATTTTATTAAGCTTATATACCGCCCGACTAGCAAACAGTTCTCTGGGCGGTGAACATAAAAACATATACAATAATAAAATTACAGGATCTAATACAACAAGTATATAAAAGTACACCATCTAAAATAAAATTACAACATTTACTCAAATTAACTTAGATTAAAATTCTTCAGAGTAGAGAAAGGTTTTAACCTGGCGCCGAAAGGATAATAGTGTCGGCGCCAGGCGTACCTCCTCGGGGAGACTATTCCACAATTCGGGGGCCACCACTGAGAAGGCCCTAGATCTTGTTACTACCCTCTGGGCCTCCCTATGGGTCGGGACCCGGAGGAGGGCCTTCGTAGTAGACCGTAGTGTACAAGCTGGTTCGTATCGGGAGAGGCGTTCCAGCAGATATCGTGGTCCCGCGCCGTATAAGGCTTTATAGGTTAGTACCAGCACTTTGAATCTGGCCCGGAAGCATATTGGAAGCCAGTGCAGGCGAGCCAGAACAGGTGTTATATGCTCAGACCGCTTGGTTCTTGTTAGCAGTCTGGCCGCTGCATTTTGCACTAGCTGTAGCTTCCGAACCTTCTTCAGAGGTAGCCCTACGTAGAGCGCGTTGCTGTAGTCCAAACATGAGGTTACCAGAACATGAACCACTGATGCAAGGTCCTCCTTACTCAGATAGGGACGTAGCTGGGCTACCAACCGAAGTTGGTAGAATGCATTCCGTGCCACCGAGGCTACATGAGCCTCGAGTGATAGGGAAGAGTCTAAAACGACTCCCAGACTACGAACCTGCTCCTTTAGGGGGAGTGTAACCCCGTCCAGGACAGGGTATGTATCCACCGTCTGACCAGAGAAACCATCCACCAGCAGCATCTCAGTCTTATCAGGATTGAGTCTCAGCTTGTTCGTTCTCATCCAGTCCATTGTCGCGTCCAGGCAACGGTTCAGCACATCGACCGCCTCACCTGAAGAAGATGAAAAGGAGAAGTACAGCTGCGTGTCATCAGCGTACTGATGACAACGCACTCCAAAACTCCAGATGACCGCACCGGACGGCTTCATATAGATGTTAAAAAGCATGGGAGACAGAACCGAACCCTGCGGGACCCCATATTGGAGAACCCACGGTGTCGAGCAATGTTCCCCAAGTATTATCTTCTGGAGACGGCCCGCCAAGTAGGAGCGGAACCACTGCCAAGCAGTGCCTCCAACACCCAACTCCGCAAGCCATAAAAGTTACATGCATGCTAATTGGAAATCTGAATGGGGATGCAATGCATCTATCTCCCCACAGTGGAGAGGACTGTGATCAGTTGTGTGTGCTGTCCAGGGTCAAGCCTTCCCTTCTGAGTGGAGCCAATGGTAGACCTACTCAGAGTAGACCTATTGAAGTGAATGGACAAGATTAATTTAGGTCTACTCTGAGTAGAACCCTTTATCATTAAACTGGACTTGAACCTGGTCTCTGTAAAGTAGGAGTCAGGGTCACCCGAAGAAGGGTTGGTGGGGAGGGGGAGTCATTCAATCCTTCCCCCCCCCATCTCAGTGGCAAGAGCAGCCGCTTGGCAAGCAAAAGGTCCCAGGTTCAACCCCCAATGGGATCTCCAGGTAGGGCTGGGGGAGACCCCCGAGCTCTGAAGCCCTGGAGATTTAGAGGGAAAATACTTACAAAAAGCATGTTCCGTTACTTTCACTTGGGAACCGGAAATATGCTTGAAACAACCATTGTAATAAATTGTGCTTCCCTTCTGTGCGTCTGCGCAACATGGAGTTATGATACACCGTATCGCAGATCACCTCCGAGATCTTTTTGACACTTCCGGCTTCCAGTGGAATTTACTTCCAAGTAAATGCAATTCCAGTGCAAAGAATAAGAAGGGAATTTTCCCTATAGAGAGAGTGAGACACCAAATGCTAGTGGGGCTGCCCCTCTACTTTCATAGAAAAATTCATGCCCACCCATAGAGGCTGTCCACTTATATTCTGAAATGACAATGACTTGTCTTTCAGCTACCTCTGCAGCCGCAGCAAGAAAAAAGTGGGTGTGGAGGGAGAAAGATGAAGGGGGCGTGCCTTGAGTGGGGCGCGATGAGGCACGTGGAATCTCTCGCGTCCCGCCTTCCTCTTTGCCCTCATTGGCCTATTCTTCCCCTCGAAACTTCTCACTGGTGATATTTCCCTGTCTGTCAAGCAAAAGCCGGCGGATTTGATTTTCACAAAGGGGGCGTGTCTCGGACCCGGAGAAGAAAAAAGAAAGTTCACGGAGGGGGTGGGTGAAAGGAGAGTCCGGAAAAGGGGCGGAACTTTGGACAATGGGGGCGTGGCTTGATTGGAGAAGATGGAGGCGTACAGGGGAAAGTGGCGTGGCTTGAGGAGGAAGAGGGCTGGGGAGTTTTGAGGAAGGGGCGTGGCTCGAAAGGGGACAGTAGAGACGCCCTGGAGGAGGAGTCTGGAGGGGAAAGGGGGCGCGGCGTTGGGAACGCGGCAGATGAGAAGAAGGGGCGGGGCTATGGCTGCGCGCGCACCTGGGGTGGAGCGGGCTGCTGAGGGGGGGGCAGACAAGGGGGCGCGGCCCGATTGGCGAAGGGCGATCGCCCGCCTTTTTCCCTCGCTCTCGCGGGGGCTCCTTTCCCGCGCATGCGCGCTCTCCTCCTCCCGCCACCTCCTCCTGTCAGCGGCCACCTGAGGGAGCCTCCCCGCCTTCCTCCGTCCGCCGGGCCGGGCCTCGCCTTGTGAGGAGGACGGAGGCGGCGCGGAGGAGACCGAAGGTAGCGGCCCTCAGGAAGGAGGACGAAGCTGCCGCCGCCGCCGAGGTAAAAGCCGGCGGCCAAGCGGGGCCTGCGCTGCCCATTCGTGTCATGCGGGGCGATGTCGCCCCCCTACTGAGGGGGAGACGCACCGAGATGACGCACGCGGGCGTTGCTGGGCCTCCCCCTCTGACGAAGGGCCTAACCGGGGGGGGGAGTCACACTGGGAGGAATCCCTCTCGCCCCGCCCCTTTTCCTGGGGGTCACGTGGTTTTTTGGGGGTGGGGGATGAAGGAGGAGGGAAGTAACTGGGAAAGGCCAATGGGAGGAGCTGCAAGTATTGGGGGGCTGGTTTTTTGGAGGGGTGTTGGGGGTCAAAGGGGCTTGGTAGTTTGGGAGGGCTTTGGGGGTGCAAAGGGGGTTATGTGGTTTTGGGGGCAGGAATGTGGTTGGGGAAAGGTTTTCTTAGGGGGAGGAGGAACCAGGGGATGTTTTGGGTTTGGGGGAGCAGTTTGGGATGGGGGCATTTTAATGGTGGTTAGTTAGTTAGGGTGCTGCTGTATGGCTCGGGAGACCTGGGTTCCAATCCCCACTCAGCCCATGAAGCTCACAGGGCGAGCACTGCCTCTCGGCCTCACCTACCTCACAGGGTTGTTGTGAGGATAAAACAGGGAGTGTAAACCACCTTAAGATCCTTCGAGGAAAACGTGGGATATAAATGTAAGAAATAAATAATAATGGCAGGAATTTATGCTATTGCCGTTCAGCGGGTAGGTGGGGACTCCCTACTGGGTTGCAGTGGGTCACAACAGCAGAACTTCGGCCAAACAAATAGATATATGGTGTAAAATAAATTAAGAACCGGATCCCTAAACGCGTGTTTAGGTAAAGGTGGGTCCAGGGTCTAAAAACACTCAAAGGCTACCAGTCTGTGAGGACAGTGTTACAAAAAAAAATAAAATTGGATTGTATCCAACTAAGAGGATACCCATTGAAATTAAGGGACCTAAGTTAGTAATGTCTCTTAATTTCATTGGGTATACTCTTGAGTATGACTAATGTTTGGGTACAGCTGTCAGCATATGTTGCCAGTGCTAGTTGCCTTGAGAGGTTTTGTTTAAAGTTGAGAAATAATATTTGGCGGTATTTTAAAAACAGATTATGATGATGATGATCGGGTTGTTTTTTCTTAAAAAAAAACACTTGTTGAAATGTGTAATGGGTTGGCTCCAACTAAGTTTTACTCTGTGGAGACCCATTGAAATTAATGGATTTGAGTTAGCTGTGCCCACTGATTTCAATTGGTTTAGTGAGTCATAAACAACAAAGTCCATACTTTAAAAATGAACTTAACTTAGGCTGCATTCCTAACTCCACTTACCTGGGAGAAGGTCCCACTGAATTCAATACGACTTTTGAGTAGATGTAATTAGGATTGTGCTGTTAGTCATGTCCGTAGATCTCAATTAGTCTACTCTTAGTATGACTGATACATGCAAATGATTGTATTTTTTAAAAAAAATATGAGCCTTTTAAACCAACTTGTGAGGGCAGTGCATCCTGAAATGCAGGTTAAGCATCTTTCTCAAAACAAACAATAATAATATGAATGCTTAGTGTTAAGTAAATGTGAGGTTTTTTTTAATAATATGGGAAGCTTTACAGTGAAATTCTGTGCATGTCTACCTGGAAGTAAGCCCCACTAAGTTCAGTGGTATGTACTCCCAGGTCAATGTGCGTAGGATTGCTGTCCTTAGAGCGTTCATATCTGAAGTGGGGCTGGGGTCTGTTGGGGAGGAATGTATATTGGAGGCATTTAATAACAGTGTTACGAATGTTTAGCATTTGTGTACAGTGCTAGTTGCATTCAGGGCTTTTTAAGGTTGAAAGGTGCAGGTCTAAAAGTCAGGAACATAAGCTGCCTTATACTGAGTCAGACCATCAATCCGTCTAGCTCAGTATTGCCTACCCTGACTGGCAGCAGCTCACCAGGGATTCAGACAGGGAGTCTCTCCTAGCCCTACCTGCCATTGGAGATTGAACCTGGGACCTTCTGCATGCAAGAGCCGCTGAGCATGGTCCTTCCCTGCAGTGGGAAAATGAGGGTACAGTAGGGCCCCGCTTATATGGTGGGTTAGGGACCAGGCCCCCACCGTAAAGCGGAAATCGCCGTAAAGTGGAACCCATTGAGTATATTGGATCGTGTCATGTGAAAATGATGCAAAATCGGCTTTAAAATGGGGAATTTCCCCTAATTGAAAGCCACCGCATCAGCAGAACGCCGGAAAACAGAACGCCGTAAAGTGGGGCCCTACTGTATCTTTTTCTTACATAAATGTGTTATGGGAGAGGAGGGTTGGGCTCTGTTTCGGCCCCCTCCAAAGATGCATGGCAAGGATGTATAATCAAGAGGGGGGGTTGCCGTAGAATGGAATGGAGCGTTGGGGGCTGGGCAGAGGTCTCAGAATGAGCACAGGCAGCGTTGGCAGCTGCTAGACTATTGCCATGTGGTTTGTGTGGAGCTGCCTTTAAAAATGGTCTGGAAACTTGGTTCCCAAAGATGACCCCACGTTTGCAGGTTAGATAAAGACTTTGCTGTTTATCTAGGCGTTTTTAATACTTTAAGATCAGCCTTCCCAAGTTGTTGCCTTCTGCACTAACAACTTCCAGCAGCCCCAGCCAGCACAGCTGTGCTCCCAGCAGCCTCAGCATCATATGGTGCTGCTGGCTGGGGCTGGACCCAGTAGTCCAAACCATCTGGGTGGTGCTACCCAGGTTGTTGAAGACTGGGCCTCTGTGTTTTTAATCTGTTTTTTTTATTTTGGGGGTGTGGCAGTTCTGTTTTGTTGCATTTATATAACTTCTTTTTTTAAAAATGGTTCTATGTTTTACTTTGTATTTCAGCTGGCTTTTTAAAACTTATTTATTGTAAGCTGTCTAGAGAACTTTGTTATGGGGTGGCATAGAAATGTCAAAAAAAAATAAGGAAAAAAGGATCTTTGTGGGAGGGGGATTACATCAGGAGGTCACAAGAGCGGCGGGTGAAGAAGGGGGTATTTGGGGCACATGGGGAAACGGCCTTATATTGAGTCAGACCATTGGTCTGTCTATCTTAGTATTGTCTACACTGACTGACAATGGCTCTCCAGGGTTTCATACTCAGGGGATATTCCCAGCCCCACCTCAAGGTGCTGGGAATTGAACCTGGAACCTTCTGCCTGCAAACCTTGTGTTATAGCACCCACCTGCAGTCCTCCTCCTAAATATAAAGTAAGGCTCTAGTCCTAATCATTCTGAGTAGAGAGGCTGATTTAAATATGAACATTCCTCCTACAGAGTCAGTATCATTGGTCCATCCAGCTCAGTATTGTCTACACTGACTGGCAGCTGCTGTCCACAGTTTCAGACCAGGAGTCCTGGAGATACTGGGAAATGAACCTTCTGCATGCAGATCAGGTACTTTGCCATGGGGCTGCAGCCCTTTCCCAAATATAGTCCATAGGGGAGGGGTGTGTTTGCGAGAGTGAATGTGGAGGGCTGAGTAAGGATGCAGAATTGGGGAAGAGCCGGTTTGGGAGACTCGGGAGAGGGTGGGGTTGTTCCAATTACTTGCAGGGTGCTCCGGGAATATATACTTTGGTCCAGGTGTTCCAGGAAGGAAGGACAGGCTGAACAGGGAGGCAGTGCTGAGACCAGGCAGGTGGGAAATGAAGAGGGAGGCATAACCAGAGTCATGCAGGAGCTTGTTCTGTCCTAGGGACGGATGCTTTGCTGGTGGTAGAAGCCTTAGCAAAGGGAAGAGGAACCCCAGAGGGCACAAGGAGCAACAGGAGAGCCTCACAGAACCTGAAAAAGGACTAAGAAGTGTATGACGGCAGGAAGATCTGTGGTCTGGAGATGTATGAAGGGTTGCCTTAAGTTAGCTGGTAAACATACCGTTTCGTAGGTGAGAAGTGTAAAATTATGCACGGTGTAGAGAAAGTGGATAGGGAGAAGTTTTTCCTCCCTCTTCTAGTAACAAATGAGGGGAAAAGGAGCATTGTGGGAAGGGGATTACGTCGGGAGGCATTCAGTGAACCTGAACGTTGGAAAATTTAGGACAGACAGAAGAAAGCCCTTCTTCACACAACGCACACTTCTGTGGAATTTGCTCCAGCAGTAGTGATGACCACAAACTTGGACAGCTTGAAAAGAGGATTAGACAAATTAACGGAGGAGAGTAAGGCTATCAGTTGCCGGGGGTCACAGGTGTGGAGAGTTGCTGGGGCGTCCAGCTCCTGCTTGTGAGCGTCCCTTCTGGGGTGTCTGGTTGGCCACTGTGAGAACAGGATGTTGGCCTGATCCAGCACTGTAGGGCTCTTCTTAGGTTCTTACAAGGTCAGAGGGAAAAGAATATACAGCAATAAAAATCATATACGGTTGTTATTAGAATTGAAATTGGTGAATACAAGTTAATGGACATGACTAACTTCAATGGGTCTGCTCTGAGTAGGACTAGCATTGAATCCATGGAGGCTTAGTCCAGCCATGCAAGTCCACAGAAGGTAACTGGCCCCTCAAATATTTTAACTGGATTTTTGTGTGTGTGCGTCTGACCTAAAAGGAGCCACAGACCCCCTCATCAAAAAAAATGGGTTGTTTGGAGGACATTACTATTAATAATAACAATTTTTATTGAATTTTCCAAAATGAAACAAAAACCAAATAGTCATACAATACAAAATAAATCATAATACATCAAGATTATGTGTCCTGTGCTCACATGGAAGGGGGGGGGGGAGAGAGCTGGCGGTCCAGACCAACCCAGTGCTCAGACATTCAAGAACAACAAATTGAATAGGGAGTCCATATATCAGAGAACTTCCCATTTTTCTTGTGTTTACGGAAGGTCACCTCATATGCTGCCACCTGAGCCATGTCTGACTGGGGGAGGGGGTAGACTTCTCCCAGTATTGAAGTGTTTAGCCACCATGAGTGGTCCTGGAATGAGTGGTTGTGGACCAGCTCCAGACACTCTTGGATGAGACCGATTATCTGGATCCATTTCAGTCGGGTTTCAGGCCTGGTTTTAGCACAGAAACAGCCTTGGTCGCCCTGTATGATGACCTTTGTCGGGAGAGAGACAGGGGGAATCTCCTTGATCTCTCAGCAGCTTTCGATACCATCGACCATGGTATCCTTCTGGGAAGACTGGCTGAGTTGGGAGTGGGAGGTTGTCAGGGCCCCATCAGAGGACTCCTCAGATGAGGACGACTCGGGAGTAACAGCAGCAGACCCAGGAGCAGCAGACTCAGAAGGAGACACGGAGGAGCCTCCTGAGAATCCAGCTCCTTCTCCCCCTCAGCTGCAGAGCACCCCAGATACAGCAGAGGCCCTGCAGCCAGACACAGACAGTGCACAGGATACTCCCCCCTCACCTGCAGAACGTAGACAGCAGAAGGTCAGGCAGAAGAGGGGCAGGCCTGTCTCCTTAAGGCCCAAACGCTGAGGGCTCACACCTGCTGTCAACCCTGCTCTTTATAAGGCACACCTTGGCTGCAGCTTGTTGCTGACTGCAACGTCAGGCGTGGCTTGTGTGTTCCTAGTTTCCTTGCAACCTCTTTTGGACTGACCCCTTGGCACTTGATCCCGGACCTCTACTGACCTCGCTTCTGGACTCCTGACTCGGCAAGTATGCTTCGGACAAGCCTGGCCCTTATCAGCTCCCCTCCTCCTAGACCTGGCAGATTTATGGCCAGACTGCCGGCTAAGGACTTTGCTTCCCTGCCAACCACCCAGGAATTCCAGCCCCCACCGGCACTGCTGACGCAGTGTAGAGCTGACAGAGGTATTGCAGTGCTTCTGCTCCTACTTGGCAGGTCACCTCCAGAAGGTGGTGCTTGGGGAACATTGCTTGGCACCCTGGACTCTCCAGTATGGGGTTCCGCAGGGGTCAGTTCTGTCCCCCACGCTGTTCAACATCTACATGAAACGGTTGGGTGCGGTCATCCTGAAGGAGCAGGTTCGTAGTTTGGGGGTTCTAGAACCATCTCTGTCACTTGAGGCTCAGGTAGCCTCGGTGGCACGGAGTGCCTTCTACCAGCTTTGGTTGGTGGCCCAACTATGTTCCTTTCTGGACAGGGATAAGCTGGCTTTAGTTGTCCATGCTCTGGTAACCTTCAAATTAGATTACTGCAATGCGCTCTACGTGGGGCTGCCTTTGAAGACGGTTCGGAAACTGCAGCTTGTGCAAAATGCAGCGGCCAGATTGGTAATGGGGACCAGACGGTCCAAACGTATAAAACCAATTCTGGCCCGCTTGCACTGGCTGCCTGTATGTTTCCGAGCTCAATTCAAGGTGCTGGTTTTGACCTGTAAAGCCTTACACAGCTTGGGAGCACAATACCTGATGGAACGCCTCTCCCGATACAAACCCACCCGTACACTACGCTCAACATCAAAGGCCCTCCTCTGGGTGCCTACTCCAAGGGAAGCTCAGAGGGTGGCAACAAGGGAGAGGGCATTCTCAGTGGTGGCCCCCAAATTATAGAATGACCTGTTCGATGAGGTGCGCCTGGCGCCAACACCGTTATCTTTTCGGCGCCAGGTCAAGACTTTCTTCTTCTCCCAGGCATTTTAGCATGTGTTTTAAATTGTTTTTATATTGTTTTAAATTTTAAAATTGTGTTTTAAATTGTTTTTAAAATATGTGCTTTAAATTGTATATTTGTTTTAATGTTTTTGATTGCTGTAAACCGCCCAGAGAGCTTTGGCTATGGGACGGTATACAAGTGCAGTAAATAAATGAGTGCCCTTAGAAGCCAGTTAAATTGTCCCTCTGCCCAAGTTACAAAGGACAGGTACTTAATTCAATAGAACTAATATCCATTCTTAACAGACTAGCCTAGGTACCTCAATCCTAGGGCAGCACTGGAGAACTTGCAAGTCCCAGCAGTCAGCATGGCCAGATGGATAGTTCAAGAACATCTGGAGGGCCACGGGTTCCTCCCCACCCCTATCCTAGGGTAATCTGAAAATCTGTTTTAGTCTGTCAACTGGCTAGTTAGGTTGATGATGGTGAGCCAGCCAGTGAGCTCTGTAGCTGAGCTTGAGACAGGAACTGGTTGGTTTTTGGTGTCCAAGGCAAATACTCCAGCCACTGTACCACACTGCCCATGGTGGACTGGGAATGTAAATTCCAGTACCTATCCATGGAATGTTTAGCTAACCTCCCTGCCCCCACCCCAATTGATTTCTGCTCCTGAAAATAGCTTGGGAAGTGAGACATTTCCTTCCTCTTGGATACAATGACAGAGATGTTAAGTCCTCAGGTGATGAGAGAACTGCCCTACTTTTGAAATCATTAAGCTAGTGCTTTGTGGGGCGGCACCGAAAGCAGAGATTTATTTATTTTTCATGTGTCATTCTCCCTCCCCCACCCCCCTAAAATGTGTGCTATTTGAGGAAGATTTTATATACTGTGGAGATACTTTGGAGTCAGTCTTGAACAATTTCTTTTAAGCAGGAATTGAACAGCCCTAGCATGTTTTTTCATATTCCACTTTTTAAGGTTATTTTGTAATTTCGGGTGTATCTTTTTTTCTGCCTTTCCATATCTCCGGGACAGCAGCTGAAAAAATGAGGAAAGTTGTTAAGTCAGTTGTGCAAATAAATCTGCAAAAACAGTTTACTAACCCATGGCATGAACACACTCATCTGCCCACTCGTACCTGTGCTAGATGGCTGTGGCACCTTCCCTGTGAGAAAAGCGTTTTGAGGAGGGGAAAGGACAAGAAAATGCCAATAACAAGATTATGTAATGTGTAGAGATAATAAAGGGATTCCCTCCCTCTTTTTTCATAATGCTGGAACTGAAAGTGACAGGAGGTAGTCAATACATAAGAACTTACGAGTTGTACTGTACGTAACATCGGTCATACAGCATCGAAATGGGCATGATTAACTTAGGCCCATTAATTTCAGTGGGTCTACTCTGACTAGAGCTTAGTTGGATACAACCTGTGAGAAGAGCCCTGATGGATCAGGTCAAAGCGTCCTCACAGTGGCCAATCAGATGCTGATGGGAAGCTCATAAGCAGGGCTTAACCTGTCCTGCTGTTGTTCCTATGCTAATGGTATTTAGAGTCATATTGCCTCTGATCCTGGAAGTAGTTTATAGTCAATTAGCCACAATGGCTAGTAGCCATCAAATGAACATAAGAGCCCTACAGCTGGATCACATGGAAGGCCGATATAGTCCAACATCCTGTTTTCAAAGTGGTCTGTCAGATGCCCCAGTGGGAAGCCCCCAAGCAGGACCTGAGCGCAACAGCCGCAACCCTCCCCACTTGTGATTCCTCAGCAACTCGGAGGCAGACTCCTTCAAACCCTGGAGGCAGAACATAGCCATTGTGGCTAGTAGTCATTAATAGCCATATCCTCCATGAAGGAAATACTATATACAGAAGGAAGTACTACTTCACAGTGTAAGCACAGTTAACTTGTAGAAGTCATCACAACAAGAAGTGATGCTAGGAGCTAAACAAATTATGACGAATCAACAAGTTCTTCACCATGATGCGTCTCATACGAACGTGAGGTCCAGTGTACAAGAACCAAGCCTTGCGACTCTTCACAGGAAGTGGCCCCCACTCTTCCCTCAAATTGCAGTATCCTTTGGGTGTGGTTGTAGTGGGAGGAGGTTATCTAACAGTTCTCTATGCATGAAACTCTTTTTTTTACTTGTGAATTTTGCCTCCTAACTCCCTCTTTGCTTTCCATTTTGTCCGAATAACTGACAAGCGTGTAAAAGCACACGCCAGGCTAGAAACTACAGTCCAACTCCTTGAAATGTTTTCTCGCAAATAAATAAAACAGCTTTTTGTTATGGAACATATCTTTCAGGTTGATTATTTAATTTGTTTGTTTGTTTTAAAGTGTTTATATACTGCTTAATATTTCAAAAATCTCTAAGCATTTGTGTTGGGGGGAGTGGGCATCTTGCCACTGAAAGTGGTGATAGCATCTATCTCTCCCAGTAAACGTAGGATTGCATCCAGTGTTAGTAGAGCAGACCCACTGAAATTTAAGGACATGACATACTTTGATTGATTGATTTCAGTGTGTTTGCTCTGAGTAGAATTTAGTTGGATGCAACCCTTATGCCTGTCTTTTTAAAAGGAGTATTTTGAAGAATTTCAGCCACCTTCAGACAGTGCATTTCCCCCCCACAAGGAGTGTTTTATGTACTTACAGGTTTATAACCACAATCTTAAGTCTGGTTTACAACCATCTACCTGGTGCTTTGGATTTATGGTTTTGATTTGATGCCTACTTAGTTAAAGAAAATAATTTTAACTCGCTTTTGGAGCTGGGTAGGGAGGAGGGATGACACATTTCATGGCTTGTAGAAAAAAAGTTACTTATTGTGTGGACATTCTAGGGACATGAGCAACACCAGGAGAGAAAAAAGTCTCTGTTCCAAGACCCTTATAATCAAAAGGTAGACAGTAAAGGGATGGAAGGGGAGCAATCAGAATAGCAGAATGTATGTGAATCATTGAGGGTATGTCCTCTAAAGACTTCATTTTGGTGGTCGGATGTACAGAGTAGTTCATCAAGAAATAAGTATATGTGGGGAGTGCAATATATAAATTACTCATTCTCTTATGAAGATTCTTTGAATAGCTTATGGTACAGGCCTCCAAGTTGGATTTAGAAAGGGAAGAGGTACCAGAGATCATATTGCAAACATATTGGATAATGGAACGGACCAAGGAATTTCAGAAGGAAATCGCCCTGTGCTTTATAGATTACAGCAATTTGACTGTGTAGATCATGAAAAACTATGGAATGCTTTAAAAGAAATGGGAGTGCCACAGCATCCAATTGTCCTGATGCGCAACCTGTAGTCTGGACAAGAGGCTACTGTAAGGACAGCATATGGAGAAACCGATTAGTTCCCCATCGAAAAGGGTGTGAGACAGGGGTGTATTTTATCACCCTATTTGTTTAATCTGTACGCAGAACATATCATACGGAAAGCGGGATTGGACCAAGATGAAGGAGGTGTGAAAACTGGAGGAGAAATTTCAATAATTTAAGATATGCAGACGATACCATACTACTAGCAGAAACCAGGAATGATTTGAAATGAATGCTGGTGAAAGTGAAAGAGGGAAGCACAAAAGCAGGACTGCAGCTGAACGTCAAGAAGACCAAAGTAATGACAACATGTAACTTTACAATTGACAATGAGGACATGGAACTTGTCAAGGATTATCAATGGCGCAGTCATTTATTTTATATATTATTTATGTATTTATTATTTGATTTATATGATGCCCTCCTCCCAGCAGGAGCCCAGGGCGGCAAACAAAAGCACTAAAAACACTTTAAAACATCATAAAAACAGACTTTAAAATACATTAAAACAAAACATCTTTAAAAACATTTTTTTAAAAAGCTTGAAGGCATCATTAAAAAAAAAAAAAGTTTAAAAACATATTACAAAGCAATTCCGACGCAGACTGGGATAAGGTCTCAAAAGGCTTTTGTTTGCGGCCCTGAACGCCTATTGGGAGGAAGGGCAGGATATAAATCCGGTATGGGGTTCCGCAGGGGTCAGTTCTATCCCCCATGCTTTTTAACATCTACATGAAGCCACTGGGTGCGGTCATCAGGAGTTTTGGAGTGCGCTGTCATCAGTATGCTGATGACACGCAGCTCTACTTCTCCTTTTCGTCCTTTTCAGGTGAGGCTGTCAATGTGCTGAACCGGTGCCTGATCGCGACAATGGACTGGATGAGAGCTAATAAACTGAGGCTCAATCCAGACAAGACTGAAATGCTGTTAGTGGGTGGTTCTTCTGACCAGATGGTGGATGTTCAACCTGTCCTGGATGGGGTTGCACTCCCCCTGAAGGAGCAGGTTCGTAGTTTGGGCGTTCTTTTAGAACCGTCCTTGTCACTTGAGGCTCAGGTAGCCTCGGTGGCACGGAATGCTTTCTACCAACTTCGGTTGGTGGCCCAGCTACGTCCCTATCTGGATAGAGACAATCTCGCTTCAGTTGTTCATGCTCTGGTAACCTCTAAATTAGATTACTGTAATGCGCTCTACGTGGGGCTGCCTTTGAAGACGGTTCGGAAACTGCAGCTCGTGCAAAATGCAGCGGCCAGATTGTTAACAGGGACCAGGCGGTCCGAACATATAACACCGATTCTGGCCTGCTTGCACTGACTACCTATATGTTTCTGGGCCCGATTCAAGGTGCTGGTTTTAACCTATAAAGCCTTACACGGCCTGGGACCATGATACCTGATGGAACGTCTCTCCCAATACGAACCTACCCGTACACTTCGCTCAACATCAAAGGCCCTCCTCCGGGTGCCTACTCAGAGGGAAGCCCAGAGGATGGTAACAAGAAAAAGGGCTTTCTCAGTGGTAGCCCCCGAATTATGGAACGATCTCCCTGTGGAGGTACGCCTGGCGCCAACATTATTATCTTTTCGACGCCAGGTAAAAACATTCCTTTTCTCCCAGGCATTTTAATAATTTAATAATTTTAATTTTAAACAATATTTTAACATCTCAATTTATTTTTAGCATTTTAGTATGCTAGTATATTTATATTTTAGTGTGTTTAAATTGTTCTATAAGTGGTTTTAATTGTATTTTGATGTCTTGCTTGTTGTGAACCGCCCAGAGAGCTTCGGCTATGGGGCGGTATAGAAATTTAATAAACAAACAAACAAATAAATAAATAAGCTACAATTCCCATCATCCCTGACCATTGGCCATGCTGGCTGATGGGAGTCAGAGTCCAACAGTCTCTGGAGGGCCACAGGCTGCACATCTCTGGGCTGCACACGGCCTTAGGATGTGAAGTCCGAGTTACGTTGCTCATCTGTCTCTTGAGGAAACCACTAAACCAGTTTCCTTTAGTAGGGTGTGCATTTGGTAGGCCCAACTCTTAACATTTCACTCTCCCTAAATCGGACATCCCTTTTTCCGTCTGTTGAAGAATCAAGATCGAAATTGTTGATGGTGTGGCTCTGTTAGTCTTTCCGTTTCGAAATGTCGCCTTAAACCATAGGACCGGTGATCCCCCCCTTATTCTTTTCAAAGAAGGCAAACGTCCCTACTCACACACACATTTGCTAAGCTCAGCTTTCCCACATTACTTAATTCTGCCAATTAGCTTGGGGTGAAGTAGTGCAAAACATCTGCTATCTAGCTGAGGGGGGGGCAAATGTGGCTCTCTGGCCCTCGGGACTCTTCCCAGGCTATGCCCAACTTTATACGCTCCTTGAGGGTTTTTGCCTGGCTAGGATGTATCCCTGATTTCTGATAACGCCTCTTCATTGCCTGGATGGAGGCCTGAGAGGGGTACACGAGTGTGTGTAAAAACTAACCTACTGTACAAAAGGTAAACATTGCATCCTCCATTGCAAGCTGGCCCCTGGGAGGTTGCCCAGAAGGCAATGTGGCCCTCGGACTGAAAAGGGTTCCTGATCCCTGTCTAGAGAATATGAAATCTTGGGGAGAAAATACGCCACAGGGAAAAGGGGAGGATGAGGGGCAAACAGGAACCACCAACTATTTGTGTGAGATCTAATCTCTGTCAACAACTTCTCCAGGGCTCCAGTTATTTAAGTAAGGTCAGCTGCTCAGGAGCATTATTATTATTTTAAAGTGGGGTGCAGGCCATTGAAGGAGGTGCAGGACTCGTGTCTCTCTTCTACCTTCACAGAGGCATTTTCAGGCTTAGGGAACATATATATCCCCCAACAATCTATGAGGAGAGATTATAGCAGGCTTCCAAATACCCCCACACCTTCCATTACCAGTGGCAGAGTAAGAATCTCCTCCGGCAGAACAGGTTGTGAAGCTTTATGAAAGCCAACTTCTCTCTCTCCGTTTTTGGCCACAGGTTGTGTGTCTTTTTTGAAAACCAATAAAAATTATTAGCCGAAAAAAAGTAGGCTAATTACCTATTTGCAAGGCTGTTTATTATTCCCATTTTACAGATGGAAATGAGGACTGAAGGGTAATTTTACCCTCTCCCAACACTGTCAGCTGTGGTTTGGCAGTGGTGTGGGTTGCTTTAGTGAATGACCTTTGTGGATCTCCCCAGTCTCATCCAGAATTAATTCTGCAACTGCACTCCGTCTTTTCAGCAGTTCATAAAAACAGTGAGTTGTTTTTCAACCCCAGGTGTGAAAACGTTGCCTTTGGGGCCAGTAGATTCACCTTCTTCTTTATCTTCCCTCTGCCTTTCATATATACAGACCTATTTATTCAACGTAAGTTGACTCACCTCGTCATTCAAAAGTGTGCCTTTCCTGTTATGGAGTCAGCAACTCCTTGAACTGGTTATGCTAAGCACAAGACATAGGTTGAACAAGCCCCCCCCCCCAAGTCTGATAACCACTGTTACAGCCTTCTTGGAAGGATATGGACTGTTATACAATTATGGGACTTTATTGTATTTTTTCCCCTTTCTTTTGAAAACTAGATTGATTTGAGATTTCGGCCTGTTTTGTGATATTTTGTGGTGTTATTTATTGATGTGGGAGAGCCGGTGTGGTGTACTGGTTAAGGTGTTGGACTATGACCTGGGAGATCTGGGTTCGAATCCCCACATAGCCATGAAACTCACTGGGTGACATTGGGCCAGTCACTGCCTCTCAGCCTCATGAAAACCCTATTCATAGGGTTGCCATAAGTCGATCGACTTAAAGGCAGTACACACACACATTTATTGATGCTGTTGTAGTTTTATTAAATTATTATTAATTATTATTGTGTTCTGAATTGTTTTTAGTATATGGTTTTGTTCTTGCTATGGAAACCGCTTTGAGGTCACCTGGTGATGAAAAGCTGCATACAAATATTATTTATTTATTGAATTTGTTAATCGCCTATCTGGCTGACCATCCAGCCGCTCTAGGCAATGTACAAAGCAAAATGATACAAAAACAACATCTAAAAAACTAAACAATGAAATAACACTAATATACTAAATAAATAAATAACAATAAATAATGAACATACATAGACAACTGCTTATTATTTATTTATTTATTACATTTGTATATCGCCCCATAGCCAAAGCTCTCTGGGAGGTTTACAACAATTAAAACATTAAAAACAAATATACAAATTTAAAAAAAACACATTTAAAAACAACAATTTAAAAACAGATGCTAAAATGCCTAGAAGAGGAAAGTTTTAAGCTGGAGCTGAAAAGATAACAGTGTTGGTGCCAGTTGCACCTCATCAGGGAGATCATTCCATAATCTGGGGGCCACCACCGAGAAGGTCCTCTCCCTTGTTGCCGTCCTCCGAGCTTCCCTCAGAGTATGCACCCGGGGCCTTTGATGTTGAGCGTAATGTATGGGTGCTTAACCTTTAAGTAAGGGATGGGGAGGACTTTTTCATCCCAAGCGCCGCATTCCATTCTGGGCAACCTTCTGGGGACCACATGCTTGTGGCGAGTGGGGCCAAAGGCACTGAGCGCAAGTGTCACATTTGTACAGCAAGCTGGTTTCTACACACACCCCTCTCTCTCCAGGGAAAGAAGAGGCGTTATCAGAGTTCAGCCAGTCAAAAACACACAGGGTGTGAAGCAGGGCTAGTTTGGGGGCGAGTCCCAGTGGCCAAATGGAGAGGCCTGGATGGCCTCAGGCTCCCCACCCTTGCTTGAAATGCTGCTGCTCGAGAAAAACCTGGATCTTGTTCTGATAGGGTTCCATACACCGACTTCCACACCGCGCCTTGGAAAATTTACCTGCCATGTTGCAAGCATCCCCTGCTCTGTGAGGCGGGCAGGGCTTTCAGTCTGGATGGGAAGGAAGGAAGGGCCAGAGCTCAGTGATATCAGGCCCCTGCTCTGCATGCCGAAGGTCTGAGGTTCAATCCCTGGCATCTGCAGGTAGGGCTGGAGAAGGGCTTCCTGCCTGAAACCCTGCAGAGCCTCTGCCAGTCAGTGTAGACTGTACTAAGCTAGATAGACTAGTGGCCTGACTCAGTATAAGGCAGCTTCCTAACAGGATCCTGGGCCAGATGGAGCTTTGGGTTGATCCAGCCGGACTCCTCTTCTGTGCTTAAATATCTCACCACCTCCTTCTCTGCTTTAGGGATACTTCCCCTGCACAAGCTTCTCCTGATTCCACTGACCTTTTATCGCTGGGCTGATTGCCACCCGAGTCATATTTCAGCTGGGCTGGGGGCTGCTGAAATAGCCCTGTGCTCCCTTTCTTATTTTTTTTGGGGGGGGGATATTCTGGTCTGTGCAGATGGGGACATCGCGTTGGCTGTAGCTGACTAGTCTTCGCACCGCCTACCCAACAGACCAGCATCCTTTGAACCGCGTGCCCCCCGCTCTTTTCCTTTCCTCACTAACAAAACAGCACACCTCTGGGCAACAGCCGTTTCTTCTTCTGAGGACCTGTCTCAAGGGAGCTCATTGCTTACTGTGTAGGTGTGCATCTGGACACATTAACATTCAGAAAAGCAGGTGATGTAATCCTTGCTATTTCTGTCACCACTGTCCTTGGCTAGAAGGAATCCAAAGGGAAACAACTCCTTATTTTGTTTTTCAGTAGTAATAGTATTCAGGGGTGTTGTAGTTCGGGATCTCAGACCGCTTACTTTTTTGGGAGCAGGGCCCCAATGCCTCACATCCTACGAGCCAATCAGCATGGAAGAGGAGTATGTTAGCCACCGTTGTAACCTGCTTCCTTGTTCTTTCCTGCTGACTGAAGCCAATCAGAGCGAAAGGAGGCGAGTCGGCCACTGAGAAGACTCTTCTCAGTAGCTAACACTCCTCTTTCAGGTTGATCGGCTCCTAGCGACATCTGTTGTCGTGGGAGAAGACATTAACAAGGATCTCATTCTCAACACAGCAGCTACAGAAAAAAAGGGGGGAGGGGTGTGGCTGTGATTATCATGAAGGGCCCTTGCACTTCTGAATTTGCTGTGATGCTACTGGTAGTATTCCACCAAGGCACTCCTCACTCACTGGGCACAGTTTATTCTTCAAAGGCTTTCAAATCACATTAGTAATAGTTAAAAAAATGTGAAAATACCTGCTCAGGATTTATGACTTGCCGACGCCATGCCCCACCATTGTGCAATAAAATTAACATAATTTATTAGGTCTGCTTCCAGAAAGGCTCTTTGTTCCTACATTTGCAGAAGGTTGCCTCTTCTGCTTTGCATGCAAAAGGTCTGAGGTTGAATCCTTGGGTCCTCCAGGTAGGACTGAGAGAATCCTGTCTGAAATCCTGAAGGGATTCCTGCCAGTCAGCATGGACTATATTGGTCTAAGTCAATATAGGGTGGCTTTCTGTTTAAATCGGCTCTTTATTCAGAACTATGAGGACTGGAATCTCACTTCGGAAGATACCAGTGCAGTCCCTGGCAGCATCTCCAGGTAGGGCTGCGAGAGAGCCCTGCCTGAAATCCTGGGCAGCCACTGCTAGTTGGTGCAGACAGTACTGAGCTAGACAGGGCCAATGGTCTAACTTAGTATCGGCAATTTCTTATATTCCTAAATTAAGTCACTTGAAATAGTTTCTGAGAGAACAGGATGCTGGACTTGATGGGGCCCCTTTGGCTGGATCCAGAAGACTCTTCTTATGTTCTTATACTTTCAGGACCCATCCTATTCTGTTTCTAAAGTGCTTTAGCTGATTTTAATAGTGCATTTTTACATTGTTGTAATCTACGTTGGCATATGATGGTGAAGGGTGGGTAAGAAATCTAATTAATAATAATGATCTCACGCTTAACTACTTCTCTGCCACAAGGTCTGTTTCCAAACCCAGCCAGTCCGCTCCATGAAATCCAGGGGCAATGCCAGTTATACCTCCAGCCGCTCTGTTTTCTCTCTCCCCCCCTTCCCCAAATTAAGCTTTGAATGCAATTGTGTTTATGTTGCACCAGCTCCAACACCCTGTTGCAAAAGAAATAGGTTGTATGCACACCATACGTTTAAAGCGCATCTCCTTACCCCCAGAGAGAATCCTGGGAACTCTAGTTTTATCCCTCAGAGAGCTACAATGACCAGCATGCTTAACAAACTATAGTTTCCAGGATTTGGGGCTAGGTGTGTAATGGGCTTTAAATGTATGGTGTTTATGCAGACGCAGACTGGACAAAGTCTTCAGCGGCAGATGCATTCTGATTGACAGCATCTGTCCTGTTGAGTATTTCAGCATTAAGGACGTTGGCCTGTATTATGGGTGTTCTTCCTAGCAAAACAAAACAGGCCTGCCTCTGTGCCATTTGCCTAGATGAAAAAAAGACACCAGATAGCCCTTTTGCCCCTGTGGACCCACACTCTTCTTGCCAACCCACAGGGGAGTATAATTAACGCAACACAGCTGATGCCCTCTGTCTCCAAACATGGTGTCACCTTAAAGGCACGCCCCAGAATGCGACGCCCAAAGGACCTTGAAATGCTGACAGCCATCCAAAGGCTTCTGACCAACTGGACCACACCTCTGCCTTGCATCCCCAGTTTTAATGTGTTCACCAAAGGGCAGTTGTGTTGTCGGTGTAACCATGTGTGTGTGCATAAGTGCCCTAGGAGTAAAACAGATTAGGGGCAAAGTTATTATTAACTTCAAGACTTTTAAAAGTTGCTCATGTTAGAAGCTTAAGTTGTGGCCAGCAAGGGGCCACCACTCAAGGTAAAGCAAATGGGCTGTATTCAATATTATTCATACTCAAGAGTAGACGTATTAAACAGCATGGCTGATTTAGGTCCATTAACTTCAGGGGGTCTACTCTTGAGTAGAACAATGCTTTGCATGCAGAAGATTCTGTGGTCAGTCTCTTATTAAAAAATGGGGGAAACCACTACTAATAAAACTAGACCAGGGTAGCCAATGGTTGCCCTCCAGATGTTGGACTACCAACTCCTATCACCATCCCTGACCACTGGCCATGTTGGCTGCAGGGAGTTGGGAGTCCGACAACATCTGGAAGGCACCACATTGACTACCTCTGGTCCAGAGGAAAAGTCTGGGCTGCAAAAACTAAAGTAATTATTACTGGGTTACTCTTTCAGCAGAGATTCAGCAGGTACCCTCGCTTTTGACTTTGAGGTGACTCTTGGATATCCTTTTATGTCGACAGGCCTTTGCAGCTGCTTAATTTTTATTTTTTTATTAGCCAGTCATCTTAATGATTATGTGTATTTTTTATTTTTAAAATATTTTATGAAATGATAAAGAAATTAGAACGTGAATATCTCCTCTGCACCTGAAGCGCCCACCCAGAGAGAAGGCTACTTGCCAAGTCTCTGCATAGTTTCAAGTTTAGTTTATCTGTTCTGCAGACCATAAACATCAGATACCTTTCAGGGTTATGAAGAAAAAACATGATGCGTATGTACACAGCTTGTGCCTTTTAAAATAAGAGTGTAACAAAATCCACAGCCCAAAAAGTTTTAAAAATACAATTTCAGCTCTGAACTCACCTTCTTCTAACAATTGTGTCCTAGTTTTGATGGCCGAAGTGAGAAACTTGGCTATATTTTCTGTAACCTTAGTGAGAGTCTGCATTAAAACTGAAACATAAAACTCATCTGAATTTCCCCAAGTGTAAAGAAAGTACTAGGGATTTTATACCCCTATAAAAAACTAAATAGAAGAACATGATTTACCTGCTCAGGTGAAGCCTCTGTCCTGCAGGGATCCTTGGGAGTTGTAGTGCATCTCCACTCCTGGCTTCCAGGGTTCCTTTAAGGATTACAACTGGATCATGATTATACTGCTTGAAAGCGCTACACAGATGCCAAGTATTTTTCATTATTATTATTGAATTCATTGGCCCTTCATGTAATCACCATCTTAACCAATGACATTTACTTTAAACGAAGCATGTTTAGAATGACAGCTTCTCAGTCCAATTCTATGATTGTCTACTCTTTTTCTTGGGTTTTTTCCCCTTGTTAAACTGTTTTGTTTATGTTTGCCACCCTGGTCTCCTTCAGAAGGAGGGACGGGGTACAAATTCATAGAATCATAGAGTTGGAAGGGACCTATAAGGCCATCAAGTCAAATTCAATTAATAATAATAACAGCTCTGGAGTATGGAGCAGTGAACTCAGTGGGACACACTCCCAGGTGCATGGATGAATCATATTGGAGCACAAGCCTTGCTTTGGGTGGTGGGGGGGAGGAGGTCTCAGTCCTGTCCACCAGGGTTGGAGAACCTGTGGCCCTCTAGATGTTGTTGGACTCCCTAATAGCCTGCGGGGATGATGGGAGGTGCCTTATGTTCCCCATCCCTGCTCTAAGAAGCAACATTCTTGATTGCTTGGAAGAGACTTAGGAATCTCTTTATTTAGAAGAGACATTCCGTCCTGAGAGAGGGATCTTAGAATCGTAGAGTTGGAAGGGGCCTCTAAGGCCATCGAGTCCAACCCCCTGATCAAGGCAGGAACCCAAATTAAAGCATCCCCAACAGGTGGCTGTTCAGCAACCTCTTGGACACCTCCAGGGTTGGAGAGCCCACCACCTCCCTAAGTCATTGGTGCCATTGTCGTACTGCTCTAACAGGAAGTTTTTCCTGAAGTTCAGCTGAAATCTGGTTTCCTGTCACTTGAGCCCGTTACTCCATGTCCTGCACTCTGGGATGATCAAGAAGAGTTCCCTGCCCTCCTCTATGTGACAACCTATAGAGGACTGGAAGAGTGCTGGGCAAACTTGTGGCCCTCCAAGATGTTACCCTAGCCAGCATGGCCTATGGGCAGGCATGTTGGGAGCTGGGGTCCTGGCAACATCTGGAGGGCCACAGGTTCCCCATTATCCCTCCTCTGGCCAGCCCCATCTGTCAGAGCTGGGAAACCTGGGGCCCTCCAGATGTTTTTAGACTACAACGCTAACCCTCGAGTCGTGAGGAGCGTAGAGTCAGGCTATCTAGTTCAGTTTTGTTGACACTGACCGGCAGCAGCTCTCTGGGCATTGAACCCGGGACCTTCTACATTGCTCTACCGCTGAGGGGTGGCTCTTCCCACCACTGGCCGCGCCTTACGGAGGCTTGGAGCCCAGGACCCTCCGGCGAGCCCCACAGGTTGGCCGCTCCGGGGCTTCTTCCTTTCGAGGGTTTACCCCTCTCCTTCCGACCCAGCGTATTAAGGCCCCGTTCCAGCTGGGCAAAAACTAGCGAGCCAGGTCCAAGCAAAACGCCAGAAAGGCGAGCGCCTCGAGGGAGAGCTAGCCGCTCCGCGCCACACGTTGGTTAGCCCCCGATCGAGGGGTTACCAGTCCGGGCGAAGCGGCCCTTGCTCCCGAGTAAGCGCAGCTAGGAAACTCGAGTCGTCGTCGTCCATGGGCGCGGCTAAGCCGCTGGGAAAGCGAGGCGGCCCTTCGCTCTCCAGGAGAGGCAAGCGCTCTCTGGCAGCGACGCCCTGGCTGGGCTGGCCGGCTGCTCCTGCTCCTCCTCCTCCTCCTCTTCCAGCAGGCACAACACCATCGGTTGGCGTAGCCGGCGGCGGCTAGTCCCTCCTTCGGACTGCCGTTGCGCGCCTACGCGCCTCTCGCTATCTTCATCCGTCCACGCATAGCCGAATTCCTTTGCTGCGCGACCCCGGCGGGCCCGGCCTCTCCACGTGGTGGCCCCAAAATGTTTTAAAAGGGGGGGAACCCCAGTTGCATCCCCAAAGATATCCCAGCCGGCCTTTCTTTGCGCCGCCTTGGACGCCTCTCCAAGCCAAGCCTGCGCAAACCGCATTTTGCGCAAATCGTGGAGCTGCGTGGGGAGCAGAGAGAAAGGAGGCGGTTCCGTGCAATCGCATTAATGGGGGGGGAGAGAGAAAGAGGGAGATCGGAAGAGGAGGACCCGAGCGAAGGGGGCCGGCGCGCGCATGCTCCCCACGAGCGCCTCCATGTGTAAAGAGAGCGCGTTTGGCCAAGGGAGGGGGCCAGAGCGCAGCCGGATTAAAGAGAGGAGGAGGAAGAGGGATCTCGCCGGCTGGTTTGCAAGAGGGGGCTGCTGTTCCCGTTCTTCTCTTCCCCCCCCCCCCGTCCTGAAGGGGGTGGGTTGAAAACGGAGGTCTAGCCGCGGATCCGCCTTTCGCGTCGGGATTGCCTCCGAAGCTTCGTAAGTGCGCCTCTTTAAAAGTTTTGGGGGTTTGTTTTTCCCGGAACCGGGAGGGGGGGGAAGAGGAGAGACTTCTTTGCCCCCCCCAAAGCGATGCTCTAAGGAGGGGGAGAAGGCAAGCCGAGAGTTTCGAGGGGCTGTGGATCCGGGGTCCTTCTCTCCCCACCACGCTGGGTTTGGGTTTACTAGAGTCTGAGCCCCCCCCCACGGTCTTCCTCTCTCCCTCCTAGAAACGGGGGGGGGAGGGGAGGAGTGTGAAATTGTGCCCGCTCGACTTCCTGCAAATCGTCGCCCAAACCTTTGGCTGCGGATTGGGGGCCGCGGGGGCGGGGAGAGAAGAGCTTGACAAGAACAAAAATGGAAGCGGGGGGGGGAATTCCAAGCAACTGGATGTTGTTTTTATTTCTTGCCTCCTTTTTTGTTTTGCTTGCTTAATGGAGGATGCCAACGGCAGAGGGAGACGACAGGAAGCGGCAGCTTCTGTTTTGGAGGCGGCTTCCTCCTCTTGACAATATGATCCCCCCCCCCCAAAAAAGAACTTTTTTTTCTAGTTCCAAAGCTGCGCCTCTTTTCTCAGGGCCCTTACCCTGTCTAATGAAACGCTCCAAGCGGCCTTGGGGATGGGGACTGGGGCCGGGGGTGGTGGGAGAGTTTGCTTCAGAAAGTTACAGCCCTCTTCTGCCCCTTCCTTCCTTCCTTTCCTGGCTCCTCCGCTTCCTCTTACCACCATCACTCATTCTCTTCTTCGCCTCCCAGTTTCGGAAGAAGAGAGGCGCTGAAGTTCAGATGGGAATGTGGGGAGCGGGGTGGGGTGGGAGGACTGGCACGGCATGGCATTGTCGTAAAACCCATGGCTTGTAGAATGGATGGCTTGTAGCCCTTCTGGCCCCCACCCCACACTAGGGGGTTTTAAGTGGGAGGGAACGTGATTCATGGGGTGATCTAAACTCCCTTGGATGGGGCCAAGGGAATTTCAGGCGGAGGTAGGGGGGTCTTAAGACAGTGAGGATGGGCATGCCGCCGGCTTTCTTGGGTGAGGCTTTTTTTGGGGGGGGGGGTGGAATCTTAAGAACATATTTCTGTCCTTTTCTTGGTACCTAACATGGCAAATTGCCAGACAGGATTCGGTTCCAGAATAAGAGTCTGTCCTCAATCCTCTGCTATGATTTTTCATAATTATTTTTATTTGGCGCAAAATGAGCTGGGGAACTCTTAAGTGTTGTCTAAGCCCCCCCCCCTTGCTGAGGCTCTCTCCTTTCTCTCCCCCCCTCCCCTCAGCAATCTTGCACCATCTCTTCCTAGAATTTTGTCTGTTCCCTTCCTTACAGGACAGTTGTGTGTCTGTGTGTTTGTGTTTGCTGACTCCCCACCCCCAATATTCCAAAAATTTTCATGTCATGGTTTCTTTCCCACCTGTTGGACCAGTGGCTGTTGCTTTGAACTTGCTGGTTGGCCAAATCTTTTTTTTTTCGCCAGGCCGGCGGTGCACTCTCTCCGTTCGTAGGCAAACTCTTTCTCCATCTACCCCAACACTTCCAAATCCTTCTCAAAATGCAGCATAAACATCCAGCGAGCATATCTTTAAGGTCTGATAAAAATCGGGAAGGGAGTGGGATGCAGGAGCCTGTGGCCCTCCAGGTGTTGGTGCCCTCCAGTTCCCAGCAGCCAGCGTGGCCAAGGGGTCAGGGGTGATGAGAGCTGGAGTCCAGCAACATCTGGAGGGCCACAGATGTTGTTTCCCATTCCTGGAGCAGAGGGTGGAATTCCTCTCTCGTAATACTCTGGACATACCAGGAAGCTGCCTTATAACAAGTCAGGCCATTGGTCCATCTATCTCAGGATTGTCCACATTGACAGGCGGCAGCTCTCCAGAATTTCTGGTAGGGGGCATTCCCAGCTCTATCTGAAGATGCTGTTGGGGCTTGATCCTGGGACCCTTGCATGCAAAGCAGGTGCTCTGCCACTGAGTGACAGACCTTCCCCTAAAGGTAAAGTAAGGTTCTAGTCCTCATGGCGAAGACATGATCTACACAGGAACATCGGAAGCTTTCTTATACCGAGTCAGGCCTTTGGGGCTTCTAGATCAGTATACCCTACACTGACTGGCAGCAAATCTCCAGAGTTTCTCCCATCCCACCTGGCGATGTTGGGACTGGACACCTTCTGCATGCAAAGCCGCTGCGCCGCTGCTGAGTTCCCCAAGAATGTAACGGGTTGGCAGCAGCTCCAAGAACACCCACAGGAAGTCATTTTTTGTTTTTATGAATGGTTGGAAACCTCCTCAGGATCGTGCTGGCGTGTTCCAAGGGCAGTCTACAAATCTGGAGAATCGAATGACTAAAAATGGGATTTGTTGCCACAAGATATGGCAATGGGCACTAATTTGATGGCTTTTAAAAAGAAGACCAATTCTGTGGGAGAACGTTGTCTGCGATGATTAGGAGTGGGTGGAGAAATTGCTCACGAAAAGATGTACTTTAGTCAAAACTGTATACAAAAATGTGTTTTATTAAGAGAATTTAGCACTAAAAAGCTAGAAAATGTTCATGAGGTTTTTTTAAAAACCATGAATTGCTACAGAAATGGGGAACTGAATTAAGATTGGAAAAAACTGATGGATCTTTCCATCCCAAAAGATGATTAACCACAGCTGGTGACCAAGATAATCGAGGGGATGGAGCGACTCCCCTGTGGAGAAAGGTTGTGGCATTTGGGACTTTTTAGTTTGGAGAAGTGAGTCAGAGGCGACACGACAGAAGTTTATAAAACTATGCATGGCATCGAGAGAGTAGATAGAAGTTTTTCTCTGTCTCTCATAACACTTGAACTCATAGATATCCAGTGAAACTGAATGCTGAAAAATTCAGGCAGGCAAAAGAATGTCCTCCTTCATGCAGCACGCTGTTAAACTATGGAACTGGCTCCCAGAGGAAGCAGGGATGGCTACCAAAAGAGGATTAGACAAATCCATGGAGGATAATGGTATCAAAGGCTACTAGCCATGATGGCTACATTCTCCCTCCACTGTCGGAGACAGTATGTCTCTCAAGACCAGTTGCTAGAAACCTCAGGAAGGGAGAGATGCTGTTGCGCTCAGGTCCCGCTTGCAAGCTTCCCATAATGGGCATTTGGTTGGGCATTGAGAGAACAGGATGCTGGACTAGATGGGCAGCTGGCCTGATCCAGTTGTTGTTGTTATGTGCCTTCAAGTCGATTACGACTTATGGCGATCCTATGAATCAGCGACCTCCAAGAGCATCTGTCATGAATCACCCCGTTCAGATCTTGCAAGTTCAGGTCTGTGGCTTCCTTGATGGAATCAATCCATCTCTTGTTTGGCCTTCCTCTTTTTCTACTCCCTGCTGTTTTCCCCACCATTATTGTCTTTTCTAGGTCTTCTCATGATGTGTCCAAAGTATGATAACCTCAGTTTCATCATTTTAGTTTCTAAACCTGATCCAGTAAGTCTCTTCTTATTTTCTTATGGAGTGGTTCCCCCATGTACAAGTCCAGGAGACAAATTGCATTCAGAGGGGCTAAAGGACCCTCTAGCCTCATGAGTTTTGTTCTGTTTGGAAGCCTGTTGCATTGTGTTGGAATTCCATAGAAGTTGGTTCTAAGTAATAACTGCCCCCTTCCGGGTTCTGCAAAGGGGTGCGCAGGAGTTTTTGCAAAGCCTTGCATGCGCATGTGCAGGTGAGGTTGCTAGTGCATTGCAGCTGACTGGGTCCTCTGTCTTTTTTTCTTTTTACCGTCTACTTCTGTATTGGAGGTAAAAATGAAATGGACTGCCTTCAAGTCAGTCCCGACTTATGGCGACCCTCTGAATAGGGTTTTCATGGTAAGCGGTATTCAGAGGGGGTTTACCATTGCCTCCCTCTGAGGCTGAGAGGCAGTGACTGGCCCAAGGTCACCCAGTGAGCTTCATGGCTGTGTGGGGATTCGAACCCTGGTCTCCCAGGTCGTAGTCCAGCACCTTAACCACTACACCACACTGGCTGGATGCCTTCAATCAGGGACAGCCAATGTGCTATGCCCCAGATGTTCTTGGACTTCCAATAGCCAGCATGGCCAGTGGTCGGGGTGATGGGAGTTGCAGTTGAAGAACGTCTGTAAGGCACCACAATGGCTACTCCGTTGCCTTAAGTAGTTGAATGACTTTGAGGAGTACATGTGTCGTTCCCCCCACCCATCCCAGATGGAAAGTGGGCTTCTGAAGAGATCCAGCAGCGTATGCTGCCTTGTCCCACTTGAGGCCTTCATGGTTGTTCATTATAATTATTTTAAAAATCAGCTGGTCTTCTGTGGGCAAAGAATTGAGACCAGGGGGGCAGAATTGCATGCAGACTGTAATGCAATTATGTGGAGTTTTTTTTTAACAAGGTGTACATCATGTGCCAATGCGGTGCCCTCCATGCGCTGCTGGCCTACAGCTCACTTCATCCCCATGCTGGGAGTTGGGAGTCCCAACGACATCCAGAGGACACCACGCTGGTGGCTGCCTCTGTGCCGTGTTTTACAGTTATCACAGGCTGTGGATAAAGAGAGAATGGCCATCGCCTTGGGGTCCAGCTTGCGACCTTCACAGGCGTGCCTGGCTGACTGCTGTTGGGAGCAGGGCCCTGGGTTGGAAGGAATTTTGCCCTGATCCAGCATTTTTTTTCTTGTGTTGCGGATTATCCTTGTAACATCCAGCAGTTGCTGAAGCCACACGTGCGAGTTAGCTAGGGTTTTCACTATTAGCCCTAGTGATTTTAGAAGGAAACATTTCCGTTTAGAAGCAGCATACATCGGAAGACTGGGAACCTGCAACAGGGTAGGGGCTGTTGGCCTTCATGAACTTGCAAAGTGAGTATCTCAGCCGGCTGACCTCCGTCGGAGGCGGTAAACGGAAGGGAATACCGACCAAACGTTTCTTTATGCCTGATGACATCATTTCTCCTTTTCTGTTTGCTTAAGACCATTTCCTAGGACGTGTCCTGTGCACTTGAATGGAACTTAAAACTTTTTTTCTCAGTATGCAGGATTGGGACTTTAAGACTCTCTGGTAAAAGCTAGCTTGCATGCAAATTTCATGTGATTTTTACTTTCGCTTCTGACTTCTACACTTCCGCTGGCTCTTCTGCGATGGGGGTAGTTGGGGCTCAGTCAAAGACGAGACCCAAACATTTATAAAACGGATTGGCCTCCAGAATTCCTACTGACAGTGCCGTGCTAGGGAGATGGCAACTTTACCTCCAGCAGTAACCAAAGGGTCCTGTGCCCCTTAAAAAGATATGCAGGGTGGTGAAATTGGCCTCCCTCACAGGCTTGTTGTGAGGCTTGTTGCCCCCGGGGGGGGAGAGAGAGGTGGCGAACGGTTATAGGTCTGTGGTCAGGCACCTGCTTTGCAGGCAGGAAGTCCCAGGTTCAGTCCGCAATGGCATCTTGAATGCCTGAAATCTTGGAGAGCCACTGCCAGCCAGTGTCGGTAGTGCTGAGCTAGATGGACCAGTGGTCTGACTCACTATAAGGCAGCTTCCTAGTATGTTCCTTGAACACTTTGTGAATCGGTTTGAATAGTCTCACAGCAACTGAGTAGGCACCAGCATTAATGACCTGTTTGCATTCCCGTGGGCTGAGAGTTGTTTTTCAGCCTGGCTAGACCCTCTTGGTTCAGAGCCAGCGGCGTCAGGCCTGATAGGGTGAGATTGATGATGCTTTGAGTCCTGAATTCTGCCCTCTGTTCTTGACATGCAAAGCCAGGCTTCTGGCCTGTCCTTTTTTGCCCTGGTAGGGGTGGCTAAAACTTCCTCTTCCCTGTGGGGACGATCACCTGGCTGAATGAGGCCAGAGGCACACACAGAGGTTTCCTCCTTCTCTGCAACGCAACTCGGCTGCTGGGTGTGGGAATGGGCATGGGGGGCAGGGAAGGGAGGATGTTGCATAGTCATGCCACAGCATTGCATCAGCATCGTGTGTTTGGCACACGTCCCAACCTTGCCTGTTTTTAACATCTGGATCCTTAAGACGTCACCTGGGCCTGTGAGGGTTTTTTGGGAATATGCAAGAAAGGAGGCAGCCGACCAGCGCGTGAGGCATTTGGCGAGGAGAAAGCTATCAGTGGCTAGTAGCCACATTGTTCTCCCTCAACTGTCAGAGGCCGTAAATGCCTCTGAATACCCGTTGCTGGGAGGAATCCCAAGTGAGCAGAGCTCCTGTTCCATTCCGTGTCCTGGGACATCTGGTCGGCCGATATGAGAACAAGATGCGGGACTGAATGGGCCCTCTTTGGCCTCATCCAGCTGCAAGGCTTTTCTTGTGTTCTTAACGAAATGCAACAAAACGATGCAAAAGATTTTTTATTTATTATTTGATTTATATCCCGCCATTCCTCCCAGCAGGAACCCAGGGCTAAAAACACTCTAAAACATCATAAAAAGACCTTAAAATACATTAAAACAAAACAATGCTATAAACATTTTTAAAAAAGCTTTACGATATCAAAAAAGGTAAAGGTGTCCCCGCACTTGTAGTGCGAGTCGTTTCCGACTCTTAGGGTGCCATCTTGCGACGTTTACTAGGCAGACCGTATATATGGGGTGGGATTGCCAGTTCCGTCTCCGGCCTTTCTTTACCCCCCAGCATATGCCCGGTACTAATTTTACCGACCACGGATGGATGGGAGGCTGAGTGGACCTCGACCCCTTTTACCGGAGATTCGACTTCCTCCTTCCGTTGGAATCGAACTCCGGCCGTGAGCAGAGCTTTGGCTGCGTTACCGCCGCTTCCCACTCTGCGCCACATTATTATTTTTAATTGAGTATATTATTTTTGTTAATTTGTTAACTGAGTATTATTATTTTTGTTAATTTCTATGGAAATATCAATGCACCTAGCAATTTGCAAAATAAAATAAGCCCTGACTGCAGTCTGAGTTTCAGTAGTGGGGACGGTGGCAGAGGAAGGCCAAGGCGTTTGACAGGGCAGGCCAGCATGACAGGAGAGGAATAGGAGCAAATGCATGTACAGTATTTAGGCTTCCTTGAAGTTATGGCAGACTTTGGCTACTTGCCACAGAGGACCAGCGTCAAGGGTTGGCATGGTTAGGCATCTCTGAGCACCCTCTAGCACAAGGCCTGCTGACAAAATCCTCCTAAACCTGTTCCTCCTCTTCACTGTTGCTATTAATATTATTAACATTTTTATATCTCAGAACAACTTCAGAACAAACACAAAACAGGTCAATATCAATTAAAAGCCAATTTCTAAAAAAGAATGTAAAAAGGGGGGGAATCAATGTATGGAACAAAATTTTCCTAAATATCTGTATTGATGGCAATATGGGATTTGAAAAGCAAAGATCTGACTTGCCACTGGTTGGTGGCTGACAGTAGTACTGTTTGGGAAAACATATCGGGTATACAAAAGTTTGGGGCATCACACTAGTAGAACAGCTAAGGAGTAAAATAAAATTGGCCAGAGGATCAAATAATAAATATAACGTATTACATCTCCATCACAGTACTTTCACCTTTGGAACTTTTAAGCTCTGAACTGCTACAATAGTTTTGTATAGTTTATATGTGGGCTGTGTGTGTACATTTAAATTTATAATAAACATTTTATTAAAAGGGTTGTATCCAGCTAAGTTCTATTCAGAGCAGACCCATTGAAATTAATTGCCCCAAGCCATGTCCAGTCATGTCAATGGGTCAACTCTGGGTAGGACTAATACTTGATACAACCCCAAAACATTCAGGGTGGTGAACCGATTAGAGTGACTGTGACTTGGGAGACCAGGGTTCAAATTCCCACTTGGTCATGAAGCTCACAGTCACTGTCTCTCAGCCTAGCCTACCTCACAGGGTTGTTTGTGAGGATAAAAGGGGGGGTATGTATGCCACCTTAAACTCCTTGGGAGGAAAGGTGGGATATAAATGCAGTAATAAATAAGTGCTTATCCAACAAAGGGACAAATCCCACCCCACTCCAAAAAAGATGAGCTGCACAATAGAGGCTTAAATCATATACAAGTATGCTCTCAAAAAAGCTGTGCAAATAGAAAGTCCTAGCATGGTGCTTTAAAACTGACGGTGATCGTGCTGGGCAGGTTTCCCTGGGGAGAGACGTCCCCAAGCGCTCTAAACAGCAGGCAGTTTAAAAATCCAGCATGACGCGTTGAGCAAGCTTAAGAGGTAAAAGGCTGAAAAGAAAGTAAAGATGGTGCCAGGAGATCCTCTCCAGGAGGTTAGTTCTAAGACAGGGGTGCCATGACTGAGAAGGTCCTGCCTCCAACCACCATCCCCTTAAATCCAGGTCATTGGGGTGCATGCAGCCCAGAGCCTCTGAGGTTGACCTTATTAACCTAGCAGCTCCTTGCAGGCAATAGTTGAGGGACATATTCCAACAAGCAACAACACTCAAGAAAGGTGCAAAGGGATGTGGAGATCTCTGAGGGCCCGATCAAGAGGGGCCCCTTTTCTGAGGTTCTCCACCCCTGACCATGGGCTTTATTGTATCTCCCTATATGAATCTGTCCGGGATTTGAGATCTTCAGGTGAGGCCCTTCTTGTGCTCCCCACACCTTCGCAAGTACATATGACGCAGACACGAGATAGGGCCTTTTCGGTGGCCGCCCCTAGGCTATAGAATTCCCTTCCGAGTGAGGTGCGATCAGCTCCCTCCTTGCCGTCTTTCCGGCGACAAGTAAAGACTGTTTTATTTCAACGGGCATTTGGGATAGAGAACGACCAGGATTAAGTGTCACAGGATTGGTGTCTACAGTATATGATTTTATTATTTTAAATTGTCCGCTGTTTTTAACGTATGTTTTATGGTTTTAATTTTTCTCATAGTTTAATTCTATTTTAATTGTATATTTCTGTATGTTTTAATGGTGTTGGTTTTTAGTTGTAAGCCGCTCTGAGTCCTATTGGAAAAAGGGCGGGGTAGAAATAAAGTTTATTATTATTATTTATAAGGGTCAGAACCAGCACTTTGACTTCTGAATCAGAAACGGGGTGCTTCAAAGCTAGCAAGCAAGGCTTTGCACACCCAGTCCAACTGAAGCTTTAGCACGCGTTGCAGTAGTCTTTGGATCTTCTCTCTGAAGTCACCCACTTCGTTGTTATTGACGTGTGAGGCAGGCAAGGTGGAAACTAGGTTGCTGCAGGTCAGAAAATTAGAGTCCTTAAGGCTCCTTGCAAATCTGACTATGTTACTCAGGTGTCACAGGCTTAACTCTGTGGTGCAGAGTAGGGAGGATTAGGACCTGGGGGGACCAGGGTTCAAATCCTCTGTAGCCGTGAAGCTTGCTGCGTTCCCATGGGTCAGCCACAGTCTCTCAGCACATCCTGCCTCACAGGGCTGTCATGAGGATAAAATTGGGAGGGAGGAGTAGAATTAAATACACCATCGATTAAAAATAGCTGATAAATAACATTCCTGAATGTCCTGCACTTTCTATTTTATTTATTTTGATAAATCAAATTTTGCAGTTTTTGGTAGGGTGGACAGTTCTCTCCCTAGAGAGGACTGGATGATGATTGATCATCATCATCATCAAACTGTTTGGGGCTGTTGCTTATCTGGCTGCTGTTTCCTCCTCCTTGGATTAGCCTGCAGTCCTAACTATATCTACTCAGTCACATTGAATCCAATGGGGCTTACTCCCAGGTAAGTAGGGTTAGGATTGTAGGCTTGGTCCGCTCTGTCAGGGATCATGTGGTGAATGGGATGATGTCACGGTGGTGTGCAGCCAACTGGGCTCAACTATGTGATGTCATTGGGAGGAAGTGTGCAGTGCAGCCAATCAGATTTGGCTGTGCGATCATGTCATGGGGTGGGGATTATTTCCAAGGCAGGTGCTGAAACTAATTTGAGGGATTTTCCCCCTGATCCTTTCTGAGGGGGAGTGTCTCAGGAACCTTCAAAGGGATGGCAGACTTTTGATCTTGTCAGGCTCAAGCTCTCATCAGCTCCACCCCAGCAGTGTTGACCTGGTGTAAGGCAGCCCAGAGACCTTCTGCATGTGACAAAAGTGCAAAAAATATTTTCCCCTCATGTTTTTCATCAACATTATGTAATACTCGTTCCACACTTTGAAATAAATGGTGAGGCAGCACGTACTCTTTGGAACTCCCTGCCTATTGACATCAGGCAGGCACCTTCGATGCGTTCCTTTTGCCGCCCGCTTAAAACTTTTCTGTTTAGGGAAGCCTTTCCAGACCCACAGATGTTGATCTGTTTTAAACTTTTTAGGTAGTAGCTGTTTTAATTGTTTTACGTATACTTTTAATTACTTCTTTTTGAACTGTTTTGTTGATAGTTTTTTGTAAACTGCTTGGAGGTCTTTCCATGCAAGCAGCATACGACTTTTGTTGAATAAATGAATCAAATAAAACAGTCCATCTAGCCCAGTGTTGCCTACTCTGACTGGCAGCCGCAGTTCCCTGCTATCATCAGCTACATGATCCTTTTAAAATGGGGGTCTGGAAGCTGAACTTGGAGCTCAGGGGGAGGGTCATAGCTGCATGGCAGAGTATCTATCTGCCTTTCATGTTTGTTTTTCCCCTGAAATTTTCCAGGCCTTCACATCTGTAGTTCAATCCCTGGTATCTTAAGGCTGGGAAGGACTCCTTGCCTGTAACCCTGGAGGGCTGCTGCCGGTCAGCGTGGACAGTACTGAGCTAGATGGACCAAGAGTCTAGACAGCAAACGGGTCAACTTGGCTTGGCAAATGCGTTTGCAGCTGGACAGGCACCTGTCGGGGATGCTTCGATTTGGATTCCTGCATTGAGCAGGGAGTTAGCCTCACAGGCCTCTTTCAACTCTACGATTCCTCTGCCAGCCCACTTGACAGCCCATTTATTTATTGACTAGCCTATAAGAGGCTACGTAGCCCACATCCCCCCCTCCTTCTGCAGCCAGCTACTAGCCTCCTATTTGCAAGGTTGTTTTAAGAGTTTCGAATGCGTGGCTAGCCTTTCCAGCAGCCTGCATGGCCAGGGATGATGGCAGCCCAGAGTCCAGCGATATCATCTGGAGGGCTTAAAGGGCATTAGAAGGACATTCTTGCACTCGGGTCCTGCTTGCGGGCTTCCCCCAGGCACCTGGTTGGCCACTGTGAGAACAGAATGCTGGACTAGATGGGCCACTGGCCTGATCCAGCAGGCTCTTCTTATGTTCTTATGTTCTTATGGATCCCATGGCAAGTGGGGAGAGTTGCAGCTCAGGCCCTGCTGGTGGGCTTCCCTTTGCGGCATCTGGCCGGTCACTTTTGAGGACGGGACGCTGGACTGCGACGGGCCCCCTTTGGCCAATTCCAGCACTGCCGTCCGTCTTGTCTCTTCCGCCTCCAAGCAGTTCCCCTTTCTCCCTCCCCCTCGTTTTTTTCTTTTCTTCTAAAACGGCACACGGTTGCGGCCTTGTCAGGTTCAGCCACTTTCCATTTCCAGATGGGCTTTTTTTTTTAATTTGTATTTTATAAGCTTCCCCTAGCTCCATTTATTCTTTTTGCAATGAGTCAGGCAACTTCTTCCTGTGTTTTTTTTTTAACTGTTGATAAGCCTTGAGGAGCCGGGCAGGAAAGGATATTGCACTTTTGAAATAAAAAGCACTGGAGGGTTTTTTTTGTGTGTGTGAATGGCACTGGGCGGAGACCTTTTTGTTGTTGCTTGCTTTCCGAGGAGGGGAGTGTGCCTCAATTCTCTCTCCCCCCCCCATGCACGCACACACACTCACCAGGCCTGAAGACGTGGGTGCGGCTTTGCTATATTAAGTCCTGGTCTGGCGCCAGCATAGTATTACGGTGACCATTTTAAGGCCTTGTCTCGTGCAATCCACTGGGGAACTGGGAGTGAACTCTTGCTCTCTCTGAAAGCCTGAGATGTGGTAGACCCATCAGTCCCCCAGAAAAGCTTTGCCTGCCATCGTGCGTGGCAAGTTGGTAAGAGAGCTGGAAGTAGCAAGCTGCCTCTTTGTAACGGATCGGACCACGCTGGTCCATGTAGCTCAGTACAGGGTTTCGTGCAGGGGTCCCTGTCAGCCCTACTTGGAGATGCTGCTGGGTGACTGAACCTGGGAACTTCTGCTTAGGTTTACGGCCCTTCCCTAAAAATAAACACAAGATTCTAGTCGTCATGGTTCTGAAAAAAGGGCTGATTTAACTAATAGTATCCGAAGCTGTCTCATTCCGAGCCAAACCTAACTCAATATTGTCTAAGAACATAGCCTGCTGGATCAGGCCAGTGGCCCATCTAGCATCTTGTACTCACAACCAGATGCCCATTATGGGAAGCCCACAAGCAGGACCCGAGTGCAACAGCAACTCTCCCTGCGTGCGGTTTCCAGCAACTGAGGTTCAGGCAGGGGATGCTCCCAGCCCTGCCTAGAGAGGCCAGGGATTGAACCTGGGGCCTTCTGCATGCAAAGCAGGTCTTCTGCCACTCAGCTGTGGTCCGTTCTCTAAAAATAAAGTAAGATTCTAGTCCTGATGATTCTGAATAGAAGGTTGGTTTCAGGAGGAAATGGGGCAATGGTCCATCTAGCTCAGTGCTGTCCACGCCTGAAACTGGACTCAGAAGCGAATGGGCAACCGATATCATTCTTTCAGGATAGATATAATATCGTCTATCCTGGCTGTGCCATTGAAAAATCTGGCAGCTGAGTTCTGCGCCAAACTGCTGCTTCTGGGCTGTCATCAAGGGCAGCTCCACATTATTACAGTAATCTAGCAAGGGGGTTACCAGGTTATGCATTGAGGTGGTATGGCTGACCCCTTGCAGGATCAGCTGGAACTGGCAAAACTTACTTCTTCCCTGCAATGAAAAAAGTTGCGTGATGGAAAGCTGCTTAACACACACACACAACCACACAAAATATTGCAGTATATGGGATAAATTGTCAAGCAGGAAGCGATTCTTTTAAAAAACTTGTCTGCTTTGATGGGGCATCACCTGATTTTTCCCAATACGCAGAGGGGGCCACCTAGATGACCTTAAGAGCAGCCTCGCTGGATCCGACTGAGGTCCCATCTTGGAGGCCGGTCAAATGCCTCTCAGAAGCCCATTAAGGGGAGCATGGAGGCTGTAGGCTTTTCCTGTTGTGTCTCCTCCAGTGTTTGGTCCGAGGTATAGTGCCTTGCATATGGAGGTTTCACATATTTTATTTAATTATTTTACAGATTTGTAAACCACCTTACAGATTTGTATATCGCTTATGAAAATGGTGTATGATAAGAGATTAAATGAAAATCCAAACTTTGAAAAACAAAATCCATTTCTACAACTACACAATTAATAGTCTGTAAATTGGCTGGGTCACACTACAGGCCTCTACTTTAATTAAATATTCTTTATTGAAGATAAAATTAAAATACAGTATGCGATTCCAGCTCAAATATTTAAAAACATTTAATTGTTTAAATAAAGAAGAGAGGTTTATATTGTTATACAACTCAAAATACCTTAAGGCATATATTTAGTTTGTTAAAATAAAGAAAAATGTTTAAAAGGATATTTGTTCTCCTGATATATTTGGTCCCAGTTTTCTATATATTTATTTGTCCATTTTTCTTTCTTAGATAATACATAGGTTTGATCTGGTTGACAGTATGCTAATCAGGTTGCAACCGTTTCCAAGTCTGTATCTAGTACTGTATCCTTCAAGTAGTTTAGCAAGGTAACATTTATTTATTTATTTAATTACATTTATACCCCGCCTCTCTTTTCATGATTGAAACCCAAGGCGGCTTACGTATGGTTGCCTGGTGGTCTCCCATCCAGGCACTGACCGGACCTGGCCCTGCTTAGCTTCAGCAGGGAGCTGGCCTCGTGTGTCTTCAGACCACAGCCTGGGACCATCAGCAACATTATATATTGTATATATTATATATAGTGTATATATTATAGAATGTTGACCCAATACGGTTGTATTTTCGAACATTACCAAAATATATGCACTTATACAGGGAAAAACTCCTTAAACACACAGACATCTCCCAGAGCTGCCTAACCATCAAGACGCAGATGCCTGTCTTAATTTCATCGGGTAACTCGATTCCAGAGGCCTGGAGCTGCCATTGTGGCTGTTAACGCAGATACCTCTCCTTCCCAACCCTCCTGCCTGCACATACCTAGATTGTCATTTATAACCTTGAAAAGGAGAAATTCAACAGGATCCTTACAAAGCAGGGGTGGGGAGCCTCTGACCTAGGGCCCAGGTGTGCCCCCCCCAAGCCTCTCTTTATCTGGCCCTCAGAACTCCCCCGAGGGCACACCCCTTGCTAGCCTTGCCTTGTGCTTTTGCCTGGCCACAATGTGCCCTTCAACTGTAATAATGCCTTCTGCTTGCCTAGATGGAGAGAGGGGTGTATGTGCATTTGTGTGTGTAGAACCCTCCAACCTTTTGCATGACTGGAGTGCATCCTGTTGTATAAATGTAAGAGTCACACCTGTTGCTCTGTCCACCACTAGCATGCCCCGCCCCTGGGAAGGTTGTTCACAAGGGAATGCAGCCCTTGGTGTGAAAAAGCAAGCAAGCGAGTGGGGGGAGGGCGAGTGGGCGAATCGGCGACGGTGGAGGGCGGGCAGCTCCCTCCCTGTGATCCGTGGCAGGGATCCTGCCGCAGAAGGAGAGTACTACTCCCCTATCATAACGAGGGGCTCTTCAGGGGCCCCTGTGGGCCGTGGGGCCCTCAGCCAGGGCCCCACCTAGCTGCCCTTTGGAGCTGGCCCTGCAAGCGAGGGAGGACTGAGGTTGAGAGCGGGTAATACTTGTGCTCAGGTTTTGGGCCTCTTAAAGAAAATGTGACGTAAGACGGAGACAAAGTGAAGTTGTGGTGGCAGAACGTATAAAATCCTGTATAAAATGATGCCTGGTATGGAGAAAGCGGATAGAGATTCCCCCCCAAACAATAGAACTTGGGGCCATCCAATGAAGCTGAATGTTGGAAGATTCAGGAAGGACTGCTTTGCACAGTGTACAGCTAAACTGTGGAATTTGCTCCCGCAAGAGTCAGCGACAGTCACCGAAGTGGATGGCTTTTAAAAGAGGATTAGACAAATTTGTGCTGGCTGGGATCAGATGGCAGTTGTAGTCCCAAGCATCTCCTGGGCGCCAGGTTGGCAAAGCCTGCTCTGCCTCCACTGTCGGAGGCAGTATGTCTCTCAAGGCCAGTTGCTGTGAAGCACGAGTAGAGAGAGCTGCTCTTGCGCTCAGGCCCTGCTTGGGGGCTCTCCTTTCGGGGCACCTGGCTGGCCATTGTGAAAACAGGATGCTGGACTAGGTAGGTCCTTTTGGGTTGATCCAGCAGGGAAATGTTCACATTCTTACGACTGTAGATTGCACACTTGATTTTCATATGGATTTTCCAGAAAACTCAGAATAGGAAAACGGGTTAGAATTTATTTATTTATTGCACTTGTACACCGCCCCATAGCCGAAGCTCTCTGGGCGGTTTGCAGCAATCAAAAACATTAAAACAAATATACAATTTAAAACACATATTTTAAAAACAATTTAAAACACACTTTTAAAATTTAAAACAATATAAAAGCAATTTAAAACGCATGCTAAAATGCCTGGGAGAATCTCTCAGAAGTTTATCCCTAGTGTTGGGGATCAGTTTTGACTTGGCATTTTAGTAAGCAAAACTTTTTAAAAGTGATGTACGGGCTGTAGAGGTGTCTCAAAAGTTTTTCCAACAACCAAAAAAGTATGTGAACGAAAACGTTGGATTTTCTCAGTCCATTTAATGTGGTTTTAAGGCTATGTTCAAACGCATATCAAGGTTTACTTAAAAACAGTAACTCGCAAATATTTTGAGGTATGGCATCAGTATTCCATACGCTTCCCTTTCATTCTTTAAAACTTAAAAATAAATAAGTACTGAAAACTGTTCAAACTTTTTAACTTTCGCATGCCCCAAAGATGGATGAATTCATGCTTGCTTGGATATTCTTGGAAAAGCCACCTGAAAACAGTTTTGAGCACAATTTTGAACCACTCCATTTGCCTCATATTACTCCCATTTGTTATGTTGCTGATTAATTTGAGGAAGGCTCAGTGGTAGGACACTTGCTTTGGGTGCAGAAGACCCCAGGTTCAGTCGCCAGTGGCAGCTTTAGTCAGGGCTGGGAAAGGCCCCGCTCCCTATCTGAAACCCTAGAGAGTTGCTGCCAGTGTGCAGACAATACTGAACTGGATGGACGAACGGTCTGCCTTTGTAAATGGCAGTTTCTTGTCTAAATCGCCTCTTGAGCACCATAAGGACTGGAATCTTGCTTTATTTTTAGTGGAAGGGCTTGTAGCTCAGTGGCAGGTTGGGCTGGGAATTTCTGAACCCCTGGAGAGCTGCTGCCAGCCAGTGTTGGTGATGCAGATGTAGCTGAACTCAGTAAAAGGCACAAAATTCCTAACGTTGTGAAATAATGCATGCTTAGAAATGGGGGGCCACTTCCCCAGGATAAAGCATCGCAGTCCACCCCTCATTACTGGGGATGTGCCGTGGCAGGCCCCTCCGGCGCGCCATGCAAACTGTGCAATGCCCAGGTCTTTTCCAACAGAAGAGTTGGAGGTGTTGTGGAGGAAACGACCGGATTTTTTAGGGGGATCTGTGGTCATGAGACAAATCAGGACGTCTGCAAGAAATTGCAATAATGCAGAGCGGGCAAAGTGGCAGGGAGGTCTTTCACTAACGTGGAAGCCGCTGTCGGAAGCAGTGTCCCTCTTGAGTACCAGTTGCTGGGAGTCACGAGCAGGGAGAGCTGCTGTTGCACTCAGGTCCCGCTTGCAGACTTCCCATTGTGGGCATCTGGCTGGCTGTGGGGAGAACAAGATGCTGGACTAGACAGGCCCCTTTCGGCTGATCCAGCTTTAGGGCTCTTTCTTATGCTGTTACGGGCTGCTTGAAAAGAGGATTGGGCAAATGCACGGAGGATCAGGCTATTTGGCCTGATCCGGCTGCTTCAGCTTTAGAAGGGGATGACACAAATTCAAAGAACTCCAAGGGAAGCTCGGAGGCTGGCAACAAGGGAGATGGCCTTCTCAGTGGTGGCCCCCAAATTATGGAATGATCCTTCAGACGAGGTGCGCCTGGCACCAACACTGTTATCTTTTCGGCGCCAGGTCAAGACTTTCCTCTTCTCCCAGGCATTTTAGCATGCGTTTTTAAATTGTTTTTATATTGTTTTAAATTTTAAAATTGTGTTTTAAATTGTTTTTAAAATATGTGTTTTAAATTGTATATTTGTTTTAATGTTTTTGATTGCTGTAAACCGCCCAGAGCTTCGGCTATGGGGCGGTATATAAGCGCAATAAACATAAGTCAATAAATAAATAAATAAAATTAAAATAAAAGAAGATAAAGCTATCCGTGGCTCCTAGCCACAATGGCTGTGGTGCCACTGTCAGCAGAATGCCTCTCAAGACCAGTTGGTTGGGAATGGCAAACGGGGAGGATTGATGCTTCGCTCAGGTCCTGCTTGTGGGGGCTTCCCAGGGGACTTCTGGCCGGCCACTGTGGGAACCGGATCCTGTTCGCCATGGGCTCCCTTTGGCCTGATCCAGCGCTTAGGCTCTTTGGACGTTCTCAGGGTTACCTGTGCGCAGAGGACAGCGACTGCGTGCAGACATTTCCTTGCTCGAAAGGTCCTCGTAAACGCCTCTCTGCTGTGAGGATGAAGTTTTGCAAAGCGGTTGCAACATGTCATTAAATCGTGGGCCGAGCCCTATAAGACAAAGCAAGCAAAAACCAATTTACCTGTGCATGTTGTATCCCCCCCCCCAATCTCAAGACACTTTGGTTGAAAGGAATGAGAAATGCTCAGTTGTCGTGTATCCCTCTTTTCCTTGGCCTGCCATAAAGGGTGAAAGTAGGAGATGGGGGGGGTCACAGTTTTGTCTGCCAGAACCAGTGTGGCATTTGGTCTCGTCTCCCAAGAGGACTGTTGGCTTCATTCCCTGCTTATGGGCTTCCTAAGGGCATTTGGTTGCCCCCTGCTTATGTGGGAATGTTTTTTTGGAGAGGAGGGGTAGAGAACAAGCCACTGGGCTGATGGACCTTTCAGTCTGGTTTAGCAGATCTCTTTGTCACTATGCTATGGTAGCTTGTTGTGGAGCCTCCCTGTTCAGGAGCAGTCTATCTTTGTGAATTCTGGGAGCCGAAGGACATTCACAGCCTGCTTGTAAGGCTTCCCGGCGCTGTTTGGTTGGTCACCTGGGACTGGGGGTGGGAGAGCAGGGGTCCCAAAAGTAGGGGTCCTTGGTCCGATCCAGCAGGGAGCGATGTGGAACCTCCATGGTTAGAGGCAGTCTACCCAGAGATGCTCTTATCCTTTTTATGAATGTTGGCTGGACCCTCCACTAGTGGCACCCTCAGCAGGGACCCTTTGACTACATGCCCAGCAAAATATCTCTTGCTACTTTAAGACCTTGTTGGTCCTAAGGAGGAAGGGCCACAGCTCAGCGGTAGAGCACCAGCTTTGCGTGCAAAAGGTCCCAGGTTCAATCCCGGGGCTCTCCAGGTCAGCCTGGGAAACCCTAGAGAGCCGCTGCAAGTCAGTGCGGCCAACGCTGACCTAGACAGAGCAAAGCTCTGACTCCGTATAAGGCAGTTTTCTCTTTAAACCGGCCTTTATTTAAAATCATGAGGGCTGGAACCTTACGTATGTTTTACAAAAGGAGAGACCGTAGTTCAGCAGTAGAGCACCGGCTTTGCGTGCAGGCGGTCCCAGGTTCAGGCGCTAGCATCAGCCGGTCAGTGCAGACAATCCTGGATGGACCAATATAAATCTAAAGCAGCTTCCTATCTTCCTCTTTGGGGTGGCCCATGCAAAGGGGCCAGCTGGGATGTTGCTTGCCCTCTGCCCCCCTTCGACCCCCTTCCCCTGGTAGATTCCAAACCTTAATCATCCTCTGAACCTGACCCTTGCAGCAACAACAGAAGCCTGCCTGCCTAATAATCATTTGGGAGGTGAAGAATCCACGCACACACGCATAAATGCTAATGGCATATGCACCGTCCGTTTCCGAACCCTTTCTGTGCCGCACATCCACTTTGCTTCATAGATGGGGCTTGGTGGACTTTTATCTCGCTTTCAGATCCTGCCTCTTTTAAGACGAACCCTTCTCTCTCTCCTCTTTCTCTGGAGTCCTAAGGTCATTCCCACAACTGCCCCGGAAGCATTAAACCAGCTTGCACAGGGGCAAGAGCCAGCCTCGTTTTATTGGCTCCCTTAAGACAGGAGGAAGCTTATTCCCGGAGTCTGCCTCTCCGATCCCTGACTACTACTTCGTCTCTTCTTTTTCTTTTCTTCTTTTTTCCCCCTCCTCTTTTTCGGAGTCCAGCCTCTCGATGTGGGACACTTTGCATGCATAGGTAACCCCCCCGTTCCGTGGGGGGGTGTTGGGGGGGTGCTTTTCCTTCCCTTCTCAACCCAAAGCCGTCTTTTGAAATGGCAGAACCTCTTTTTCTCTCTCTTGGCAGCGCACCTCCCACCTACCCACCCCACCCCCAAAAGGCGGTTTCGGTCGCGGTGGCTCTTTGCGTGAGAAGTTGACTCGGAGTTTGCAGGCTGCCGGGAAACAGGAGCAAGAGGAGAAAGGCGCCCCCCCCCCAGCCTGCGCTCAGCTGGTCATTTCCTCTCCGGCAGCGGCGGGAGGGACGGAGGGAGCCGGGCACTGAAACATTGGACCTGTTTCGCTTTATTTTATTTTTTGCAAAAAGGTGCTGCGTTGCGCCTCGCCTGACACACCCAGAGGGGCTTCCTCTTTGGAACAACAACAGAATCTTTCAGGATTCGCAACATCTGTGTTTCTGGAGTCTTAAGGGGTACGGGTTTTTTGAGGGGGGTGGGTGGGTCTTCATGTCCACACTCTACTTTTTGGGGCCAAGGGGCACAGAATCTTGATGTTTCAAGTCTTCTTTAAAAAAAAAAAAATCATTTGCAGTGAGCAGTGTGTGTGTGTGTTTGAAATGCTGATTTGGGGAGGGGGTATTTATCTATTTATTTAATGTACTTATATACCACTCCATAGCCGAAGCGCTCTGGGAGGGTTACAGTAACTAAAAACATTAAAACAAATTTAAAAACACATCTTTTAAAAACAATAGGAAAAGCTGGGCATTGTGCATAAATAAAATAATCCGTGTGTACGTGTGTGAGAGAGAGACGCACATTGACCGATTCTTGTGAGATACGCTTGCTCTGCATAATTCTGTTTAGCTTCTCCTGTCATTGTTGGGGGTGGGATTTGGAATGGTTTTTGGGGAGGGGGAGAGAACCAGCTGTGCCAAGATGTTGAAGTTGCACCCCAGCCTAAGTTTTTGAGATCTCTGGGTTAATTTCTTCACGTGGATTTCTTTTCTTTTACGCCATCCTTGTAACTTCAAGGGCTAGGAATTTTATTTTTATTTTTGGCTTGTTTCCTTGCTTGAAATGAAACTGGAGGATTTTTTTTTGCAGGATGGTTGGATTCAGTGCTGTTGTGCCCCCCCATACTGCTTTCCGTTACACAGTTGCGAGAAGTGTGTGCAGCCCTGATTGTAGCGTGCTAGTTTGGGGATGAGTATTGTTTAAACCTCGGGTCCCCAGATGACATTGAACTAACTCCCGTCAGCCCGAACCAGCTTAGCCAATGGCCAAGAATGATGGGAGTTGTAGTCAAACAGCATCTGGGGACCCAAGGTGGAAGAACAGTGGTTTAAACAAACATGGTTTATGTGCCTTGGTTAGGCACCCTCTGTACGACAGACCCCGGGGCCATTCATATCCATCTACATTGGACAGGGTTTGGGGAACGTCTGTGGCCCTGCAGACGCTGCCGGACTCCCAACTGCCATCATCATCGTCGCCCTTGACCGTTGGCCATGCTGGCTGCTGGGAAGATAGGAAGTTGCTTTATCCTGAAACAGACCACGATTCATCTAGCTAGATCATTGTTCTTCAACCTTGGGTCCCCAGAGGTTGCGGAACTACAACTCCCATCATCTCTGACCGTTGGCTAAGCTGGCAGCGGATGATGGGAGTTGTAGTCCAACGACGTCTGGGGACCCAAGGTTGAAGGACAGTAATCTAGCTTGCTATTAGTAACACTGGCCGGCAGATGCTCTCACTGAGCTGTGGTCCACCCCGTAAATAAAAGTTTCATATAAACACAGGGAGCTGCTCCATTCTGACTCAGACCACTAGTCCATCTAGCCCAGTACTGTCTTCGCTCGCTTGGGCTGACAGGAGTTGGAGTCCAACAAACATCTTGTGGGGCCGAAGGTTTTCGCTATCCCTGATCTGTCTCCTCCAGCCTTCCCTATCTTAGTGCCTCCCTGAGGTTGTTAGAGTCACGATTCTTGGTGGCCAGCATGGCCAATGGTCAGGGATGGTGGGGACTTGTGATTCTGAAGGATGTCAGGCGGGAGAAGGCTGCCATACTCTGACTGGCAGCCGCTTCCTGCGTCTCAGAGAAGGAGTCTGCCCTTCCCATCTTCATCAAAAAAAGAACAGTCTCTGCAGCGTTGGCTCTCCGAATTTGCAACAGATTCATTGCAAGTTTGGAAGTCAAGTGAAACAAACTCTGAGGTGCTGAGGAATCACAAGTGGGGAGGGTTGTGGTTGCGCTCAGGCCAAGCTTGTGGGTTTCTCATTGGGGCCGCTGTGAGATGTTGGACTAGATGCGCCGGCCCCCTTTGGCTTGATGCAGCCGGGATCATGTTGTGTTCTTAAACTCCAAACTTTTTCTATAAATCTCTGCAAATCCCACCAGGGTGTTGAAAATTCCCCCCGAGTATAACCTGGAGCATCTCTTATTTTGACTTCCTTCTAGGTTTCCTGCTGTCGGGGTCCCCCACAGAAAAATCCATCAGAAGAACAGAGCAGACCTTCCGTTGGAACCCATGAACGGCTGGGACAGGTAAGAGCTCCTTTCCCTGCATGAATAGAATGTTTTGTCCAATGTTAGCCCTACTCAGAGGTTGTTGTTATGTGCCTTCAAGTCGATTATGACTTATGGCAACCCTGTGAATCAGCGACCTCCAAGAACCACCCTGTCCTGATCTTGTAAGTTCAGGTCTGTGGCTTCCTTGATGGAATCAGTCCATCTCTTATTTGGCCTTCCTCTTTTTCTACTCCCTTCTGTTTTTCCCGGCATTATTGTCTTTGCTAGTGAATCAGGTCTTCTCATGATGTGTCCAAAGTATGATAACCTCAGTTTCATCATTTTAGCTTCTAGTGACAGTTCTGGTTTAATTTGCTCTAACACCCAATCATTTGTCTTTTTCGCAGTCCATGGTATGCGCAAAGCTCTCCTCCAACACCACATTTCACTGAAATGGATGCATATGACCACCTTTTATGGGTCGGCTCTGAGTAGAATTTACTTGGGTGCAACCCTTGATGATTTGGAGTGAGGTTTTTTTTTAAAAGGAGCCTTGCTAGGTGTGTGCAGTGTGGCCAGGTGCTTTGCAAAAAGTGGGAAAGAATTAGCCCTAGCAGCTAAGCTTGGATCCTCCCATTTTTTGAGACTTCTGGAGGGCAAACTGCAAGGTTGTTAATTTCCAAAAAAATGTTTAAATGTAAATGTACTGCCTTCAAGTCGGTTCCGACTTATGGCGATGCTATGAAGAGGGTTTTCATGAGGCTGAGAGGCGTGACTGACCCAAGGACACCCAGTGAGCTTCATGGCTGTGTGGGGATTCGAACCCTGGTCTCCCAGGTCCAACACCTTAACACCAAACATAAGAATCAGCCTTCTGGATGCTGCAGACCATGTAGTCCTGTACTCAGAGCGCCTCTCCGGATGCCCCAAAAGGGAATCCCGCAAGCACACAGCAACTCTCCCCACTTGTGATTCCCAGCAGCTGCCATTCAGAGCCATTTACTGCCTCCAACAGTGGAGGGAGTAATGTCCGTCGTCGCGAGTATCTTAAAGGCCGCCTCTTTCCCTACAGCTCCTCTTGACGGAGGGGGCTCTGTTGGTCATGCCACTGTACTTGAAAATCGGGGGGGGGGCAGGTGGTGACCTGGGAGAGGGCATTCTCTGTGGCCCCCCCTCTAAGCTGCGAAGTTCCCTTCCCACAGAGATGTGCTTGGCACCTCCATGACGTGGTTTGTGGAAGGTGCTCTCTCTACCCTGGCCTCTGAGCCACCCTGTAAATTGATCTTGTGTCTTTTATATCGTTGCAACCCAAAATTGCTGTGAAGGGTCATTAAGGAACCCAGTTAATAATAACAGACGGGCCTTTTTTGTGCGATCCAGCAAGGCTGCTCTTAGCCCCTCCCTGCCCACTGAATAGCCACGCCTTTTTAGATGTGGCTGGGCTCCAACGCCCATCGGCGTAGGAGCGCAGCGCAGGGCCGTCGTTCAGTGGCAGAGCATCTGCTTTGCATGCAGAAGGTTCAGTCCCTGGCGTCTTCAGGCGCGGCTGGGAATGTCCCCTGCCTGAAACTGCTGCCAGTCAGCGTGGAGAGCCAGATGGGCCAGCGTGGCCTGACTTTGCATAAGGCAGCTTCCCTGTGTTGTACGTTGGGGGTCCAACAGCATCTTGGGAGGGGGGCTAGGATGGGGAAGGCGGCTTTAGACGTGTCAGCTTGGTGCTCTCCAACTGTTTCAGAGTACGGAGCTGTAGGTCAAAACTCTTGAAGGGTGCCAGGTTGGCAAAGAGGTTTTTTTGAGTGTCCCATCCCTCTTTGCATAGTGCTGTTCACAGCAGGACTCATCAAAAGGGAACAAAAAGTAGCCCACTTTTAAATTCCGTGATCTACTTTGAACCCCAGGCGTCGAGCCCAAGACGGCAGCTGAGGCTTTCCGTGCTTCTGAGAAAGCGCTCACTCAAGTGTGGTCTTTTGGACAGTCCCTCTAGTACAGGGATAGCTAACCTGCACCCCTCTAGATGCCACAGAATCATAGAAGAGTCGAGTTAGAAGGGGTCTCTGAGGCCATCAAGTCCAACCCCTTGCTCGATGCAGGAATCCAAGTTAAAGCATCTCTGACAGGTGGCTGTCCAGCTGCCTTTTGAATGCCTCCAGGGTTGGAGAGCCCACCACCTCCCAAGGTCATTGGTTCCATCCTTGTACTGCTCTAAAAGTTAGGACGTTTTTCCTGATGTTAGCTGAAATCTGGCTTCCTGCAACTGGAGCCCATTTTTCCGTGTCCTGCACTCTGGGACGATTGAGAAGAGATCCTGGCCCTCCTTGATGTGACAACCTTTCTAGTGCTTGGAGAGTGCTATCTTATCTTTCCTCAGTCTTCTCTCAAGGCTAAACATGCCCAGTTCTTTCCATCTCTCCTCTTAGGGCTTTGTGTCCAATCCCCAGTCATGGATGTTCAGCTCCCAGCAGCCCCAGCATGGCCAAGAGTCAGGGATGATGAAGCAAGATGGGAGTCCAGCGATAGATTTCCCCATCGCTGATCTAAGAAGAGGCATTCCCTCCTGCATGCAAAGGATGGAAGGAAAAAATGCCTCTATTTAGAAGAGGCTCTCCCTCCTGAGAGCGGCTGATGCTTCTGCTTAGATCAGGGATGAAGAAGCCTGTGCTCCAGACATCGCCCCGGGCACCCCGTGTAGCCAGTGGTCAGAGACAAGGGCAGTCATTGAGCTCAGCAGTGCCATGGAGGGTCACAAGTAGCCCCACCCCTGCTGTAAGAAGGACCATGCGAGAGAGGCTGTGTCGCAGCTCAAGGACACTTCCAGCCTGACAAAAGCACTCGAGGAGGGTGTCAAGCAGGAAGAGCCCCAAAGGCCGGGCAGAGGAACCTGGAGGCCCCCCGCCTCTGCTTGGGGGGCATGTGGAGGGTCTGGCAGTAACTCACTGAGTACAGCCTTTAGGGAAGTTTAGTTAAGAGCGCAGCCCAGTTCACTGCCTTGGACTGTGGTGATCAGTGGGAGGTGCTAGGCAAATGCATGGCAGATGAGGGAGGCGTTCTACTGCCTCTGAGTTTTTGAGGCAGCCTCAACACCAGTAGCTGGGGAGGGATCCTTGTCTGCTCCTTGTAGGCTTCCCAGAGGCATCCAGCTGGCTACTGTGGTCATCTACATGTTTTGATGAGACAGGCCTATAGTTTGTGTGTTGAAAAATCTGGGGTGGGAATAGAGGCCCACCTGTGTAATTCCGGAGTGAGCTCAGACTGGTTCTGCATGCTACAGCATTGCGCACACACGCTCTTTTCGCCTTGGCAAATGAAGCAACTTGAGTTTAGGCATTGCAGCAAGACGGTCACAATTCATGCTGCACCCTGAAAAGTTGCATCTCATGACCCAGTAGGACTGAACCCATAAAACGTAGGTGCACAGTTGGGATTGGAGGAGCAACCCAGCTGTGACTGGTCAGTATTAAAATGGGGGTGGCTCTCTGCACGTACTCAGAGGTTCTCTTCTCCAACTGATTTGCAGCTGCAAGAGGCCCTAACTCTGTAGAAACACATGGAAAACCGGCTGGCTGTAAGGGGGAGGGCTTGCCCTGTCATTAATAGCTGCAGAAAGTCAACAGGTGGAAAACTGGTTTTCTAGCATAGAGGTTGGACATGCGCCTGTTGAGATACAGCACTCCTACCTGTGAAGAAAAGGCAGCATCCCAAAGCGCTGCCATCAGTTGCTGTATCCAGTGCCTAATATTTGAAAAGCAGGCTCTTAAACTAGCTTGCAGGACGGGCGGCTGAGATGGACGTTCTAGTCGCATTTGAGTGAGACCAAGATATACAGAACCAGGCGCAAGTTTGGGGTTGTGGTTTGTGGTTTGAATGGCTGAGGCGTGTGTGTATAAGCGATGGGGTTTTTTTTTACTCTCGTCTAGGAGAAGCTGTTGGCAGGAAGAGCTTCACTCCTTGCACCAGGTAGACTTTCGAGATCTGTGTGTGTGTGTGTGAGAACATAATGCGCTTTCCATCCACAGAGGGCAAGGATCTGTGCCCTGCTCCCCAAATTTTCTTGAGCTGCAACTCCTATCATCTCTCTCTCACACACACACACAGACAGAGAGAGGACTATTGGGCCATACTTGGTCTTCTGGAAGCTGAGAAACATCTGGAGAGCTGCAGATGGGGATAGGTGCACACTGCCCCCCATTAAAAACAAACAAACAGATTTTTTCCCTAGTATTAAACATACTGCACACCAGCACATCTCAGAAGTTCCCCCCCCCGTCTCTGTAGCTTTTAAATTAATTCGTGTTAAACTAACCCCCCCACCCAAAAGGTGTTAATTTAACCCCCCCCCCTTTTTTTTTTCTTTGCAAGCAGGGGAGGGTTTCTGAAACCACAGCGTCCTCTCCCCACCCACCCGCAAGTACCCAAAGAGAAAAAGTTTGGTTTTTTTAAAAAAAATATTATTACTTAATGCTGTGTTGAACTCAGTGTGGCTGACAATGAAGGGGGAGTGTGGCACACGAAGGGTTAAGGTCTGCCATTTTGTTATGTAACACCCTTAATGGACATGTCAGTGAATGGCATGAAGATGGCAGGGCTTAACCCTTTGTGTGCTGCAGCCCAAAGCCTCACAGCCAACGTCTCTGAAGTTGTGTGTGTATTTTTATTTTAATAAAGGCTTGGTTTCCCCAGCCCCATTTTAAATCTCCAAAATACAACTCCCCATTCAAAGATATCTAGTCTTTTCTAGTGCACTCTCAGTATTTTATTTAATTTGATAAATACATATATAAAACTTGTTCAGGTTGATGGAATAAGCTTCCCTTTTTAAAAATAAGTAAATGATACGATGATATGCAGCCAAGTCAGGGTTGTAGCTGGTGTTACACTTAGTCTGAGTAGACCCATTGAAATTAAAGGACACAACTAAGGTAACTTAGTGGGTCTACTCTGAGTAGAGTTTAGTTGGATGCAACCCGTTGAAATGAATGCGTAATAGCGAGTAATCCCCCATAAGTTTCAGTGGGTCTACTCTGAGTAGGACTAAAGTCTAACACAATTCTGAAAAGCAATGTCTGATTTTTACAACTAGTTCTCAGAAATATAGGGAGGATTTTTTTTTAAAGGACCTATTTGGTAAAGGAGAGAAGTTTTTCTTTTAAAAAAGGCTAAATTGGATTAATTCAGGACAACACCATTATTTGGGTACAAGCAAAGATATCAACCTTCTTTTGGGGAGGGAATAGGGAGATCTTCCTTTTATTTTATTTTTGTTCTTAAAAAATATTTCAATATGCCCACAGTTATAGGATAAAGAGAGGATGGATGGGTTTATAAGGATTAAGAAGAGTTTTCTGGGCCAGCCTTTGGTTTCCCAGCTGTTGCTGGACTCCAACTCCCATCAGCCCCTGCAGCCAGCATGGCCAATGCTCAGGAACGATGGTAACTGTAGTCTGGCAATATCTGGCAACCCAAAGGTTGGGAAAGGCTGTTCTGGACCATGGCATAAGAGCAGATCAGGACAGAAGGAGGTTTTATTTTACTCATGGCTGTGCTCCCGGTCTTGGCAGTTTGTAAATGAAACTGAGTGCTTGAGCTGTTCCTTTCTCCTTCTCCCCACCCCCTGCCCCGCTTGCTACCATCAGAAGAGCCCTGCAGTGCTGGATCGGGTCAAAGGGGGCCCATATCATCCAGTATCCTGTTCTCATCCTGAGCAGCCAGGTACCCCCAGTGGGTGGCCCACAAGCAGGACCTGCGCACCACATCAACTCTCTCTGCTTGAGATTCGCAGCGACTGGCGTCCAGGTAGCGGAGGCAGAACATAGCCATCGTGGCTAGTAGCCAGTGACAGCATTGCCTCCATGGCTTCCTGGCACTGGTTTTTGTGTGTGTACTCGGGATTATTTTTCGCCTCTCCTGCAATCTCTCGGGAGGCGCATTTCCTTAAGATATTATTGTTGTTGTTGTTGTTGTTGTTGTTGTTGTTGTTGTTGTTGTTGTTATTGTTATTGTTATTGTTATTGTTATTGTTATTGTTATTATGTTTGTATACCGCCCCATAGCCGAAGCTCTCTGGGCGGTTTACAACAATTAGATATAGAGTTTGACTTACGTGTAGTTCCTTAGGCCCTGATCCTTGTCCGAAAGGAGCTGGCATTCTACTCTTTAAGTAGACTGGCTTTCTGACTTTTGTTTTCTAGTTTAGTTTGTCTCACCTCTGCCTCCCCGAAAAGAGCTCAGGGTGATTGGTATAGCCCTTCCTTTGTTGTTAGGATGACATTGAGGCAACTTAGGCTGGGGCATCCTGTGAACTGAATGGGGACTCGAACCCAGATCCCACCTAGCGCAACCACGGCACCACAGTCTCTCTCATAACTCAACACGGTTGTAATGTCACCCCAGTATTCTAAGGCACTGTCATGCAACCTTGGGTGCTCTTGGACTACAACTCCCATAGTCCCCAGCCAGCTTAGCCATTGGTCAAGGGATCATGGGAGTTGTAGTCCACCATCATCTGGGGCGCCAAAGCTGAAGAACACTGCAAGTCTAAGGAATCCCTTTCAGCCCAAGGGCCACATCCCCTTGGCCAATCCACAGAGGCAATACGCTCCATGCCAACTTGTCATATCAGATCGTGCATCCTATTCCACCAATCACGGAGCGAAGAGGCTTGGCCGGTTCGCTCGTGTGAACTTTTAACAGTGGTCGCCCCTCGGCTGTGGGACAACCTTTTCCCCTCCCACTCCAGCAGTACAGGCTTGCAACTGCTTGTGGGGGGAGGGGTGTGCTTTCTGGAAAGGTTGCAAGTCCCTAGGAATGCCTGCTCCTGTGTAGGTGTCGTCTGTCCATATGGTGATGGGTGTGCCCTCTGCCAGTAAATACTCTTCTCTGGGTGTCTGTGTCATCAGGGGCCAAAATATTCCAGCTGGCTTTTTGGCCTGCCCAGGAACACCGGAAACTGCCTTCAACGAAGTCAGACCAGTGACTCATCTAGCTCAATACTGCCTGCACTGGCTAGCAGCAGCTCTCCACGGTTTCAGACTCAGGGGACATTCCTAGCTGGAGGTGCTATTGGGGATTGAACCTGGGGCCTTCTGCATGCCAAGCAAGGGCTCTGCCACAGAGCCACGGCCCTTCCCTGATCCCTGTGTATCCAGAATTAACTGACTGACTGAAACTCATGCGATCAAGTTCGATTTCCCTTTAGTCAGGCGGCCGGTGTAATTTGTTCTGATGCCGATTCCTTTCAGATGGCTACTAGCCACAATGCTCTACTTCCACTGTCAGAGACAGTAAATTCCCCTGACTACCAGTAGCTGGGACTTCATAGAATCATAGAATAGTAGAGTTGGAAGGGGTCTATAAGGCCATCCAGTCCAACCCCCTGCGCAATGCAGGGATCCAAACCAAAGCATTCCCGACAGAGGGCTGTCCAGCTGCCTTGTAAGTGGGGAGAGTTGCTGTTGTTGCGCTCGGGTCCTGTTTGCAGGCTCCCCAAATGAGGCATCTGGTCGGACAGGATGCTGGACTTAGATGGGCTCCCTTTGGCCAGATTCTGCTTCTGATGTTCTTAAGCTCAAACTCACTTCTACTTTTTTCTTCTTCCTATATCTTTCCCTACAGTGGCGAAAGAAAGTGGTATAATTGTCCCGCAGGCTGCTTTTTCTGTTTGTCTTCCAAGCAAGAGGTGATTGCTGTCAATATGTGATAGAATTCTGTCACAAGGCATCCCATGTTGGAAAAGACACTGCCTGAATTATACCAGGTTTGTCTTCTTTTCTTTAAAGGGAGACAGTTGGGGGTAAAATGCGTTTCTGGGGCTTCAGAAAGCCAGCTTGCCACCGCTGTCTTCTGGGAGGCGAAAGAAAGTGGGCTTTGAAAAGGGCATCCCTTTCCCCGCTGTCTTGAAAGTCAGGAAGGTTGTATTTTTAAATAATGTTTTTTAAGAAACAGTGCTTTTAACACCCTGAGTGGTATGCAATGCTAGTCTTACTCAGAGTAGACCCATTGAAATTAATAGACATGACTAACGTAGGTTCATTAATTTCAGTGGGGTTACTCTTGAGTAAGATTTCTTTATTTTATTACATGTATGCCCCACCTTTCTTCATCAAGGAACCCAAGGCAGTATGCGTGTGGTTCCCTGGTGGTCTCACATCCAGGCAGTGAACAGACCCAGACCTACTTAGCTTCAGCAAGGTGGTGGCCTCATGTGCCTTCAGACCATACCCTGGGACTTGTGATTTAGTTGGATAAATCCTCCTGGTTGCGTGGGGCGAGTTGAGAATTCCTCCAGGTAATTAGGCTGAGAAGATTTGCAAAAGTCGTGGGGCTTTCTTTTTCTCCTTAGCCCCATCCCCAGGAGTAACCACTGTATCTGCACCTAGGCTCCTTGGCTGATATAAGTAGTAAATACCTCAGTTAACAAAGTAGATGTGTTCCTGGACATTATTTCTTTAGTACTTTAGTACCAGACGTAGGAATAACATGGAAAGAATAGGGATAGGTTCCTACAGCCACTTGTAGATAGCAGGGGCAGCTTCAACAGAGGCTTTAAAGGGTGCCTACCTGTCACCTACCCACTCCCCTCCTTCTCCTCCTCTGAATCATATTGGATTCTTCCTTCCCCAGCCCTGGGAGAAAGTAAGTTCCCTTTAATGCAAAGCAGTTAAACTGATAGGCTTGTCAATTTCACCCTAGCAAAGCAAAGAGATAGGCTAGTCAGTTTCACCTTGAAGCTAAGGCTTGAAAGTTTATCCATAGCAAGGAAATCTGGTCAGTTTCACCTTGAATCATTCAAAGGTGCTTCCTTCCTGGAGGATTTGTCAACTGAGCTATTCACTGTATCTAAGCAAGAGTCTAGAGCTGCCTGTCCCAACCTTTGGGTCCCCAGAAGTTGCTGGCTTACAATTCCTGACCATTGGCAATGCCGGCTGGGGCTGATGGGAATTGTAGTTCAGCAGCATCTGGGCCCCAAAACTTGGGAAAGGCTGGTCTAGGGTGAACTGGCTCGGTGTTGATCCTTCCTTACCCCCTAGGAAGGATCATGTTGAGCTTCATGGCAGGTGCACTTCTCCTCCCTCCCCCTTGACTTGCACACACGTAAATTCCGTTGGGATCTGCTTGCACGAGGCGCCGTCCACCCACCCGCCTTTTCCGTGCACATAAACACACTGTGGGCTCCTCTTCCTCCAGATCTTCAAGCACAAAGGGTTAGGGACATAGTTCAGTGGCAGATTCAAACCCTTCACACACAGAACGTCCCAAATTCAAACCCTGGCATTCCCAGGTGGCTCTTGGGGAAAGACTGCCTGCCTGAAACCCTGGGGCAGACGAAGCCGCCTTATACTGAGTCAGACCCTTGGTCCATCTAGCTCAGTATTGCCCACACGGACTGGCAACAGTTGTTCAGGGTTTCTCTGCCAGGGTTTGAACCTGGAGCCTTCTACAAGCAAGGCAACTGCTCTACAGCTGAGCTCTGGTCCTTCTCCCCAGAGAGTTGCTGTCAGTCAGTGGAGGCAGGCAAACTGAGGCAGATGTTTGACTTGGCATAAAGTAGCCTTCCTATTTAAGCCATCTCTTTATTCAGAGCCATGAGGACTGGGATCTTGCTTTGTTTTTAAGGAAAGGCCCAGAGCTCGATGGCAGAGCATCCGCTTTGCGTGCAGAAGGTCCCAGGTTCAATCCCCAACGGCATCTGCTGGTGGTGCTGTGAAGAAACTCCCTGTCTAGAACCCTGCAGAGCCACGGCCTGTCAGTGCAGGCCAGCAGTGGAGATCCCAGCCAGCACAGGCAACAATCAGGAATGATGGGAGTTGAGAATCCAGCAATATCTGGAGGGCCACAGCTTCCCCTGCTCTGGGGCATTTCTTGTGAGGTATGACTCCTCTAAGAAGAGGCATTCCTCCGTTTTCCAAATGCAGGCATGGGGAACCTGCCTCTTCTGAGGATTGTTCAGGCAGTGGTGGGGTGAAATGCACCTCAGATTCTCTCCCTCTCCTGCCCCCCCTCCACTTCTTGTGGATAATTGTTAGAAAAACACCAGAGTCTTTGGGCTTTTTCCTCAAACGAAGGAGCAGCTTCCTGGATCTCATGGTTTCAAAGCAACCATGCTGAGAAACGGTTCGCCTCTTTTATCTTCAAGCTGGCAGATTCCCAAACTGCAGTCTTATTGGCTTCTTGATGAGCCGCTGGCCTTGCTGTGGATGGGTGCATTTAAAAGAAAAAAACCCTTTAAGGAAGATTACAGAACGAACCTGGTGCATTATAAAAAAAAAATATTGTTCTTAAAGCTGGGGCGTAGGGGCCTTTTTGTAGAGCTCTTGCCTGCCTTTTTTTTTTTAATGCTTAGAGGGAGGGGAGGTTTTTCTTCCTGCACATTTTGAGATCCCTTTTGCATCCTCAGAAGTTTGCCTTCCTCTCCAAGCTGCAACAGAGAAAAGTTGCATTGCCTTTGCCAACTCCCCCCCCCCCCGTAATTCCTGCGCTGGACTCATTGTCATCGTCGTAGTCCTAGGCATGTCTTCCTTTTCCTCTTCTTCTGGGGAAGGGACGACCCCGACTGCCTGGTCTTGCACGCTGCCCCTTTAAGAATGCAACAGGGTGGTCTCCCCACCCCGCGCGCACACACAGTTATTCCTGGGGACTTGCGTGTTCTGGAATGCCCATCTGGGGCCTGTTTCTGCAAGGCGGATGCAGCCCTGTACCCGGCGCGCTGTCGTCTCCGTGAGGGTTAACAACGCTTTAGCTTGTTGTCTGGAACCAGTTCAGACCGGTTTTCTGGAAAGTGCTTTGTCTCTCCGACTGAATCCTGGGAAAAGGGTCATGTGTGGACCCAGTGATGTCATGGGATCACACACTGACTCAGCTCTTTGCACTCTTCCCTCCCACCCCACCCCTGCACCGTCAACCCCAAATCAGAAAGAGAGAGAGGGGTGTGTGCGTGTGTCTTGCAGGTGTAGTTGGCAGGAGCCTGGGCAAAAAATGCAACCCTAACACCCCCCCCCCAAAAAAAAACTTCTTTAAAAAGCCCCCAAACTACTTCCATGTGCTTCCAAATGAGTTGAGCGTCCAAGTCAGGGTGTGAGGTGGGGATAGTTCCTCCACAGACCTTCTTCATTAAGAAATTATCTTGGGTGCTTTTATGTTCAGTGCCGGCCTGAAGCCTCTAATCTCTTTAGCAGTAAAGAGATGTGGGAAGGGGGAAATCCACACACTCTCTGCTCTCTCATATATATATATATATATATGTGCGCTTTTTCAAACCTCAGGATATGTCAAGAGGAACTCAAAAGCTCTCAGCCCACAGAAGCAGGTGGCTTGGAGAAGTTAGGGAGAATTTTTAAGGAAGGGGGGAGGCAAAATTAAGCTTTTTTTGTGGGTGAGTTGGGGAAGCCTGCAAGTCTTCCTGCAGTGAGATTATTTGGCTTTTTCCCCTGAGTGTTTTGATTTTGCATCCTTCCATTTTCTCTGATGGGCATAGAGTTAGGAGTTGAGCGCTCTCAGAGACATAGCTGAGCACCTCCTTTTGCACTGAGCATGGCCCTGTTGAGTAGCTGGCACAGACTGTTGTTGTTTTTAAAAAACTGAAAAATACTATAGTCCTCTGGTCCGTCGTCCCTGGCTAACTTGCCTCCTTTTCCTTTCCTCTCCCCTTGTGTGACCTTCCCCTCCCCAGAGTACCATAATGACAGAAGAAGCTTGCAGGACGCGAAGTCAGAAGCGAGCCCTCGAACGGGAGATCACCCAAAACGACGTGGACTGCAAAAAGATGAAGCTGGACAAGGGGCTCTTGGGGTGCCCTGAGGGCAACGCGGAAGGGGGGGACCTTAAGATAAAGACTGACCCTGTGTCTGGGAGAGTCCAGGGATTATTAAAAGGAGGGGAAATGAAAGCCACGATCAAAGTGGAGGTGCAGACGGGAGACGAGCCAGTGGACATGAGCACCTCAAAGAGGTAGGTAGCCCATAGCACTTCTTGACAAGCATGGGGTTGGGCTTGTGTTTCCTCTGGCTGCCCAGTTCGGGAAAGGGGAAGGTCTCTTGCCTTCAGGCATTCCTGGACACCCACCTCCTGGCATCCCTGACCGCTCCTGGGGCTGCAGCAAGCTGGAGTCCAGTGATATCTTGAGGGCCAGACGTTCCCCCTTCCCTGCTCAAAGAGGCATTCCCTTCTGTCTGGAGGGAATGCCTCTTCTGAACAGAGGCATTCCTCCATCTCTTGTACAGTAGGGATTTCTGCTAGGGATGGAGAACCTCTGTGGTCCTCCAGGTGTTGCCGGACTCCCATCGTCCCTATCACTGGCTGTGCTGGAAGCTGGAGTCCAGCTCCATCATAAGGGCCACAGCGTCCGTCCGCACCCTCTTCCAGCATTGGGGCATGCTCACGTGTCGCGCAAGAGTCCGGGAAGTTCAGTGCCGTTACTCAAATCGGATTGATTGAGAATCCGTGGTGGGGAGTGTGAGCCTGCCAGGTGGGAAGCACAAAGCCTGTCAAGGGCAAATCGGCTGGGAGCATCTTGTTAGCATTCTCCCCGGCCAAAAGCTGGTTATGTGTTCAAATTCAGTGCCTGGTGATGAGAAAGGACCTGAGGAAGCCACCTTATGTGCAGTCAGTATTGCCTATGCTGGCTGGCAGCAGCTTTCCAGGGTTTCAGTCTTCCTTGGCTCTACCTGGAGACGCCCTTGGGGATTGAACTGGAGGTCTCCTGCAATGCTCTAACCACTGAACTACAGCCCTTCCCCAACCAAAGAGCAGCTGCTTTCACTTTTTTCCACTGCTGTCGCTATTCTGCTGGCCACAATTCCCCGCCTGTCTCTGGATCTCATCTGGAAGCAAATTGCCAGTATTTATAGCACCTCTACACACGGGTATTAATTCCTCACGTTTTGCAACCCTCCCGTTTTCCTCCAAGGCTCTCGGTGCGTGGAAGGTGTGCGTGAGAGAGAGGGAGATCATGCTGAAAGACAGCGACTGGCCCATCGTGGCTTCAAGAATCTTACAGATAAAACTTGTTCTCTTCTCGGGTGCAGAGAGCAAGAGCGAGAGCGAGAAGGAGCATTAAGGCTTACAGCCCTAAACACACTTAGGGAGCAAGCATCAATGGGGGATTTTCTTCCAAGTCAAGACAGATAAGACTGCACTGTTAGATTCTTGGCAAAGGTTAATTCAGCCTTTTAAATAAGCCCACAAAAGCTTGCAAAAAGTTTTTCTTACTAGCCTGTTGGAGGCTGGGGAAAGAAAGGACCGCTCCGCTTCCTGCAGCAATTCATTACCTTCCTAGGCTTGGCTGAGAGGAGGACCCATTTGGTTTAGATCCACCTTCCCAACTCCCATCAGCGCCCCTGACCACTGGCCATGCTGGCTGCTGGAAACTGGCGTCCAGCACCATCTGGAGGGCACCAGATTGGGGAAGCTCGATTTACACGGCATGCCCGGGTATTGTTATGACGGCCGGTATATTAATTTTCTCCAGCAGATAAACAAAAGAGCGCGAGGACTTGACAAAGTGGGGGTGGGCCGCTGGTCTTTATGGCCCTTAAAGAGGGATTATCAACAAATTGCAAAGTAGATTAACGGCTGACTAGTCGTGATGGCTAGATGGGGCTTCCCTGTTAGAGGCAGTCTACCTCTGAATATCTGGACAGGCTGTTGCCTCGCGTGCCTTGCTTCTGAGGATGTTTTCCAGAGGCATCTGGCTGTTTGAAAGCAGGAAGTTGTGCTGGATTCAGAGATGAGGAACCTCAGTGGTCCTCCAGGTGTCTGTTGGCCTCCATCAGCCCTTGCAGCCTGCCTGACCGGTGGTCAGGGCTGATACGAGGTGGACTCCAGCAACACCTGGACGGCCGCGGGTTCCTTCATCCCTGCTCTACGTAGCAGCAATCCCTACTGGGTGTGAGAGATGCCTCTGTTTAGATCACAGGTGGGTGGAACCTGTCTCCCTTCAAATGATGATGGACTCCCAGCAGTCAGGCACAATGGGCGATGTAGTCCAGGAGCAGCAACTACAGGGCCACAGTTTCTCTGCTCCTGAGAGAGACCTTTCAGCCTGATCCAGCCAGCCTACTCTTACGTTCTGACCCTGGAGCGTACACAGCAGGTTTTGCCGTAGTGATTTGAACGTGCCTTTCAACAGCTGCAGATGGTATTTCCCTGCCAGATCAGGAAATACAGGGGAAAGGCTTTTTTAGTCAGGGCTTTTCCAGAATCAGACCATTGAGACCTTATCCTGAATCAGACCATTGGTTTATCCATCCCGACTGCAGTCTCTGGCAGAGTCCCCTGCTGTGGGTTTTTTTTACACCAGAGATGTTATGAATCAAGCCTGGGACCAGTATTTGGTTTTTCTCGGGATTTTGACGCAGTTTAGCAAATGTTTTGGGGAGTTCCTTTCCGGGACCCACATTGCCCGGGAAGATAACAACCTTCATTTTTTAACTCTTAACCCTGGAGCAATTTCTTTGACCCAAAGCTAACGGGCACAGCGATCACATGAGGGGAACCCACGTCTCTGGTTTTATACAGACTGCATTGTGTCTCCCCCCCCGGGTGTCTCTTCACCCTAAGAAGCCCTTTTTTAAAAGTATCTGATGCTCTGTAGCCCTCATGTGCTAGAGGCTCTGCTGAATTTTAAAAGATCTCCTTGGAATTGATAATGAGGGTTCTTGGCCAACTGGCTCTTCCGGGAGGGCGGGTTATGCTGTGAAGCTGTGCATTGCCCACACCCTGCCTGCAGGTACTCTTCACCCACGATTTTTGCCTGGGCAAGATGTTCTTCTGGCCTTTTTTTAATCCTTTTTTTTTTTTTTTTTTTTTGAGGAAGGGTGGAAGAATCATAGAATCATAGAGTTGGAAGGGGCCTTGTAGGCCATCGAGTCCAACCCCCTGCTCACAGCAGATGGCAATTGTTTTGTTTTTGCTTGGGAGAACCTCACTTTTCCCCCTTTCCTGCTTCCCTGGATTCCAGAGTGTTCTGGCTGATAACACACACACATACCCTTCCTGCATGCCCGGTCCACGGAAGGGCTGTAATTCAGCAGTGGAGCACGTGGCTTGCGTTCAGTTCTTTGCTGTCTCCCAGGTATGGTTGGGAAAGACCTGCAAGTCACTGTAGACAATTTTATTATTACTATTAGTATTAAAGTTGCTTTCTTTCAGAAAAGAGAAACTAAAAAGCAATTTACAATACTGAGCTAAATAGACTGATGATCTGGCCTGGTGTTTCAGTCAGCTCTTTCTTCAAAACCATAAGGACCGGAAACTTACTTTCCTTTTAAAAGGAGCACTGTAGCTCAGTGGTGTAGTAGAGTACATGCTTTGGACATAAAATGTCCAGGGTTCAATCCCTGGCGTCTTTGGAAAGCACTGGGAATGTCTCTGGCTTAAATCTTGAACAACAGCTGCCAGTCAGTGAAGCCAAAACCAAGCTAGATTGATCAATAGTCTGACTCAGTCTAAGGTAGCTTCCCCGATTTCTAATTTTTGTGGAGGAGGGGGGCATGGCTCACTTTGCAGCACATCTGCCTTGCATGTGGAAATGTTTGATGTTCCTGTTCTTAAATTAGCTCTTTCTCTACGGCTATCCGCGCCTTGTTCCTTGCTGCCATTCCTGTCATGGATGGGTTCCTCGTTGCTCATCTGATGTGCCCACTAACCTGTGTGTGTTGTTGTTTAACGCCAGATCGGTACACAATAAGACCACAGTCACCCATGATTTGATTGTGGATGAAGGTGCCGATTTGGTGTGCATTACCAAGACCTGGGAGGAGTTGATCTGACCCAGCTTTGCCCACCTGGATACTCGGTGCAACACCAGCACAGGTTGCAGGGACGGGAGGGAGGAGTTGCTGTGGTCTACAGAACTTCCATCTCTGTCAACAGGAAACCACTCTGTCTTGGAGCTGGCTGTGAGGGCCTGCACCTGGTGTTGGACCAAGGAGACAAGAAACTAGAGTTGCTGCTGGTATGCCGTCCACCCTGCTACCCAGCAGCTTCTCTGACCGAGCTGGCGGAGGCCGTCTCGGCTGTGGTGTTGGAGGAGCCCAGAATGATAGTCCTGGGTGATTTCAATGTCCAAAGCTGCCTCTAGGTCGGCTCGGGACTTCATGGCCTCCATGATGACCATAGGGCTGTCTCAAGTTGTCACTGGCCCCACACATTGGTCAGGGAACACCCTTGACTTGGTTTTTGCTCCAGATGGAGAAAGGGGTGGTCTGGACATAGGAGTGGTGGATGTCACCCCATTGTCATGGTCAGACCACTTCCTGGTGAAGTTTAGACTTATGGCTCCAATCCTTCCCTGCAGGGGGAGTGGACAGATTAAGATGATCTGCCCCCGAAGACTAATGGAATCCAGTGGATTCCTGAATGCCCTGCGGGAGTTCCCAGTAGATAGAGCAGGTGGCCCTGTTGAAGCCCTTGTCACGCTGTGGAACAGCAAGGCGCGTTAGACTCTTGACATGGTTGCTCCCGAGCTCCTTCTCCGGCACTGTGGAGCCTGGTTTGGACCTTGGTACACCAGTGAGCTAAGGGCAGTGAAACAGCCTGGACAATGGTGAGAGCGCAAATGGCAAAAGACGTGCTGTGAGGCTGATTGGGTACGAGTAAAACATCATAACTGTGTCTACTGTTTGGTGGTGAGGGCGGCGAAGAAGGCCCACTTCTCTGCCTCCATCGCATCCTCAAGTAGCCGTCAAGTGGAGCTTTTCTGCATTGTCGGGTCTGTTGACATCATCTCCAGGAAATGGCATTTTAGACCCTTTGGAGGCCCACTGCGAATTGTTTGCAAGGCACTTTGAGGGTAAAGTTGCTCACTTCCGTAGCAGTCTTGATGCCGCATCCACATTTACTGTAGTCCCCAATGAGGCGTCCAGTGCAACGTCTGCTGCAACTTCTTGGGAACGGTTTCAGTTGATGCGGCCTGATGACGTAGCCAAGGTGCTTGCAATGATGCGGCCAGCAACGTGTCCTCTCGACCCTTGCCCTTCTTGGCTTATTAAAGCTTGCCAAGGAGGTTTGACTGAGTGGATCCAGGGTGTGGTCAGTGCATCATTGTGGGAGGGAGTGGTTCCAACCACCCTGAAAGAGGCAGTGATCCGACCACTCCTGAAAAAGCCCACCTTGGACCCATTGGTCTGTGACAATTACCAACCGGTCGAAAATACCTGCTTCTTAGGGAAGGTGATTGAGAGGGTTGCGGCACAGCAATTGCAAGTACTCTTGGATGAAACACATTATCTTGACCCATCCCAGTCTGGGTTCAGGCCTGGTTATGGGACTGAATCAGCCTTGCTCACCCTGATGACCTTTATCGGGAGAAGGGCAGGAGAAGTGCGACCCTCTTAGTCTTGATCTCTCAGCAGCTTTTGATACTATTGACCATGGTATCTTTCTGTGCCGACTTGGTGAGATGGATATTGGAGGCACTGTTTTACAGTGGTTCCAATCCTATCTCCAAGATTGTTTTCAGAGAATAGCATCGGGTGATTGTCTTTCGGCCCCTTGGAAGTTGTGCTGTGGGGTGCCGCAGGGTACCATCTTGTCCCCCATGCTGTTTAACATCTATATGAAGCCCTTGGGAGGGGTCATCAGGAGATTTGGGGTGAGGTGTCAGCAATACGCTGATGATATCCAGCTCTATTTCTGTGTAACATCTGAATCGGGAGAGGCCATGCAAGCCCTTGACTGCTGCCTGGACTTGGTGGTGGGCTGGATGAGGGCCAATAAACTGAGTCTGAATCCTAGCAAGATGGAGGCGCTGTGGGTTGGTGGTTCCCAAGTTTGGATAATTGGTCAGTTGCCTGCTTTTGATGGGGTCGTACTCCCTCTGAAGGAGCAGGTCTGTAGTCTAGGGGTGGTCCTGGATCTAGCTTTGTTGCTAGAGGCTCAGGTGACCTCAGTGGCCAGGAGTGCCTTTTACCATCTTTGGCTGGTGAGACAGCTGCAGCCATTTCTGGACCGGGATAGTCTGACCACTGTTGTCCATACACTGGTAACCTCCAGAGGAGGGCAACAAAGACGATCAGGGGACTGGAAACAAAGTCCTACGAGGAGAGACTGAAAGAACTGGGCCTGTTTAGCTTGGAGAAGAGAAGACTGAGGGGAGATAGGATAGCACTCTTCTAACACTGGAAAGGTTGTCACCCAGAGGAGAGCCAGGATCTCTTTTCAGAGCTCAGGACACAGAAGAATGGTCTCAAGTTGCAGGAAGCCAGATTTCGACTGAACATCAGGAAAAACTTCCTGTTAGAGCCATACGACAATGGAACCAATGACCTCGGGAGGTAGTGGACTCTCTGACACTGGAGGCATCCAAGAGGCAGCTGGACAGCCATCTGTCGGGAATGCTTTGATTTGGATTCCTGCATTGAGCAGAGGGTTGGACTGGATAGCCTTATAAGCCCCTTCCAACTCTGCTGTTCTGTGATTCTGTGCTTCTTAGATATAGGGGGATGCCTCTTCTAAACAGATGCCTCTTGCATGCAGTTGGAAATGTCCTCCTTACATATGAAGCGGGGACATTTGTGGCCCTCTGGATGTTGCTGGACTCCCAACTCCCATCATCCCTGACTATGGGCCCCAGTGGCTGCAGGACTTGCAGCTCAGCAGTATCTGGATGGCCACTGGTTTCCCCCCACCTCTGAACAGAAGAGGCATTCCCTGTTCTTGGGAAGAAATGCCTTTTTTAAAATAGAAGTGTTCTTTCATCTCTTGCACGCGGGAAGGATTGCTGCTTAGAGCCAGGATAGAGAGCCTGTGGCCCTCCAAATTTGGCTGGGTTGCAACTCCCATCATACCAGGCCATTAACTGGGACTGCTGGGGGTTGTAGTTCGTTCACATCTGGAGGGCACCAGACTGGCCGAGGCTGACTGGCTTAAATGCAAGACTGCCTCTAAACACCAGCCCTGTAAGGTAGGCCAGTGGTTGCCTACTGACTATCTGGCCCTTTTTCCTGGGATCTGAGGGGGTGCTGAGGCCTCTCTCACCTTTGCCTTAGGAGCAGACAGAGACAGTGGCCAGAGTGAGGGCTTGGAGGGCTTCTTGTCATAAAGGAACCCCAAAGCAGTTTTGTGTCTAGCAATAAAACCTCATTTTAAACAAGAAGCACATTTTGAAAACCCCAAATGTCTCCCTGTCACCTGAGGTGTTGCACTTCATTGGGTTCAGCCAGACCCACACATTGGTACTCCTATTAATAAACAGATTGCACACTTACTTGGAGAATAAGCCCCACTGCTGGACTCATAGAATCATAGAATAGTAGAGTTGGAAGGGGCCCATAAGGCCATCCACTCCAACCCCCTGCTCAATGCAGGAATCCAAATCAAAGCATTCCCGACAGATGGCTGTCCAGCTGCCTCTTGAAGGCCTCCAGTGTTGGAGAGCCCACTACCTCTCTAGGTCATTGGTTCCATTGTCATATGGCTCTAACAGTTAGGAAGTTCTTCCTGATGTCCAGTTGGAATCAGGCTTCCTGCAGCTTGAGCCCATTATTCTGTGTCCTGCACTCTGGGATGATCGAGAAGAGATCCCAGCCCTCCTCTGTGTGGCAACCTTTCATGTACTTGAAGAGTGCTATCATATCTCCCCTCAGTCTTCTCTTCTCCAGGCTAAACAGGCCTAGTTCTTTCAGTCTCTCCTCATAGGGCTTTGCTTCCAGTTCCCTAATCGTCCTTGTTGCCCTCCTCTGAACCTGTTCCAGTTTGTCTGCATCCTTCTTGAAGTGCGGAGACCAGAACTGGACACAGTACTGAAGATGAGGCCTAACCAGTGCTGAATAGAGGGGAACTAATACTTCATGCGATTTGGAGACTATACTTCTGTTAATGCAGCCTAATATAGCATTTGCCTTTTTTGCAGCCACTTTGCACTGTTGGCTCATATTCAGCTTGGGATCAACGACAATTCCAAGATCCTTCTCACATGTCATATTGCTCAGTGGAGTTTTGCTTCCAAGTAAACACACATAAGATCAGGTTGCCTCTTGTAGTTCCGGCGAATGAGTGCCAGCCCCAAGGGCTGCAAAACTCTTTGTGGCCATGTCCACGCCACACAGTTAAAGCAGTATTATGCCACTTTAAACAGTCCTGGCTTCCCCCAAAGAATCCTGGGAACTGTAGTTTGTTATGGGTGCTGAGAGTTAGGAGAATCCCCATTCCCCTCTCCCTCACAGAACTACAATTCCCAGAGTGGGTTCCCAGGATTCTTGGGGGCGGGGAAGTCATGACTGTTTAAAGTGGCATAATCCTGCTTTAAATGTATAGTACAGATGGGGCCTGTGCATGTGTGTGTGAGGAATAAAAAGCAATTGTCATGTCAATAAATACAGAAAATAGTTCCCCATTAAAGTTATGTCCGGGCCAGCAAGAGAGCATCTGCCTTGTGTGCAGAAGGTTCCTGGCAGCACCTCCAGGAACGGCTGGGGGAGAGTCCCATCTGAAGCCCTGGAGATCCGCTGCCAGTCAGTGTAGGCTCTACTGAGCTCAATGGGCCAATGGTCTGACTTGGCATCCGTTAGCTTCCTCGGTTCCTATGAGCCAAGCTGGTCAAGTCCCTTAATTTCAGTGGGTCTTGACACTGGATACCGCATTTTATGTAAAACATTACCAGTAAGCTGACCTTGGCAAGCTAAACTTGTCAAGGATTATCAGTACCTCGGCACAGTCATTAACCAAAATGGAGACAATAGTCAAGAAATCAGAAGAAGGCTAGGACTGGGGAGGGCAGCTATGAGAGAACTAGAAAAGGTCCTCAAATGCAAAAATGTATCACTGAACACCAAAGTCAGGATCATTCAGACCATGGTATTCCCGATCTCTATGTATGGATGTGAAAGATGGACAGTGAAAAAACCAGATAAGAGAAAAATCAACTCATTGGAAATACGGTGTTGGAGGAGAGCTTTGAGGATACCATAGACTGTGAAAAAGACAAATAATTGGGTGTTAGAGCAAATTAAACCAGAACTGTCACTAGAAGCTAAAATGATGAAACTGAGGTTATCATACTTTGGACACATCATGAGAAGACCTGATTCACTAGCAAAGACAATAATGCCGGGAAAAACAGAAGGGAGTAGAAAAAGAGGAAGGCCAAATAAGAGATGGACTGATTCCATCAAGGAAGCCACAGACCTGAACTTACAAGATCTGGACAGGGTGGTTCTTGGAGGTCGCTGATTCATAGGGTCGCCATAAGTCGTAATCGACTTGAAGGCACATAACAACAACAACAAGCTGGCCTAAATGAAGACTAAACAGGAGGAGGGATAATGCCTAATGCAGGGAGAAAGATGGCAGTGCGCAGCAAACTGTTACTCCTGCAGAATCTTGCACTTGTGCTGATTTTAGAAAGTTTTTCTCCCTCTGTTTTTTTTTTGAGGTTCTCAGTTCCTTGGGTTGGCCAAGCGCCCGCCTGTCTGTCTGTCGGTGTGTGTGTGACCATCTCCCCTCCTCCTCCCTCCCACTCGCTCCATTTTCTTTCCAGTACCTGTCTTCTCTGCCCCCCCCCCAGTGGACCGGCGACTTCCCGCACAAAATGAAAGCGATGTGTCATGAAACCGGTTCCATCCGGTTGGTTACCATGGCTTTTTTCAGGACATGGGAAGGCATGGTTGTTTTTTTTAAAATCATCATCATCCACGTGACCGCCTGGGTCACGTGACTTTTTTTGAGAGAGGGTGGCCTCGTTGGCATACAGGAAGTTAGCCGTTTGTGATGCTCCTGCGATAACTGATTAGACGAGGGTGGTAGAGGTGCCTGTGTGCATATACATGTGCGATTTGCACATGCAGATACCATAAGGGGTTAAAACTTGGTGTGTGGGGCTGGATCTTTTTTCCTGCAAGTGTGGGATGCTGCCTCCAAGCGGAATCAAGACAATGGATCCTTACAGTTCAGTCATGTCTACTTACTCCAGGGTTTCAGGCAGGACTCTCTACCTAGAGATGCAGGAGATTCAATGTGGGGCATTCAGGGGCTCTTCCACTGAGCTCTGGCCACATGTGGGGGCACTGTTGCTACAGGCACAAGTTCTCCCTGTTGACAGGGCTGTCGCAGTGTGCCCCCAACAGGAAAAGGATCAAGCCTGAATAATCCATTTTGCAGCAGGGATCAGCATATTACGGAAGACCCAAACCCTCCCAAGAGGAACTTGCCCCTTTTTTTTTAAATCCGGGAGTTACTTTTCGCAGATGTTACAGATGCATTAGTATTTTATTTTTGTGCTTTGAAATTCTAAAATGTTCACTGTCTCTCTCCAGCTTCTCCATTAGCTGAGCTGGACAGTGGCTTGCTGACCCACAAAAATAATTTTTGCGAAACTTGGCTTCTTTTTTAATGCGACTTGGAGCTGAGAAGTTTTCAGGGCAGGGAGATTGGCCGGTATTAACATCCATGTCAAGAAAGAAAGAAGAGTAGACCTAATCTTAAAAACATGACACGCAAGGGAAAAGGAACAGGGAGGGGAGAGGAAAAAAGCAAACCCAGGCACCCGTTATTAAATAGTCATTTAAATAGTTGTGTTCATTAACTTCAGTGGATCTGCTCTGAGTGCCACTATGGTCAGATAGACCCCAAAATGGGGAGTGCTTGCTTATTTAAGGGTAGCTTACAGGAGCTTCCTACAGAAACACAGCCCATAAAAACTAATTTGAGGGTTTCCATTGAAAAAGGCCCCAATTTCTCTGTCTTTCTGGAGCAGTATGTTGTTGTTGTTATGTGCCTCCAAGTCGACTACGACTTATGGCGACCCTATGAATCAGCGACCTCCAAGAGCATCTGTCATGAACCACCCTGCTCAGATCTTGTAAGTTCAGGCCTGTGGCTTCCTTTATAGAATCAATCCATCTCTTGTTTGGCCTTCCTCTTTTTCTACTCCCTTCTGTTTTTCCAAGCATTTGTTATCTTTTCTAATGAATCATGTCTTCTCATTATGTGTCCAAAGTAAGATAAGCTCCGTTTCATCATTTTAGCTTCTAGTGACAGTTCTGGTTTAATTTGTTCTAATACCCAATTATTTGTCTTTTTTGCAGTCCATGGTATGTGCAAAGCTCTCCTCCAACACCACATTTCAAAGGAGTTGATTTTTCTCTTATCCGCCTTTTTCACTGTCCAACTTCCACATCCTTACATAGAGATCGGGAATACCATGGTCTGAATGATCCTGACTTTAGTGTTCAGTGATACATCTTTGCATTTGAGGACCTTTTCTAGTTCTCTCATAGCTGCCTTCCCCAGTCCTAGCCTGATTTCTTGACTATCGTCTCCATTTTGGTTAGTGATTGTACCTTGAAATAAAGCTGTGGGTGGGTGTAATTGGGTTTGAACTTGCTCTCCAAAGGGATGCAAGTTTTCTTGCCTGTCAAAAGCAGTGAGGACCTTTTAAGATCACTACTTTTGAGTCATAGCACCTTTTGGACAGTATTTGCCAAGGAGGAAGGGTGCCCCTTCATAAACTTCCAACCCATCAGTTGCATCCAAGAAAGTCATACTGGTGGATCCATTGAAACCGCTGCACTTAAGCAGACTAAGTCCCTTGATTTCGACAAGTCTTCCTCTGAGTAGGGGTTACTTGGATACAGCCCTGCTGGCCCATGGATCTGACCTAGTTTCCAGGGGTGGGTGGGAGAAATAGCTCTTCTTTCATCTCTTGCCCCTTTTTGAGAGATTCTGTGTTTTGAACTATTTAAGTTCAGAGATGATTGGTTTTGCTTGTGTTAGGGCGCCCTCTTGTGAGTCATGCTGTGTTCACGCAAACATCTTGGGACAATGTGCTAAAGCAGCCTTTCCCAGTGTGCCTCCAGATGTTGTTGGACCACAATTCCCATCTTTCCTGACCATTGGCAATGCCGGCTGAGGCTGATGGGAGTTGTGGTCCAACAACATCTGGAGGCACACTGGTTGGGAAAGGCTGTGCTAAAGGCTCCTGCTTCCAAACTTCTTCTCCTTCGTAACCAGGGGCGCCTAGACGTAGGATCTTGGGAGACCAGGGTTCAAATCCTCACTCTGCCATGACTTTCCATCCCATGTCCACTGGTTGTCATGGCTATCCACTCCCTCCCAGATCAGAGACAGTATGCCTTTAAATGCCAGTTGCTGGGAATTGCAAGTGGGGAGAGTTGCTGCTGTCCTCAGGTCCTGCTGGGAGGGGGGGCTTCCCAGAAGAGGCATCTGGCTAGCAACTGTGAAAACAGGACGCTGGACTAGATGGGTTTTTGGCCTGTTCGAGCAAGGAGTGTGAGCACATCCTTTACATCCAAAAGGACTCAGTTTAAATCTGTTAATCTGAGTGCCTTTTCCAGCAAATCCAAAGGCAGACCTCTAGCTGGCCTGACATGTTTGACCTCAGCAGCTTTGGAGGTGTCTGTTACTGACTTTCCAGCCTGCGAACATCTAGTGTTGGCAAGTGTTCCTTCAGTTTGGGAATATTAAGCTCCTTGTGTTTAATTTATATATGCCCCCTTGGTCGTCGTTGGAAAACTACTTTTTAACTCAAATTTCACTTTTCTCTTCAGTCTATGTCATTATGAGTGGTGATATAAATGCTAGGATGGGTCTTAATGACCTCGCTCTACTGGGTTCTAAGTACTGGGCCTTGGATGATAGCCACGTGCTGAAATCCTCGACGTCAAGAAACTAAAGTGGCTACTTTTAACAAATCAGGAGTGCGCTTGGTGCAATTTTCGCAACAGAACGGGGCTAAAGATCCTTAACAGTTCAGGCTTTAGTGATTGTTATAATAAACTTATAATAAACTTTAATTTATAAGCCGCCTATCTGGCCGATGGCCACTCTAGGCGGCGAACAATAAAACACGATAAAATACAATAATAAATATAGTCAGTACAGTACAATACAAAGTTTACAGTATGATAGATTTATCAACATTTTAGTTCAAGGCTGATTCACCTTAGAGGTCTCAAAGGTTGCAAAGGCCTGATTAAAAAGCCAAGTCTTCAGGCCCCGGCGAAATATATCCAGGGAAGGGGCATGACGAAGATCTATTGGGAGGGAGTTCCAGATCGAGGGGGCCGCCACAGAAAAAGCTCTCTCTCGAGTCCTCACCAACCTAGCCACTTTAGTTGGTGGGACTGAGAGAAGGCCCTGCGTGGCAGATCTTGTAGGGCGGCTCAATTTGTGACGGTGGAGGCGCTCCATCAGATATACTGGGCCGACACCGTACAGGGCTTTAAAGGTTAATACCAACACCTTGAATTGAGCCCGGAAAGCAACTGGAAGCCAGTGTAGATTGTAGAGCACTGGAGTAATATGATCATAACGGCGGCTATTCGTAAGTAAACGAGCCGCCGTATTTTGTACCAGCTGTAATTTCCGGACTGTTTTCAAGGGTAACCCCACGTAGAGCGCATTGCAGTAATCTAAACGAGAGGTGACCAGAGCTTGTACTACGAGTGGGAGCTGATGTACAGGAAGGTAGGGTTGCAGCCTTTGTATGAGACGCAATTGACCCCAAGCTGCTCGGCACACCGATGAAACCTGGGCCTCCATAGTCAGCCCGGAGTCAAGGATCACCCCAAGACTGCGGACCTGGTCTTTCAGGGGTAATCTTACCCCATTAAGTATCAGGTCGATGTTTCCCAGCCTTCCCTTGTCTCCCACGAGCAATACTTCAGTTTTATCAGGATTCAGCTTTAGCCTGTTTCTTCCCATCCATCCACTCACGGATTCCAGGCACTTGGACATGGTTTCCACAGCCGACTCTAGTGAGGACTTAAATGAGAGGTAGAGCTGAGTGTCATCCGCATATTGGTGGCACTGCAGCCCAAACCTCCTGATGATGGCTCCCAGCGGCTTTACATAAATGTTAAATAGCATGGGAGAGAGGATAGAGCCCTGTGGCACACCACAGTTGAGAGGCCAAGGGTCTGAAACCACCTCTCCCAATGCCACCTGCTGTTGTCTATCGGAGAGAAAGGAACGGAACCAGTTTAATACTGTGCCTCCTATTCCTAATCCTTCCAGACGGTCCAGCAAGATACCGTGGTCGACGGTATCAAAAGCCGCTGAGAGATCCAGGAGGACAAGAAAGGTGAATTCTCCCCTATCTAATGCCCTCCTCATATCATCCACTAGAGCGACCAAGGCTGTTTCAGTTCCGTGTCCAGTCCTGAAACCCGATTGGTATGGATCTAAATAATCCGTTTCATCCAAATGCGCTGACAGCTGATTGGCCACCACTCGTTCAATGACCTTGCCCAGGAATGGTAGATTTGAAATTGGGCGAAAGTTGTTTAAGTCTTGGGGATCCAAGGAGGGCTTTTTCAAAATAGGTTTTATAATTGCCTCCTTGAGGGCTAATGGCAATACACCCTCGTTCAAGGATGCATTTACCACCGCCTTGATCCCCTCGCCCAATTTCTCTTTACAGCTCATTAAGAGCCATGACGGGCAAGGATCAAGGAGACAGGTGGTAGGTTTCACAGTTGACAGTACCTTGTCCACATCATCAGAAGAAAGAGGCCGAAACCGATCCCATTTGATCACATTATGACTGGTCAACTCTGGTCCATTATCTGCATTCACGGTATGCGAAATCGAGCTTCTTAGATGCTTGATTTTATCAGCAAAGTGCTTTGCTAAACTGTCACAGGAGGCCTTTGAGAATTCCAAGGGTTCCTGAGCAACTGGACCGACCAGGCTTCGGACCACTTGGAATAACCTTCTGGGACAACACTCTGCCGACGCAATAGAGGCAGCAAAGTAATCTTTCTTAGTTGCCTTTATTGCCACATGATAGGCAGCTACTGCTGCTCTAACTTGTGTCCGGGCATCTTCGGAGCGGGACTTACGCCACCGGCGTTCTAGTCGTCTCACCTCCTGCCTCAGAACACGCAACCGTGGTGTGTACCATGGTGCCGTCTGGGATCTTTCCAGGGGGAGAGGACGTTTCGGAGCCACTTGGTCTAATGTCCTGGTGATCTTTGTATTCCATTCCATCACCAGGGTTTCGGCCGAGTGACCTTCAGCAGGTTCCAATACCCCCAGCGCATTCAGGAATCCTTCTGGCTCCATCAGGCGCCTGGGGCGGACCATTTTAATAGGTCCTGTGCCTTTGCAGAGGGTGTGTGGCATCGAGAAGTCTACATTTACCAGATGGTGGTCTGACCATGACACAGGGATAGAAGTAATAGTCCCTAACTTCAGAGCACTGAATATACATCCAGTTCTATTAACAGCTCTAGTGTACTCGATTATATACTTATATCTAATGTCCTACTGAATTTGGTCGTTGATTTCGCAGTTGGCATCTGGGGATGATAGTGACAAAATGCCTTTACTGTTAACCTTCAAAATACCCCATAAGATTTACTTGCACTGTAAAACTACATTCAATAACACTAATTTAATGCCCTCTAATGGTGGTAGAATTAAGTGAAGTCTTCCGGGTATCATTAACTCAGAAGAGTGGACTGATCACTGTCAGAGCAGTACAATAGGGCCCCACTCATACGGTGGGTTACGTTCCGGACCCCCGCTGAACTCATTGAATAGAATGGCGTGCAACACCCGAAAACCGCCGTAAAAGCAGAACTGGCGCTGTATGAGTGGGGCTTTAGTCTAATTGCGTCTAATTGAGACCGCTGTATTAGCGAATTGCTGTAAAGCGAAACGCAGTAAAGCAGGGCCCTACTGGATGTATGAATCCTCACCTCAGAAAGGCAAAGGTGGGTTTTGAGAATCTTGTTTTAGCTCTCCAACAGGTGTTGAGTTCAATTCTGCACTCTTGCAGAGTCTCAGCGTACACAGTAGCCTGTCAAATATAACTTGGCTATGTGGGGAGGGAAGGTTCCTAAGATTCCTCTACTCAAAAGCAGCCGTGGTTTATTTTTAATGGGTTTTTCCCTCTCCCTCCTCTCTGCTTTTTGGGGATGGCTCCTCCAGTGACGCCAAGCGAGAGAGGAGAGTCCCTTCGCCTGATGTGATAGTGCTATCGGACAACGAGCCGTCGAGCCCGAGAATGAATGGATTGACGAAGATACCGTTAAAAGAGACCAGCGCAGAGGTGCTGATGGTAAGTCTAGACCTGGAGCTGTTGTGCAGAAGGAGTGAATGGGCATCCTTCAGGCACCCAGGACAGGCTGCTGTGGCTTTTGTCTTCGTTGACTCCCCCTTGCTCAGTCTTTCGTTGGGTCTTTTCTCCCGGTATGAAGCTGCGGGGGGGAAACACCATCCCTTCCTGCCTGTCTGTCTGCCTGCCTCCACCCAACCTGGCTAAAACTCCGGTTTGCATTCTTGTCGCCTCTTGGCTAGACTTCTGCAGCCTCTGGGGCACCCATTGGTGGCTGACAGGGCAGAAGGCACCCAAACAGCAAATGTGGCCAGAGCCAATGACAAGCAGTGCCGACTCATTTTGGTTTTCCCCATCCTCTTCCTCCTCCTCCTTGCCAAGTTCCACAAGAGTAACAAAGAGATGAAAAAGAGGGAAGCTGAACGGAAGGGTCACCCTCTGGACTGGTTGTCAACAGGAAGGCAGGCAGGTGGGGGCTTGGCTGAGGGCAGAGTCTGGTGGGGCAGTGTCCCCATTCGCCCAAATGGACCAGCCTCCATGTGCGCATGTCATTGGGTTGTATCCAGCTTCAGTCAAAGCAGACCCATTAAAATTAAACGGCAAGACTGACTTGGGTCCATTATTATTCCTTTGTTTTGTAAAAGTATAAACAGCTTCATGGCCCGAGGTCGTACAAAGTAAAAATAAAGTGATGTATCGAAAAAGACCCCACCGCTAATTCCAAAAACCATGTAAACTGTTTCTACAAGATCTAAAAATAATAACCTTTCATATAAACCAGGTGTGGGGAACCTTTGGCCCTCCAGAAGTTGCTCAACTACAGCTGATGCGGCGGAAGAAAGGGCACCCAAACAGTAGGAATTCCCTCCCCTTATATATGAAATATTGGAATTTCCTCCCCTTAAATGTTAGCCAGGCACCATCTCTGTTATCTTTTCGGTGCCTGCTGAAGACCTTCCTCTTTCAACAAGCCTTTTACGTACAGACCTTATCCCAGTCTGCGTCTGTGCTGGAATTTGTTTTTTAAGATGTTTTTAAAGCTTTTTTAAAATGATGTTTTGCTTAAATATGCTTTTAAAGATGTTTTGTTTTATTGTATTTTAAAGTCTGTTATGATGTTGTTTTTTTTTACAATAATTTTTATTCAAATTTTCATAAAACATACAAAACAAAATCATAAAACATTCAAAGACAAAAAACAAAACAAAACAAAAATGATTAAACAAAAAAATAAAATGTTGACTTCCCATTTGTCGCAGATCAAATCAGTTATAGGTCTACAATATATAACAATCCTGTCTCTTAAATTATATTATAAAATCACTTTCCTCCAGTAGTTATCTTAATTAATCATCAAATCTCATAAACGTTACTTTACTCTTTCCACAAAAAGTCAAAGAGAGGTTTCAATTCTTTAAGAAACATATCTATCAATTTTTCTCCTAATAAACATGTCGATTAATCCATCTCAATAATAATAATAATCTTATTGTCATAACCATAGTCCAAATAAACATATCGATTAATCCATCTCATCAAAATCTGTTAGGTCCAATAATTTCAATAGCCATTATTCCATTATCCATATTAATTCCATCTTCCATCTTCAATAGTCCTGTTAAGTCCAGTAATTTCAGTGTCCAATCTTCCATTATCAGTATTCCATAATAATCTTGCTGTCATAACCATAGTCATATAATAAGAGTCTGATGGGAATTTCCTCTATCCCAAATATTTTCTTCCCATCAATTCTGAATAAGTTGCTGAAATATTGTTGTAAAGTCATATCTGTGTTCTTCTTTTTTACAAAATGCACTGGCTCATCTCTTGAGAGTTTTTCCATTGTCACATGGCTGCAGTTAATTCCATAGATTTTCTCTATATCAAGCTCCATCACGTCATTCCAGTCCAGAAGATTATCCAAGCCATTGATAACTTTATCTCTAATATCTTCATTAATTTCTTCAGAGATAACGTTAAATTCCGAACAGTAGATTTTATTTCTAATATCTATAAACTCCAGATCTTTTTCCAATTCCACATTTGTTCCAATCTCCAGGGCTTGTATCTTCCCTTTATTTTTTCTTTTCTCATCTCTGATCTCATTCTCCTCTCTCACAGGATCCCCTATTTCTTTAAGCTCCTGCGTCATTTTGCTCAGTTCAATTTTCAGCTCCTTACTGCCCTGTCGCAGGGTTTGTTTCGTTATCTCAATCTCATCCATTATTTTCTGAAACATAATTACTTCCAGATTCTCAGCCACTTTCTTGATTGCCATTTTTAAAACCACGAAAACAAAACAAAACAAAAATAAAGAAGAACCACTTCTTATTTCAGCAACAATTGGGTTAATATTCCAGGCTTGATGACATCACAGTATAAACAGAGCAGCCTGCCTTATCTCTGTATGTTCAAAAATACAAAACAAATTTAGTTCCCAGCATCAAAACAGTTAGTGGCGTCGTGAAGAAGCAGATTCGTCAAAATAAAATAGACCAAAAAGAGAATAGTCCCAGACAATATAATGTTCCTCGGAATAGAAATCCCTCTTCTGTTTATATCTTTAGAATGCACTTCCAGGACAGCTTTTTGCAATAGAAACAGAGATAAGCTGTTAATTTCGTGAATAACAGAGAAGAGTTATAGCTCATCCAGAAGTTCTTTAAAGCTGATTAATTTGATAAATCTCTTTTTGCTGCAACAATTTAAACCAAGTAAAAAAAATAATAGAAAGAAGGGTGCTTGCCTGTTAGTCTGTTTTCTCTTTGAAGAAAAGATAAACGTATCGCATTAAACAGATAGAGCTTGTTCGGAAGTCCATCCAGCATTGCTGGCTGGACCTTTTCTCATAAATTAATGAAATCCAGTCCTCCCAACAAAAACAGGCTTTTGAGGTTGATCTCTACGTTACCTCCCTGCCCGGGAGAAATTTCATCAGTCAAAAAAAAAATGTTCTGACTGATTTATATCTGAATAAGCTTCTTTTGAGGCGGGAGCCCGTCTCAAAAGCAGGCACAAGCGAAGTCACCCTTCCCGGAAGTCAAGTCTGTTATGATGTTTTAGTGCTTTCGTTTGCCTCCCTGGGCTCCTGCTGGGAGGAAGGGTGGGATATAAATCTAATATATAAAATCCCATCAGCCCCCAGCAAGCAGAGCCAGTTGAGCAGGGATGGGGGGAGTTGTCGTTCAGCAACATCTGGAGGAACTAGGGTTCCCCACACCTGCTGTAGAGCTCTTAACAACAATAAAACCATAGGTGTCCAGTTAATACTCCATAATTTGGCTGGGTCACTCCTCAGTGAAAGCCTTCTTCAGTTAGCCGCCTTAACGCCGTGAGGGCAAAACTGAGGGGGAGGACGCTGGCAGGCAAGGGCCAATCCCAGGTCCAGATAGGAAGGCTGGCTGGCTGAGGGCAGATGGAGATTGATGGGGCGATACCCTGTTCACCCTAGTGGGCCAGACGTCACTTTTTCCTGTGTTGCATTTCAGTCTCCCAGCTCTTGTTTCAAATACTGCTGCTGTGCTCTGACCTTGTGACACCCTGTCCTTGGTTTCCTTGGCTTCTGATCCTCCCTCCCTCCCATCATTCTAGGTTTTATCCCCAGTTACATCATGTGGGTCTTCTAATTCAGCCACCCCTAGCTGCACCAGAGTGTTTCTGCTCCCCTAAGACCTCCATCCTTTCCCCCAGGCACCTGGTTGGCCACTGTGAGAACAGGATGCTGGACTAGAAGGGCCACTGGCCTGATCCAGCAGGCTCTTCTTATGTTCTGCCCGTAGTTTATTTATTTATTTTATTTAAAATATTTCTACCCCTCCCTTCTCCCCTATAATAGGGCACTCAGGGCGGCTTACAAAAATAAAATCAAACACGTACATAATAAAATTGTAAACAGTAAAGTCACAAAAACATTGAAATAAATTTAAATACTTAAAATATTATAGATAGATAGATAGATATAGATATAGATATAGATATAGATATATAGATATATATATAGATATACACACACACATATACATATATAGAGAGATCAGTACTAAAGGGACTACAAAGGTAAAATTTAACGCAGAAGGCATAAAGTCAGTGTCAGGCTCTACCCTCAGTCCTTCCCAAAGGCTCTCCGGAACAAGATCGTTTTCAGAAGTCTCCGGAAAACCAACAGGGAGAGAGCAGAGCGGACTTCTTGGGGTAGGGCATTCCAGCGCTTCAACCCCAGCCCACCTGTAAAGCATTTCATGAAGGCCTATCCCTTTCTCCTTGTCTGCCCCTTTATTATTCTTACTGACGTTGTTGTTGTTATATTCATTTGTATCCTGCCTTTCCCTGAACTGGGATGCGAGGCGGCCTACAAAAATGTAACCAGATATAGTTAAAAACATATAAATAGAACGTACCAAAGTTGTAATTAAAGTGTAAAATTAAAATCATTTAAAACATACCGATTAAAAACAACCCTACAAAATACATATCAGTAAAAATGGCACTCTTTTTAATAGCCCTTGCAGTTAGTTCCCAAAAGCCTATTGGTAGAAAAATCTTCACCTACCAATGGAAGGACAGCAGTGAGGGTGCCATTCTGACTTTCCTATGAAGGGAGTTCTAGAGCCTGGGGGCAGCCACTGAGAAGGCCCTCTCCTGTTTTCCCACCAGAAGTGCCTGTGAGGGTGGTGGAGCTGAGAGAAGGGTCTCTACATAATGATCTTTGGTCTCAGGGGGGCTCATATGGAATGGCCAGCACGTACACGTACATCAGCAGTGGGGAATCTAAATAGGCCTGGTCAAGGTCCTAATTTGGGCTGCTAGGGTGTTTTGCCTAAGCGACACCCACCACGCAGCTGCAAGGGGACAGTTGGGAGTTGTAAAGTGCGCTCCTGATTGTCTCTTGGCAAGCAGGGCTTGCTCTCGGCACCAAGCAGCTGATTGACACTGACAGCAAGCCCTTGTGAAGGTGTCCGTACGAAGCTGGATTCTAACTGTACCTGCAGGCAAATGGACATTTATTCCTCTGCAGACCGCCTTTATTGCTGTTCTGCAGAGGAAGAATGTAAGTTTGCTAGCGTGCTTTCAATCCAAACTGCACCTGCGAACGAACAAAACAAAAGGTGAAGCTGTCACCTGGTGACCAAAATGACTTTGGGCGATTGACCGGCTAGAAGCCCCACCTACCTGTCAAAAGTGGTCCATGGGGGGAGGTCAGGATCCAGCCCACCAACCTGACCAAGGTCTGCACCTTCGACCTGTGTGATTGTTGCCCCTCTCCTCCCTTCAAATCTGTCCCCAAAACAGCATCCCATTCAGCCATTCCCCTGAGCCCTCCTTCCCAACTGGAAAATTAAGCCTTCACACCTCTCCCTTTCTCTCTCTGCGCCCGTCCTTGCAGAAAAGCAGCCCAGAGGAGCGAGAGCAGATGATCAAGCAGCTGAAGGAAGAGCTGCGGTTAGAAGAGGCTAAACTCGTGCTGCTGAAGAAATTACGGCAGAGTCAGATACAGAAGGAGACGACGGCTCAGAAGGTACTGCTTAGCTTGCTGATCACTCGTTCTGTGTTAGCTCCCGCAGTGGCTGGTGAAGGCAGCTGCACTCAGGGATAAGAATGTCAGAATTGCCTGGCAGTTTCCCCGTCTGAAATCCTGAGGAGCCACTGCCAGTTAGTGCAGATGGTAGTGAGCTAGGTGGAACAGGGGCCTGACTTGGTATAAGGCAGCTTCCTATTTCCCTGTTTCAAATCAGAATAAAAAACTGTATTTTCAAGGGAAAGACCGTAACCGAGTGGAAGAGGGGAATGTTTCCTACACCCAGGAACCAAATGCACAGTTATAAGATGGAGGACCCTTGGCTCAGCAACACCACATGCGAGAAGTATCTTGGGATTGGTGTTGATCACAGGTTGCATATGAGCCAACAGTGCGATGTAGCTGCAAAAAAGGCAAATGCTGTTTAGGCTGCATTAACAGAAGTATAGTTTCCACATTGTGTGAAGTATTAGTTCCCCTCTATTCGGCACTGGTTAGGCCTCACCTTAAGTACTGCGTCTAGTTCTGGTGTCCGCACTTCAAAAAGGATGCAGACAAACTGGAACAGGTTCAGAGGAGGGCAACAAGGATGATCAGGGGACTGGAAGCAAAGCCCTATGAGGAGAGATTGAAAGAACTGAGCATGTTTAGCCTTGAAAAGAGAAGACTGAGGGGAGATATGATAGCACTCTTCAAATACTTGAAAGGTTGCCACACAGAGGAGCGCCAGGATCTTTTTTCAATTGTCCCAGGACATGGAATAATGGTGTCAACAGGAAGCCAGATTTTGGCTGAACATCAGGAAAAACTTCCTAACTGTTAGAGCCATACGACAATGGAATCAATGACCTAGGGAGGAGGGGGGCTCTCCCACACTGGAGACCTTCAAGAGGCAGCTGGGCAGGCATCTGTTGGGTATGCTTAAAGTTGGATTCCTGCCTTCAGCAGGGGGTTGGACTTGATGGCCTTATGGGCCCCTTCCAGCTCCACTATTCTATGATCCTGTGTTTCCCATCTGAAACCTTCAACAGTTGCTGCCAGTCAGTGTAGACAACACTGGATGGACTGATGGTGTGCTTGGTATACAGCACTTCCTATGTTTCTGTGATGTGGGAAAAGGGCAGTTGGGTAGCGGAATCAAGATAGCACAACCGTCCTGGGATTTTTAATTGCCCAGTCCCTAATTACTTTTTGCTCCATCTCTTCTCTCTCTCCCCCCATGCCCCTTTTGCATACGTGTTGAGTAGCCTGTTGGCTCTTCAGGAAATGCTGTGGCAACTCCTCCACCGCTGGTGCGGGGAACACAGAACATTGCATCTAGCAAGTCTGCCCTTCTTCAGGTGAGTGTGCGGGGAGAGGAAGCACAAGATGGCGGTCGAGCTGGGCACGCATTTGGGTTGAGCGAAAATGAAAGGAACGGGGAGGGAATGTAGCCTGGGGCGTGCTCTGCCCAAGCCATCCCCTCAGATGCAAACTGCTTCTGAGCAGCAAACAGAACCCTGCTTGTGTGATGAACAGGCCGGTTCCTATTTTGGCGCTTGGAGCCATCCGTCTTGCTCACACGACCAGAACTGGTACACGTTTTGCAGATCGGACAAGTATTCAAAGCGGTTAGCAGAAAGGAAGCCCAAACTGACCTCCAATGTTTCCCAGATTTTTCTGTTTGTTTGTTTAAAAGTTGGAATTAAAAAGTTGGCGTGCCTCACTCCTTCATTCAAAATAAAAATATTTATTATTAAATTTGTATCTTTCCCTTCTTCCCAAAAAATAGTCTTTTTTTTAAGCATCCACAGAGTTAAGAATTGCCCACCCTCAGAGGAGTCTAACCTTTCTTCCCCACCCCAGCAAAAAAAGCCTACTTTTTTCCAAGTCATTGTTCTAGGTCCGCCACTTCATTGAAAGCAGGCAAACCACCACCATGATGGCTCAGGCAGAATTTCAGTCTGCACCCGTGGGTGGATAATTCTGTTGCATGTCCACGCTGGGATTGGTTTTCCTTGAATATAGCCCAGTGTAGGAACAAGATCCTTGCAGAAGCTGATTCGGAGGTGAAGCCAAAGGAGTCACACGTGCAGAGACACAACAGGCAGCAGCCTCTTTCGGGCAGGCAAATCTGTTGCAGCTTTTGCTATGAATGATCCAATGCAGGGACGCCACAGAGGCTTATTGTCACAACCTATTTTTTTCTTTCAGCCACTCAGGTAGCTTCCTTGGAGGTTCTGAGGCAGGAAGGTCAATTTCCCCCCCTTACCAATCAGATCATTTAGCTGCCCTTTAGTTCATTTTGGAAATCGCTGCCCTGTGTTCAGAGCCTCCCTAACCATACAGCAAATATTCTGCTGGCTTCAGTCCTGCTGTTCAACCTCCTGTTGGGCAACTGGGGAGCTTCGGTGACGCTAAATTTGGCCTTCTGCTCTTACAGAGAAAACTGCCTCCCTTTTCCTCCCGCCCCTTACAGAATTCTTCTTCGCGGATTCCCGGGACGGTTATCCCTCCCCCGTTGATCCGCGGCGGACAGCAGGCGTCTTCAAAGTTGGGCTCTCAGCAAAACGCGCAGATAGTTATGCCCCCTCTAGTCAGAGGAGCGCAGGTGAGTTGCTCGCCTGTCTTGCTCTTTCCTTCTTCCTGCACTGTTCAAGGGACTTGAGGAACCGTAACTAAGCGGCGCAGAAGAGCCAGGTTCAATCCCCAGAGAGAGCTGGGAATTTTCCCCGTCTGAAAAGCTGGGGCAGCACTGCCGATAAATGTAGACAGTCCTAAGCTAGATGGGCCAATTTGCTGTCAGGCGGGTTCCTTTGTTCCTGTTTAAATCAGCTCTTTATTCAGAAGCATGAAGACTGGGATCTTAGCATATCCAGGCCCAGTGCTTGCAGGCGGTCAGGCTAGGCACTGGCCGAGGGGCCCCTACTGCTGCGTCTGGGCAGGTGTAGATCCAGCTCTGTGATCTGCACTAGCATTGGTTGCAGAGCCTTTTCTCTGCAGCCTACTGCTACCAAGGAGTGCAGAGTGGAAGACACCCTCTCGGGCAAACGCGCCCGCGCCCCGCTGCTGGCACAGACTGGCCGCGCCGCTTGCTGCATCACCTCTCCGGCGTGCTGTGCGCGCAGGCTTGCCATCGCCCAAGATGGTGGCAGGGGCGTCAAGAGGCCCCTGCCATCATCTTTGGTGATGGTAGGTGTGAGCACACTGACACAGCTGGGACTGTTTAAGCCCCTGGTGGTAGTGAGGAGCGGTAGTGCCGCCGTCGCCACCCTTGAGGGCCCACTGCAGTCTGGTGCCGGCCCTGAGTATGTCTAGGGGAAAGGCCATAGTGCACATGCTTTGCACGCGCAAAGTCCCAGGTCCAATCCTCAGCATCTCCAGATGTGCTGAGGAGCTGTTGGCAGCCAGTTGCCTGTGTTTGCACATCACGGCGAGTGGTAAACCGTGGCTTATTCTGAAGCGAGCAGCGTGCTGGCACGTGGTGCTGAATCTTTCCCGTCTTGCAGCAGACCATTGTTTTGCTTTAGACAGAACAAAAACCACAAGCGCTGGCGCAGCTGTCACGGTAGCCAAGGTGCCTGGTTAGTGCTTCTCCTTGAGCCAGGAGCAAGCTGCACACTCGCAGTAAAATTAAGGCATGTTCTTGTGTTCCAAAGTGTGTGGAATGCTGAGGGTTGTAGCCAACTAAATCCTACTCAGAGTAGACCAACTGAAATTAATGGAGTGCAGTTAGTCATTTTAATTGGTCTGTTCTGAGTTGGATGGATGCAACCACGAGCTACCATATTTTTTGCATTTATTATTATTATTAATTTCCAACCCTGTTTCACAAAAGAAAACAGGGGAGGCCAAACATCATGTCACCAATGCTTTTTACCATTCTAAGAATTAACGTTAAACCTGTAAACTGCCCAGAGAGCTTCTGCTATGGGGCTGTATATAAGTACAATCAATCAATAAAGTCAAATGCCACCCTGGGCTCCTGCTGGGAGGAAGGGTAGGATATAAATCTAATAAATAAATAATAAATGTACAACGTAAACGTACTTTTAACGAAAGAAAGGGGGAAACCAATGCTGAGCACGCTTGTGAGACCGTTAAAGACCTACCTTGAGGGGTTGTGTGTTAGGACACTTGAGCTGGGTCCATGGTTAGAGTAGACCCCACTAAAATCAAAAGGTGTGGCTAACTTAGATCCCATTCATTTCAGTGAGTCTAGTTTGGGTAGAATTTAGTTGGTTTTCTCATTATTATGTTTGACAGAGAGCAAAAAATTAACGTCCGATCTTCTTGGGGTTGAACCCAACCATCCTCTCATCTGTTGCAAAAATGAACCTGCAGGGTTGGTTTTTCTACCATTTCCTGTCTTCAAAAAATGTTAATGCTGTTGCTCTCTCTCTCTTTTCTTTTCGCCCTTCTGACTCCCCCCCATTGCGTCATCTTTCTCTCGCCCTTCTTCTCTGCTGCCATTCTCTGCTCCTCCCCTTCCATTTTCCCTCCCTCCCCATGGATCCATCTGCATCAGCCCATTTCTGTGTCTCCCCAGCAAATCCACAACATCCGCCAGCACTCCAGCTCGGGGCCGCCTCCGTTGCTCTTGGCCCCGCGGGCGTCTGTCCCAAGCGTGCAGATCCAGGGTCAGCGCATCATACAACAGGGCCTCATCCGCGTTGCCAGCGTCCCAAATGCAAGCCTTCTGGTCAACATCCCGCAGGTGAGCTTGAGAAGCGGGGCGGGGGTGAGCGATCGAGGCTGCCCCACAGAGCCACCATTTGTATCCTCGACATCTGTCAGCTCTGCACTGAGACAGCAGTGCCGGTGGGGGCTGGGAATTCCTGGGTAGTTATCAGTTCGGGAAAGTCCTTAGCTGGCAGTCTGGTCGTAAATCTGCCAGGCTAACGAGGATGAAACATGATAAGGGAAGGCCCGTCCTAAGCTTACGTGCCAAGCCAGAAGTCCAGAAGCGAGGTCAGTAGAGGTCCGGGTTCAGTTGCCAAGGGGTCAGTCCAAGATAAGATTCAGGGAAACTAGAAACACACGAAGCCACGCCTAACGTTGTAGTCAGCAACAAGCTGCAGCCAAGGTTTGACTTTTAAGGAGCGGGTTTGTCAGCAGGTGTGAGCCCTCAGCGTTTTGGCCTTAAGTGGACAGGCCTGCCCCTCTTCTGCCTGACCTTCTGTTGTCTACGTTCTGCAGGTGAGGGGGGAGTATCCTGTTCACTGCCTGCGTCTGGCTGAAGGGCTTCAGCCGAGTCTGGGGTGCTCTGCAGCTGAGGGGGAGAAGGAGCTGGTTCTCAGGAGTTTCCTCCATTTCTCCTTCTGGGTCTGCTGCTTCTGGGTCTGCTGCTGTTGCTCCCGAGTCATCCTTGTCTGATGAGTCCTCCGACGGGGCCATGACAACATCTTTATTATTCTCATTATTATCATAGTACATGGTGGTAATGGATGGGTGATGATTGTTCACCATCATCGTCATTCATTGTTGTTGTGGCTGCAAAAAAGGCAAATGCTGTATTAGGCTGCATTAACAGAAGTATAGTTTCCAAATCGCGTGAAGTATTAGTTCCCCTCTATTCAGCACTGGTTAGGCCTCATCTTGAATACTGCGTCCAGTTCTGGTCTCCGCACTTCAAGAAGGATGCAGACAAACTGGAACGGGTTCAGAGGAGGGCAACAAGGATGATCAGGGGACTGGAAACAAAGCCCTATGAGGAGAGACTGAAAGAACTGGGCATGTTTAGCCTGGAGAAGAGAAGACTGAGGGGAGACATGATAGCACTCTTCAAGCACTTGAAGGGCTGTCACATAGAGGAGGGCTGGGATCTCTTCTCGATCGTCCCAGAGTGCAGGACACGGAATAATGGGCTCAAGTTGCAGGAAGCCAGATTTCGACTGGACATCAGGAAAAACTCCCTAAGTGTTAGAGCCATACGACAATGGAACCAATGACCTAGAGAGGTAGTGGGCTCTCCGACACTGGAGGCCTTCAAGAGGCAGCTGGACAGCCATCTGTCGGGAATGCTTTGATTTGGATTCCTGCATTGAGCAGGGGGTTGGACTGGATGGCCTTATAGACCCCTTCCAACTCTACGATTCTATGATTATTTAATTAATTCATATACCACTTAATGCCAAACTAGGCTTCTGAGCAGTTTACAAGCATAAAATCCAATTTTACAGACATTAAAACATAAATTGAGAGTACTCCTCAAGTCCTTGAAAGGTTGCCACACAGAGGAGGGCCAAGATCTCTTCTCGATCGTCAATAGGCTCAAGTTACAGGAAGCCAGATTTTGACTGAATATCAGGGAAAAAACCTCCCTATTAGAGCAGTATGACAATGGAACCAATGACCTCGGGAGGTGGTGGGCTCTCCTACACTGCACACATTCAAGAGGCAGCTGGACAGCCACCACTTGGAGATGTTTTAAGTTAGATTCCCGCATCGAGCAGAGGTTGGACTCCAGCTCTATGATTGTATGAAAGCCCAAAGTGCACCGACAGAAATGATTTATTATACTATTATTATTAATTTCATATATGAATCGCTTCCCATGAGTTATTCAGAAGCAATTTACAATATAATAACATATGTATATAAATGTAAGTTACATTTTTTAAAAAATTATATATATATATACATATATTTAAAAATCTGAAAATATAGGACCTTTTTTTTTTAACAATGGCAGCCCTTACATAATATCAATTCAAATCCAAGACAGATGCCAACCAGATTTTAGAAGGCTGGTTGAAAGAGGAGCATTTTTAGCAGGTGTTGAAGAGACATATCATTATTATTCATTTCCTTTCTTACCTGCTCTTCATTGTAAGATCTGAGGGTGGATTGGAACAGCTTGAAGTAAAGCATTAAAAACTAATTTGTTTTGAACTGACTAGGATGGGTCCTAATGTATATCTTGGGTATCAACAATCAAGGTGAAGCGGTGCACTGTCAGTATACAACGGAAACTACATAATGGAGGTGCTAGGCGCAGCTCTGTGGCTAGGTAATACTACAGTTTAGAGCAGCCTTTCCCAACCGGTGTGCCTCCAGATGTTGTTGGGCCACAACTCCCATCAGCCTCAGCCAGCATTGCCAATGGCTGAGGCTGATGGGAGTTGTGGTCCAACAACATCCGGAGGCACATCGGTTGGGAAAGACTGGCTTAGAGGCTGCCTCAGAGAATTCCCTCATTATATACCGCTTGCTGCCATGAATATTTTTCTGAGCAGTTTACAAGTTGAGAAGCCGTTACACAGCCATTAAAATGATCAAAACACACATATAACAATCCCGGTTAGGGTTAGGGTGATGTCTGTGTAAATAGGTTCATAAAGAAGGATGCTGCCTACTGTGTCTCTGACTGAGTTGCTGTTTTTGGGCCTAACTTTCTCTTGAGGGTTTTTTCCCCTGTCACATTAGCAGGAATCCAGCGATTTGGTCTCACTCAGTGCACAGGCATGCCAGAATTACCCACCCATAGAGGAGGTTGCATGCAGGGTCTCGGCGCTTTGGGGAGTTCTGCTGTGTGTGACTGGACACACACAACCACTATTCAGCTAGATGGACCAACGGTTTAACTCGGTATAAAGTCCCATGTTTTAGTAAGGGATTGTACCTTTGTGGAAGAGCACCTACTTTGTGGGCTAAAGGCCAGATTTATTTTATTTATTTATCTTTCGTGTAAAAAGGGGCAAATACAATAAAGTAAAACAGCTTACAAAACTGAGACAATAGAAACTACATTTTTTTTTAAAAAAAGTGATATTCAATGGTAGTCCTACTCAGAGTAGACCCCCTGAAGTTAATGAACATGACTAAGTGAGGTTCATTACTTTCAATGGATCTACTCTGAGTAGAACTACCGTTGGATAAAACCCATCCATGTTCATCCACCCGACTAAAAAGATGACAATAAAGAGGCCATAGACATAACTAGATACCTGCCCAGTTAAGAACCAAAAACCGGGGGAATTAAAAATGGTTTTTCCTGGTGCCTAAAAACAGACAATGGGACCAGGTGTGCTCCCCGGGGGGGTGGGAGGGTTCCACAAGTGGGGAGCCCCCATTGAAAAGGGCCGGTTCTGGCGTCGCCACCCTCTGCACCTCTCTGAGGAAACGCACAAACAAGGGCCTCAGATGACGAGCCTGGTACCGAGCATGGGTCCTGTGGGGAACGGCGGCCCTTGAGGTGTTGGCTTTATAAGTTAAAATGAGCACTTTGAATTGAGCCCGGACAGTATTTGGCGCAGAGTGGGAAGCGGCGGTAACGCAGCCGAAGCTCTGCTCATGGCCGGAGTTCGATTCCAACGGAAGGAGGAAGTCAAATCTCCGGTAAAAGGGGTCGAGGTCCACTCAGCCTTCCATCCATCCGTGGTCGGTGAAATGAGTACCCGGCATACGCTGGGGGGTAAAGAAAGGCTGGGGACGGAACTGGCAATCCCACCCCATATATACGGTCTGCCTAGTAAACGTCGCAAGACGTCACCCTAAGAGTCGGAAACGACACGCACTACAAGTGCGGGGACACCTTTACCTTTTTTTTCACCCCTCACTCACAAGTTCTCCTCAGTATTAAAAGACTCTGCCTTTAGAACTTCCTGGCCTGTTTCAAAGCAAGCATGATGACAGGACAGCGCAGTCCCCCTGAACTGCCTTTTTTTTAAAACCTCCCGTCCCCTCCTCCTCCTCCAGGCCTCCCCAACTTCGCTCAAAGGTACAGCTGTGACGTCGGCCCAGGTGAACGCCGCCGCCACCAGCGTCGCCTCCATCGTCAACTCCAACGACTCCCCGGCCAGCCGGCAAGCTGCCGCCAAGCTGGCACTGCGGAAACAGCTGGAGAAGACGCTGTTGGAAATCCCCCCGCCCAAGCCGCCGGCCCCCGAAATGAACTTCCTGCCCAGTGCGGCCAATAATGAGTTCATCTACCTGGTGGGCTTGGAGGAGGTGGTTCAGAACCTACTAGAAGCACAAGGTGAGGAGGGGGAACCCCTTAAAGACTCCAAAGTCTTCCTTGGAAGAGCCTTTGGGTTGTGTCCTACTGTTGAGTAGACTCACTGAAACTCATGCGTCTAGGTTAGGAACTCAGAGTAACTTTAAATGTGGCCCTGATTTGTGAAACAACATTCATGTTGACCTACGACAGGCGCCCACTATCTGGAAACAATTGAAGACTTTTTTTGTTTCGACTAGTCGGGTGTCTCTCCTGTATTGTTCTTAATCCTTGTCCTCAGCTGTTTCTTTTGCCCTGTTTTTAAAACCATTTTTAGCTATTTTATGGTCTGTTCATAAACCGCCTGGAGAGGTACATAAAAAGGCATTTCAGAAATTAAATTAAAAAATCCTTTTCTTTCAGTGGGTCTATGAGCAGGCTTTCTCAGTGGTGGCCCCCAGATTATGGAATGAGCTCGCCTGGCACCAACACTGTTATCTTTTTGGCGCCAGGTCAAGACTTTCCTCTTCTCCCAGGCATTTTAGCATGTGTTTTTAAATGGTTTTTTTTTTGTTTTTAAATTTGTATATTTGTTTTTGATTGTTGCAAACTGCCCAGAGAGCTTCGGCTATGGGGCAGTATACAAATGTAATTATTATTATTGTTATTGTTTTGTTGTTGTTGTTGTTGATGATGATAATAATAATAATAATAATAATAATAATAATAATAATAATAATAATAATAATAAACATTGATTGCAACCCTAGGGAATAAATGACACCCATGTAACTTTGGCGTTGTGTGTTGAAGCAGTTAAAATTCTGCGCCTAGGGAAGGCTGGATTCTGCAACCTGTGTGTATTATGTAACTTCGGGCGCTTTATGTTGGTGGCTGGGGGATGTTTGTTTGTTTATTTATTTATTTATTACATTTGTGTACCGCCCCATAGCTGAGGCTCTCTGGGATGTTGTCCTGATGTTCTGGACCGACTCTCCCTGCTTCCTCCCCCAGGTAAGGTTTCCTCCGCGCCCTCGTCGCAGGAGCCCTACACGTGCATCCAGTGCAAGACGGACTTCACTTGCCGGTGGCGGGAGGAGAAGAGCGGCTCCATCATGTGCGAGACGTGCATGTCGTCCAACCAGAAGAAGGCGCTCAAGGCAGAGCACACCAGCCGGCTGAAGGCCGCCTTCGTCAAGGCCCTGCAGCAGGAGCAGGAGATTGAGCAGCGGATCCTGCAACAGGCAGCCTCCCCTGTACAGACCAAAGCAGAGCAGCATCACTCACTCAAGCAGGTGGGTGTATGGCCAGGGAGCGCCCTTGGTTTTCCAGCTGGCTGTGCTGAATAAGTTTGCTTCGCAGGCCGAAGTAGAGCCCTCCTTCCCTTGCTAGTCCATGTTGATACAGAAACAGAAGACTGAAAACCGGTGAAAGCAATTGGCAACCAGAAGAACGTATCTATGTAAAAAGAATCTAGTGTCAAAGGCCAGGGAAGGAGGTGTGTCTTCCACATGCAAAGGTGCCAAGGGCACCTCTGTAAACAAGGGGTGACTAGCCTCTTGGCCCTCCAGATGTGGCTGGACTGCAACTCTTTGACTGTTGACCATGCTAGTGGCTGGGAATTGGGAGTCCAGTTTCCACACACACACTGCATATGAGAGCTGGAAGAATGCCTGTTTGGAAGAGGCATTCCCTCCCTGGAGAGAGGAATGCCTCATCTAAATAAGGGCCTGCCTCCATCCTTTGCATACAGGTGCTGAGGATCCTGGGGTCCTCCCGGAGCCTTGGCCATTCTTGTTGCTGGTGCTGATGGGAGTTGTAGCCCAGCATCATCTGCCGGGCCACAGATTGCCCATCGCTGCTCTAAGGGCCCCCGACCTGCCTGTTCCCCGGCAGCTGGTATTCAGAGGTAGATGGCTTCTGGAGCTTGGAATTCAAAGCTGTCCGTGAAAATAAGCATTGAGAACAATTCTTGCCGAGCCTCTGCGCAGTTGGCACGGTACTGCAGCCAGACTTGTTGAGCCTTGCTGTTGCCCTGCTGGAACCGAGCGTGCCCTCGAACTCGGCCAGACGCAAATGGCAGCAGCTCAGCGGTTTAGGGGTGGGGTGGGAGCTTTAGCACTCCAGGCATCCTGGGACTCTCGTGGCTCAGTAGTGGAACTCCCGCTTGCGTGCAAAAGGGCCCAGGTTCGATCTCTGGCAGGGCTTAGAAAGACCCCTGAGTCTGAAATCCTGGAGAGCCACTGCCACAGGCTGTACTGAGCCAGATGGACGAATGGCCTGACTCGATAGAGGGCAGCTACCGCTGTTCCTGTTTAAATTGGCCCCATGAGGACTGGAACCTTCCCATATTTTAGGAAAAGTGGAGCAGCCGCTTTGCATGCAGAAGGTCCTGTTTTTTAACCCTTGGCATCTGCTGTGATTTGGATTCCTGCCTTGAGCAGGGGGTTGGACTTGATGGCCTTATACGCCCCGTCTGACTCTACTATTCTATGATTCTGTGATCTCCAAACAAGGCTGGGAAGGGCCCCCTCAGGGTGGGCTGTATGGAACAGGATGGACCCAATGGTCTGACTCTGTATAGGACAGCTTCCCATGTCCCTATTTAAAATCAGAATAATGAGAGAATTGGAATCTTGGAGAAGTTATGGGCTGCCTTCAAGTCGATTCGGACTCATGGTGCCCCTGTGAATAGGGGTTTCATGGGAAGCGGTATTCAGAGGGGGTTCACCATTGCCTCCCTCTGAGGGTGAGAGGCAGTGACGGACCCAAGGTCACCCAGGGAGCTTCATGGCTGAGTGGGGGTTCTAACCCAGGTCTCCCAAGTCGTATTCCAACCACTACGCGACACTGGCTCTCTTAACTTTATTTTTAAGGGAAGAGCCAAGACGTGGTGGCAAAGCACCCGCGTAGGGCAGGATAGAGGGGTTCCCTGAAGGTCTGCAGCTCAGTAGCTGAGCCCCTGCTTTGAATTCAGAAGGTCCCAGGTTTAGCCGGCAGCATCTCCAGGTAGGGCTGCAGATGTCCCCCTGCCCGAAATCCTGGCGAGCCGCTGCCAGTCCGTGTGGGCAATCCTGAGTCAGCTGGACTCAGCAGTCTGACTCGGCGTAAGGCAAGTTTCTGACCTTGCTATGAAGTGAGGACATTTTTCCAAGCTTCCCTGTGCAGCGATAGAAGAGGGATTTGGTTCAGGCCGCCTCCTTCATGCCCTTCCCCTCCTGTCCTGCAGGCCTCCAGCCAGCTGCCCCGAAGCGCCAGCACCCCCCGTGGAGTCTTGCATGCATTTAGCCCGTCGCCCAAGTTGCAGAACGCCGCCTCCGGTGTGGCCGTGCTTGGCGGCAGGCAAGGTAAGCGTGCTCAGAGACCCGTCGGCAAAGGAGGTGCTTGGAGGAAGACTCTCGTCAACGCAGGTAGACAACTCGCACTCGAGAACTCTTCTCTTATTTTTTTTCTGCCGCTGGCCGCACTCCCTTGTCCGACCAGCAAACAAAACAAGACTGAACTCCTCCCTCCCTCCCTCCCTCCCTCTGGGCGAAAACGGTGTTCCTCACTTTTCTTCTGTTTAAATTTATTTCCATGCTCTCCTTTTTTTTGGTGTTTTCCACTGTTGCAAAGCAATATGGGGACTCTTAAGCACTCCACAGAATTTGCACCCTGGGGCGTTCTTTTTCCTCTTTTGGTGGCTTCTCTCTTAGGGCTGTTGCCCGGCTTTTGTTTTGGAATTGGTTTTGAGTGTTTTAATTGATTGATTTTCACATATGCTTGAAAACATCATCTTCCCTCTCTTTGGAGGGAAGGGCTGTAGGTCAGTGGAAGAGCATCTGCCTTGCTTTCAGCAGGCCCCAGGTTAAATCCTTGGTACAGTAGGGCCCTGCTTTTCGGCAGCCTAATACGGCGGCGCCAGCGGGGCGATCAGCTGGAGCGCGAGGAGCTCGCGCACTATAGCTGAGCGCTGTCAGCTGGAGTGGTGCAGCTAGAGCTCCTCGCGCTCCAGCTGATCGCCCGCTACAGCTGACAGCAATCAGCTATAGAGCGCGAGCTCCCCATGCTACAGCTGATTGCTGTCAGCTGGAGAGCGGCCGCTGGAATACAGTAGGGCCCCACTTTCCGGCGGTTTTCGTTTTTCGGCGGGGGCCTGGAACTTAACCTGCCACATGAGTGGGGCCCTACTGTATCTGTAGGTAGGGCTGGGAATGTCCCTCCAGTCTGAAACCCTTGGGAGCCACTGCCAGTCAGTGTAGGCAGTACTGAGCTAGATGGCCCAGTGAGTCTGATGCGGTGTAAGGCAGCTTTCTGTGTTCCTAGCAAGTCTGAGTAAACTGTTCTTAAGCGTTGGACGGCTGTGACACTGCAGCAGTTTAGCTCTCCTTCTGTGGCCAAGACTTTATACAAACTCCCATCGCGTTTGCACGGCCCCTGGTTCTTTGGGGGGCAAAGGCAGGTTGACGCATGCATCGCCTTAGACCAGTCCGTGGGCCTAACTCAGCCTGCCAGTCCTTGTCCACCTGTCCTGCCTCTGATGTCATATATGACGTCGGGTGTAGAGCAGGTAAACGCCGAGCTGGGCTGAAAGGGGAGGGCCACTGGCTAGTCAGCTGATCAAACCGCCCTACCAATCAGCTGATGTGCCTCGTGTAGGCTCATTAAGTTCAGTGGGTCTTTTCCAAAGAGAATCCGCTTGGATGGAACCCTTAGTGGGGTGATACATAAAGAGACGTTCTAGTTGCTAAAAACCCCAGTAAAAAACAGTATATTTTATTATTATTATTATTAAATTTTATTTATACCCCGCCTTCGGCCAAAGGCGGCTTACAAAGAAAAATAAACGCAGGTATAAGAATACAATAGAAATACAATAAAGACAATACAATTTACAAAAATTCAATTAAATAACAAATAATATTACCATTATCGGCATTATACATAATAAACCATCCTCTCCCCTGGCTCAGTTTCTAAAGAAGCTTAACAACATAATGACAACTAGCAAGCAGGGCTCTTTACATGCCGTCTTCAGGGCTGTAGCTCAGTGGCAGAGCATCTGCCTTGCACCCCAGAAGGCCCTGGGTTCAGCCTTCTCCCTGAAAAGCGGGGACAGCCGCTGCCAGCCAGAGTAGGCGACACTGAGCTTGACGATGGACAAAAGGTCCATCTTGGGATACAGGCAATCGATATTCCTATATGGATGGTGCTTGCACCAAAATACCGCTGTGTCCCCTCGCCACTAGCGGGAGCGCTCCCTGTTCAAGGCCAGAGTCGGCCACCTCGGGGGGGGGGGATGATCCCTCCCATCTTCCTCACCTTCACCACATTCATGGCTCCTGAGCATGCTCAGGCCTCAAAGGGCTGGATTCCCCCTCCTTTGTTTGGTGGGGAATGGTGGCAGGGAGGTTTTGCCCCTTTGGTTTTTTTCTTTCTACTCCTGACAACCACAGTGTGCCGATAAGCCTCCCCTGGTTACTTTAGTTTTGCTCCTCTCAGTTGCCCTGTTTGGCCCATACAACCATTGGCGCCCTCCTGCGGCGTTCGCCGCAACTCTTTTCCATTTCCTTTCCTTTTTTTCCTTTCTTTCTCTTTCTTCTAGGTGGGACGCTGAACTTCGTTAACCCTAGCCTCGCTGTGCATAAAACCGCCGCCTCGGCTGTGGATCGCCAGCGCGAGTATCTCCTAGACATGATCCCCCCGAGATCCATCTCCCAATCCACCACGTGGAAATAACACAGGAACCTCCGCCTTGAGTGGAAGACTTATACCTTTTTTTTTCTAAAGTCTTTTTTGGGTTTTTTTCCCCCTTCTACTCCCCACCCCCTTCGATTCTGCCACTCCCCGAAACCTGCTTTCGAGCTTAGCCCGGATCTGCCTGCAAGGGGTTTTTTTTTGTGGGGGGGGGGGTTGAGCTTGTTCTCATCAGCCCCCGTTTGTGTGTGTGTGTGAGGCGAGGGGACAAGCACACTTTCCTGCAGGGTGGAACGGACGCTCGGGAAGGTGTCGAATGAACGTCGGGCAACCAAATTCTTGCGATTTCATGATTATTTTTGTTTTGCTGACGGCAGAGGCTGCCTCGAGAGAGGAGGCTCTCTATTATTATTCCCACCCCCCACATACACTTTGTGTATTTTTCTCTCTATTTTTAGGTTTTTTTGGAGGGGGGGTTATGTGTTTGTTTTTTCTGACCAGCACTAGTACGGAACAAAGAACTGCACAGATACCTGCTCTGGCCTGCTTCAGTCTCTTTCTCCCCCCCTTCCCGCCTTAAATCTCAACTTTTAGTTCCATTTTAGATATTATTATTATTATTATTTCCTTTTTGGTCGATCGTGCAACGGTCGTTAGCTATCAAGGACATACTACTTCTTGCTCACTGGAACTGCTCATGGACAAAAACCAGCAAAGGTGGACTGGCTGCCCTCCCTGTTCCTTTATTTTGTTTTTTCCTCACAATTCCCACAGAGGCATCATTCTAAAGGATGATGGTGGAGGGTTTGGCGGAGGGGGGGAACTGGCTTTTTCTTTAAGAGGAAAAGAATCCTCTAATAACTTATGTTGCAAAGAAATGCAAAATGGACTCCCCATCACCCAAAGATTTGAAGCAGCTGAATGGTGGGGAGGGAGGGGTTGAGTCTGTTTTTTTTCTCTTTAAAATAAACCAGATCCTGTCTCAGATGTTTTGCCCTGGACATTCGACGGCGCTAAACCCTTTTTTTAAAAAAAATATATTACTGGACAGTTTAAACAAAACTGCTGAATCTCCTTTCTCTGGATAGAATGTACAGTTGGGGTTTATTTTTCCTTACTTTCTCTCAAAATGTTGGAGACGTAATTTTTGTAAATTTTATTTTAAATCTGGTTGGGACTACACACGCATGCACACCCCTCTTCCTATGATGGCTCTCTCTTTTTAAAAAACAACAACAACAACTTTGGCTATCTAGGAGTTGTGTACAATTTAGGTAACTTGGAGCGAAAGAGGAGCAGGGGTGTGTGCCAAAACAAGTGTTCTGTTTTAAGAGAGAGAGAAAGAGAGAGGGTTAATAAACCAATACCACTTGATAGAGCCCACTTGACTCCATTTGCTGCCAGTTTTGGGGGGCCAAGGGGAGAATGGTCTGACCATTGACTTAGAACTGCTACCCAGATGCAGAAAAGGAGTCTGTCTCTAATGCATAGCCCCTCACCCAAGAATTTCGTGCTCACTTCCCTCTGTTCAACAAGCGACCTCTCCCCATCGCCTTCCAGCACCTTGGCTAATTATTATTTTTTGCTTTTAAATTGCATTCCGCTCCTCCCATTCTCCCGCCCCCCATAAAAAAAATTCCAAGCTAAATCATAGAAGCATCAGGATCTCCAAACAGCTCCCCTCTTCTTCTTTGGCTTTTTTTTTTTTTAAAGATTTTCTAGAGATGGAAGTACAGCCCTTTTTTATTACTTATTCATAACAACATATTGGTACTAGATCTAGTGCTGATATGAGGGGTTCATTGCAAATATATATATATAAATATATATATATCTATATATAAAGAGGAAGGCGTGGGAAAGGGTTAATACCGTGCAGTTGAACCTTTTTGGGGGGCGGGGGGGGTCTGGTATTTTGTTAGCAGCAAGTTAGATACTTAATTTAAAAATAAATAAAAAATTGCAAAATGACCATTGCTGTACAGGGGGAGGAGTTACCTCTTCAGATATGACTGTTGCATTGTAATAAAAAGCTCCTTATAAAATTCTTTCTCTTATATATATTTAAGTGTTCTACATGCATCCGAAGAGCAATCGTACGCGCGCATGCATGCATAGGCCCCACATCCGAGGGCTCTGGCGCTAGCAGGCAGGCGTCTTTTAACGTTGTGCAGCGGAGAAATCCGAGTGTGGTGACTGCACTAGCAGACACTTGTTGGACAATCTGTTGTGCGACCAAAGCTGCCAGGAACCTCGTTTAGTGCATTCTCTTGCACGACAGCTGTCCAAAACATTTCGGCAGCGGAACAAGTATCCTCCTAAGTGGCTTTAATGTGGTGCTACATGGGATACAAGCCATAAGGTTGTATCCAGTGATATTCCTCCTCAGAGTAGACCCATTGAAATTAAAGGGCATGACTAAGATCCATCCACTTTAGAGGGCCTACTCTTAGAATCTTAGAATAGTAGAGTTGGAAGGGGCCCATAAGGCCATCGAGTCCAACTGCTGCTCAGTGCAGGAATCCCAAGTTAAAGCATCCCCAACAAGTGGCTGTCCAGCTGCCTCTTGAAGGCCTCCAGGGTTGGAGACCACCTCCCTAGGTCATTAGTTCCATTGTCGTACCGCTCTAACAGTTAGGAAGTTTTTCCTGATGTTCAGCCGGAATCTGGCTTCCTGTAACTTGAGCCTATTCATGTCCTGCACTCTGGGACGATCGAGAAGAGATCCCGGCCCTCCTCTGTGTGACAACCTTTCATGTACTTGAAGAGTGCTGTCATATCTCCCCCCAGTCTTCTCCAGGCTAAACATGCCCAGTTCTTTCAGTCTCTCCTCATAGGGCTTTGTTTCCAGTCCCCTGACCATCCTTGTTGCCCTCCTCTGAACCTGTTCCAGTTTGTCTGCATCCTTCTTAATGTGGTGTCCAGAACTGGATGCAGTACTGAAAATGAGGCCTAACCAGTGCCTCATCTGGAACTCCCTGCCCATTGACATTAGGCAGGTGTTTCTTCACGGTGCCTTTTTCAACACCTGTTAAAAACTTGACTCTTGGATGCCTCCAGTGCTGTAGACCCCACCACCTCCCTAAGTCATTGGTGCCATTGTCGCACTGCTCTAACAGGAAGTTTTTCCCGATGTTCAGCTGAAATCTGGCTTCCTGTCACTTGAGCCCGTTACTCCATGTCCTGCACTCTGGGATGATCGAGAAGAGATTGTGGTGCTCTTCCAAAACTCAGCTGGACACATCCCTTTACTTAGAAATGCCTTGTGTGTGGATGGGTTGTACATACTTGGAGCAGACCAACTGGAATCAGTAGGTTGCCTCCACCTAAGTTCTAATCAAGAGTGGGCCCACTGAAATTAATGGGCCTATATATGTCGTGTCTAGTCATTTCAATGGGTCTTCTCTGAGCATCGGCTGCAATCCAGCGGGCCTGAGTTGAATTCGGGTCTGTTGATTTCTGTCGGGCTCAGTAATGACCTGTGCTGGATCCCAACCTCAGGCCTTTAACTTCAACCTACATTTTAGCTTGCTTTTAAAGGTTCGTTTTTTTAAGATGAGAGGGCTACAGTTCTCTCCCCACCCCTGGGGAGGAAGGGCGGGATAGAAATTTCATAAATTAATATTCCCCCGTATGCACTTGCCTTTAGTCCTACAGAAGTCCCACTTGAGTTCAGTGGCATTTACTGCTCTCTGCATAGGATTGTGCTGTTTAGAAGTCCATTCTCTCTGCACCCCTGCCTTTCGGATTTTTTTTTAAGACACTGAAATACTCTGAGCTTGTCTACCCGGAGTGGGGCGGGGGGATCCGTGGCCCTGCAGACGTTGCTGTACTCCCAGCAGCCACTGTGGTCACCGGTCAGGAAGAAGGATGACAGGAGTTGAATCCAGCAACATCTGGAGGGCCCCAGATGTTCCCCATCCTTGCGCTGAAGAATACGCTTTGCTGCGCGCGCACTCAAAAACCTTGTTGGACTTCCTTCACACACCACGCCTCTTGCATAGCCCCGCTCTTAAGAGCTGCTGGCATTCAATTTATTACCTGCCATGCACCAACAGGTCCAGGGGGAGCGGTTTGCACACTGAAGATGCCAGACTCACCTCTGTGGGGAGGGAATTCCACAAGGAAATCAGTTCCTCGAACTGGTGAAAACGGGGCTGAAATGTGTTTTGGCGTCAGTGATGCAGACATGCTTGATACTTCCACCACAACCATCAGCCACATGGTTATAATCTGGCGCAGGGGTGAAAAACCTCAGGGCTAGGGGCCAAATGTGGCCCTCTCTGGCCCTTGGGGTTCTAGGCACAGGCTCCTCAAGCCACACTCCTCCCTGGCCCTGTTTTACACACTCCTCAAGTGTCTTACCTGGCTGGATTGTGTCCCTGAAGTCTGATCTTTGCTTGCTGGACAGAGGACAGGGACGGCTAGGTGTGCAAACATGTGCAGAAACCAGCCTATTGCAGGAAGGTAAAATGCACTGACCTCTTTTGCCTCTGGCAACATAGTGGAATGTGGTCCCCGGGCTGGAAAAAGTTTTCCGACCCCTGATCTTGCGCCTCGGTTTACCCTCTTGATCGTCAGATGGGAGTGGTGGGTTTGAAAATGCTGTTTCCTTTTTTAAAAGAGCTGGGAGGGCTGCTGCCTGTCCGTGTAGGCAATACTGAGCTGGCTAGATCAGTGGTCTGACTGGGATACAAGGCCGCTTCCTATATTCCTAAATGGCCTGGGAGAGACGATTCCTTTACAATGTGTGGGTCCCATATAGCTGAAACTTTGCAAGGAAGCTGGTGAAATATTCTCCGGCTTATGCAATTATTCTAGTTCCTCCTCCAGAGCAACATCTCTAGCACAATAATTTCATTGGAGAGGTTTGTGTGCGTAAAGAATTCTTGGGAGGTGGGCAAGAGATATTTGAAAGGGGCGTGATGAGTGTTTAAACTGGTTGCATTGGGGAGAGATGATGTCAGGGGGACAGCATTGCTCATCCCCTGCCACTGTGCTCTTATATAGGCTTTGCAAAGGGATTAAATGGATTTCATGGATGAACGGAAATCCGTGGAATGGCTAACTAGAACCTCCATGGATGGAGGCAGTCTATCCCCAAATGCTGGGGAGAAATAGGTATTGGCCCACACTAGCTTCAAATTGTGCTTCCAAGTTTCTGTAGCATTGACTACTCTTGAAAGCAGTGGCTCCCGGCACCCCCACCCACAAAATAGAGAAAACGGACGTTGAATCCAACTAAGGCCCCTTCTGCACTATACTTTTAAAGCAGTTGTTATACCACTAAACAGTATTGCTTCTCCCAAAGAATCCTGGGAATTGCAGTTTGTTATGAGTGAAGACCCCTTGTCCCCTTTCAAAGAGCTACACTCCTCTGAGTTTCCTGGGATTGACTGTTGAACCGCCCTGAGGATTGTAGCTCCGTGAGGGGGAAATACCCTGACACCTCCCAATACCCTTTACAGACTACAGTTCCCAGGATTCTTTGGGGGAAGCCACAATTTTTTAAAGCAGTGTAATACCGCTTTAAATGTATAGCGCAGGTGCAGCCTCAGCACAGACTCATTGAAATTAATCGGCCCAAATTAGTCATGTCCATAAATTGCAATGGGTCTCCTTTGAGTGGAGCTTAATTGGATTCAACCCCTGCAGCCCAAGTATTTCTGAACATGCACAGAGTGCCTTTGCTCTATTAAAATTTCTTTAGAACTGGCAATAAATAAAAACCGCCTAAAACGAACTACAATAATCAGTTTATATATTAAACTGAGGCTGCAATCCTGACCCCACTTTACTTGGCAGTAAGCCCCATGGCTTTGCACAGGCCTTGCTTCTCTGTAGGCATGGTTACAATTGCACTGCTAGGGTTGTCTCAAATGTTAGCCCTGCTCAGAGTAGACTCATTGGAACTGATGGACAGAACTAAGATGTTTCAGTTCATCAACTATTTTAGAAAATAACATCAGGGGTGAAGATACCCCAAAGTTCAGCAGTAGAATCAGAGCAGGGAATCCTGTGGCGTAAGAGATGGACTCCAAGAGATGGATTTAGAAGAGGCATTCTCTCTTGAATGCAGGGAATGCCTCTTCTTAGATTTATATATACCTCACCTTTCTTTTCTTGATAGAAACCCAAGGCGGCTTACATATGGTTCCCAGGCGGTCTCCCATCCAGGCACTGACCAGACCTGAGCAGGGTGCTGGCCTCATGTGCCTTCAGACCATAGCCAGGAATGGGGAAGCCTGTCTCCCTCCAGATGCTGTTGAATGCCAAGCTTCCACAGCCAGTGTGGCTAATGGGCATCCCTGCAATAATGGGAGTTGGTCCAGCAGCATCAGGAGGGCCGCAGATGTTCCCTAGTCTTGATCAAAGATACAGGGGTGTAGCCATCTAGGGTCCCTATGTCCCCAGCATCCTACGAATCAATTGGCATGAAAGGGGAGGGTGTTAGCCACTACGCAGAGTCTTCTAACCTGCTTCCTTGTCCTTTCTTGCTGATTGGGCCCAATCAGAGTGAAAGGAGGTGAGTCAGCCACTGAGAAGACCCTTCTCAGTAGCTAACACCCTCACCGTTCATGCTGATTGGCTCCTAGGGAGATAAACGTGTAGACACTGAATTCAGTAATTCAGGCAATATCTCTTGACAATGAGAAAAGACGGTCAAATGGTGACACTGAGAACGAAGCAGAAAGCAGGGTTCAAGCCTGCCCAGATTATTATATAATCTTCGAAGGGGGCATGGCTGTCACTATGATGAAGGGATCCTGCACTTAAAAGAGTTTGCCCCTTACACTAGTGTCTAAGGAGCAGTTTCTTCCTGCTTGCCAGGAAGAATGCCTCTATTCAAGAGGCATTCCCTACTGACCCGAGGGGAGGGAGAGATGCCTCTTCTTAGATCAGGGAATAGGGAAACCTTCACAAGCTGTGGTCTCTTGGATGATGTTTGACTCCAGCTCCCCTATCAGTCCCTGCCATTCTCCATCCCTTCCCCCCCCCATTTCATAGAATGGTAGAGTCTATAGGGCCTGGAAGGCCATCAAGTCCAGCCCCTGCTCACTGCAGGAAATAAAGTTAAAGCATCCCCGACAAGTGGTTGTCCAGCTGCCTCTTGCAGGCCCCCGGGGTTGGAGAGCCCACCATCTCCCTAGGTCATTGGTCCCATCGTCGTCCTGCTCTAATGTTATGTGACGCTTTTTGTTTTTAAAATGTCAGTCTAATAAATTGAATAAATAATTAGAGTTGTAGTCCAGCAGCATCTGGGGGCCCCACAGATGTCCCCTGTACAAGACGCGGGGTGTGTGATAATTTACCCTCCCGGGGAGGAGTCCTCTAGGCCTATGAAGGCGCATTTTGTCCTTATGTTCTCTTTTTAAAAACAAAAACTGATTGCTTAGGGGTCTCTGCCTATTCTCAGGAGCACGCTAACTTTAGCCTTTTTGAAAAAAAATGCTTTGTGTAGAAAGGCGCTCTGTACATGCTCAGGAGCACTCACGTAGCAAGTTTTGTGAATAGCAACAACAGACGGGGGGACTTCTCTCACACATGCACGCTTCAGGTTTATATATACAGAGAGAGAGTTCAGGCGCTCCGGCAGAAGGTGGGCAAGTCTTTGTGCGCCTTCGCTCGCGTACTTGCGGTAATGCCGAAGGGCCCGTCGCTTCCGCGGACGGTGACGTCGTGTAAGTGCGCCGGGCGGACGTCGGTGGCGCCGTGCCAGAGACGATCTGCCCGCTTTGAAGATGGCGGCGGCAGCCGGGAAGGTGAGGCAGGACATGCCGCCGCCGGGCGGATACGGCCCCATCGACTACAAGAGGAACCTGCCCCGGAGGGGGCTCTCGGGTGAGGGGGTATTTGTCTCCCGGGTCCCCGAGAGGGTGGGGGTCCTGCTCCCCGGACGCCTGGGTCCCCGAGAGGCAGCCAACTGAACAGTAGAGGGGGGAGAATGGAGCAGACTCAAAAAGCAGCCAAATGGCCCATGAAAGGCGCTCATCAAAATATTGCAAGAAGCCGATGAAGGAACTTCCAGATGCCGGTTCAGTTAATCCACGACGCACTCTATAGGGCCTGGTAAGGTTGGGGGTCCCGGGCTGTGGCCCCTGAGCTTCATCCAGGTGGGCCACCGTCGGTCTGCGTTTGAATATTCACCTTTCTTAATTGTATCTTTATTACTGCTTTCATTTGTTTCTTTTGTTTAATTGTATAAAAGGCAATAAAAGAGAAGTAATAAAAATGCAATGAAAAATCATTCAGGGGCTAGCGTAGCGCATTGCAGTTGCAGAGATATCACTACGTGGCCTGCCAAGGCCATCTGCAATTGCCAAGTGGTCCATGGGGGCCAGTGCGCTAGGAGGTGCTCAAAACCTAAGCACAGGTACAAGCAACGACACATTCAAACGTTATAGTAGCCTTTCCCAATCTTTGAACTACAGGTCCCATCATTCCTGGCCATGGCCATGCTGGCTGGGGCTGATGGGAGTTATAGTTCAGCAACATCTGGGGAACCATCGCTTGCGTTATAGTAATGGAAATGGCAAACAGAACAGATTATCGTCCAAATATTCCCACCCAAGGGAAAATACTGTTGATGTAGGCGGATCCTCCATGTGGACTAGTAACATCTGGAGGCTTAATTGCTGTTTTAAGAGACCCTTGTGTAGGAGACCACTGATGCTATCATTCTTTTGTTGTTCCCCTCTTCTCAGGTTATAGCCTCTTTGCAATCGGAGTGGGGACACTTGTGTTTGGCTATTACAGAATTTTCAAGTGGAACCGAGAGAGGAGGTGAGTTTCCAGAGCGTCTCTGGTAAGTAGGTGCTATGAGCGTGACAAAATAAGGCTAAATGATCCTCCTCCCTTTGACCTTATAAGATCTGTGGGTTGTAATCAACCAATTTTTACTCAGAGTAGACACATTGAAATTAATGGCCGGGACTAATTTAGGACTGTTAATTTCACTGGGTCTGTTAACTGGTTGAACACAACCCTCAGGCTTCAGATCAGCCTTCCAAATGCAGTCAGACTCCCAACTCCCAGCGCCCGGCATGGCCAGTGCTCAGGGGTAATGAGAGTTGGGAGTCCAGCCTCATCTGGAAGGCCACGGGGTCCCCATTCAGTAGCGCATGCAAGAAATGGAAGAATGTCTCTCTCTGGAAGTGGCATTCCCTCCTGAGAGAAGAGAATACCTCTTCTTGGATCAGAGATGGGGAAACGTGTTGCCCTCCAGATGTTGCTGGACTCCAACCCCCAGCAGCCAGCATGACCAGCTGTTGGGATGATAAGAGTTGGTGCCCAGCAGCAACTGGACAGCACCAGCTTGAAGAGACAATCAAAAAGGACCGATGGCCTGAGTCGGCTTCTTTCATGACCAGTAGCCACTGGTCACCTAATCCCTTCATCAAGCCATCTGAGCTCCTTGCCGCCACCATGTCTTGTGGTTGCAAGTTTGATAGCTTGATGCCATGTCGGGAGGGGTGTGGTCGGCCGCATTGCCACGCTGACCTGGTGTCGCAAGAGTTCCTCCTTCTAAGGCCGGAATTGGGAGACCCTCAAATGTGTGTCCTATACAGCCCGAGCATGATGAGGAAAGACCTCTCTCTGCCGTAGACCCTGAAGAGCTGCTGCCAGTCAGAGTCAACAATACTGGGCTAGATGAGCAAAGAGTCTAACTTGATATGTTCCTAAGGAGATGGATGTCCGTGTCCCTTACTCTGGGGTTTTGTATTCTCCTCGCTTTAGGTGGCCAAACTGTTGAGCCTGGAAACTAGCTCAGTCCTTGCCTAAAACACATTTCCTCTGCTCTTCCGCCCTCTCCCTGCTAGGCGCCTGAACATTGAGGACCTGGAAACACGGATTGCGCTGATGCCCCTCCTGATGGCGGAAAATGACCGAAGGTACAAGTGGATTCCGAGTGGCTTCTCTGAACTGAGTAATTTCCCCCAACTGCCCACCCCCCCAAAAAATCCTTCTTTCTACCAACACAGACCTCGGAATCGGTCAGTGTTGAAGGGCAGGGGCTCCTTATGACAGCCCCTGTGGTCACATCCCTCTAAAGGAGGGTCTGTGGCCACCCCCCAGGGAGAGCCCCAAAATGCAGGCATCTGTGTTGTAGGCACCCATAAACCAACAAGCAGCATGATACCTAATTTATTAGGGTTAGCAAGACTGCAATCCTTTGCATAGTTCCTGGGAATAAGTGCAATTTAACTCATTAGATTTCACTCGTGACCATATAGCTTCAACTTGCAGAACGCATAGAGGATAACTGAGGATCTTCAGCTGGCTGAAGCGGAAGTCACCTTTGTAAAGAAGTAGTGTCACCACCATTAAACTGCTAATGTGAAGTAGGAACCCCATCAAAGGAAAGGAATTATGTATGCAGCCTCTTGCTTGATTATTTTCCTCATTTCCTGGCTTCCTCTACGCTCATCTGCCACAAACAAACTTGAAAGCCTCATTATTCCTTCATTCACTTGACTAAGCAAGGAAGGCTATCAGTGATCCTGGCCCTCCTGCACATGACGACTTCATCTCCCCCCACCTCCAAAAAAGAGAAAGTTCCCTGTTGCCCACAGATGACCCCAGAGCTTCTTTTAAAGCACTGCAAGTCCTGGGAGCCCTCAGGAATTTCGTGACTCAAAGCGTTGAATCTGCCAACTCTTTGGGGGTTATTGTTAACAAACATATTATTTTGGGTTTTTCTTTAGTTTCAGTGGCTTGTATCTAGCCAAGTCCTACTCAGGGCAGGGCCACTGAAATCAGTGGACTTGTATAACTGAACTTTCTGCCTCAGTTTCTTTTCCGAGCTATCTTCCATCTCTCTCCCCCTCTTTTACCCTCACTTAAGGACTCTGCGCATGTTGAGGGAGAATCTCGACGAGGAGGCCAAGATCATGAAGGACGTCCCCGGCTGGCAGGTTTGGACCTTTTGGTAGCATTTTAATAAAGGGGAGAGGGTCAAATGTGCTTCTCCCCACTCCATGACCCTAAAATAATGAAGACCCATGCACAATGGGATAGAATGCCCTCTTAGAAATCGGCTCTCACCTATGGCAACCTATTTCAAGCAACCAGACTTGGCTGCAGCGCCCTCCAGTCCAAGTGGTCACAGGTGGTATTGCAAGCATAAGGGGTTTGTTTTTGGCTCCTTTGTCACTTGAGATGAAACCAGTAGTCAACCAATAAGCATCCGAGATGCTCTACGGGTCCTTGGGTGCCGGCTGGCTCACCTCTCCACTTCCGTTGCTCTGTCACCTGCCTGCCCTGACCCGCCCTCTCCTCTACCCCTCAGGTGGGCGAGTCTCGCTTCCACACCACCCGCTGGACATTTCCCGCGCCAGACGAACTCTTCTACCTGCATCCACAAAGCGAGCTGGACCATGTCAAGTTTGGGTTTCAGTCCTACGTCTGAGCGGCTGGGCTCTGATGGGGGGCAGGAGGGGGAGAGAAAACTGTGGGGTTGGCACCTTCTTCCTTCCAAAGATGGGATACGCTTCTGAATAAACAAATTCAGGCAGAAATGCTAGGCTGGGTTGTGTGTGTGTGTTCTCCTATAGCCACCATCCCTCTGTCTTGGATAGGGTCCCACAGCGGGCAGACCGGTCTAAAAAACCCTTGCTTGGACAAGTTCAAAAAAGCAAAAAAATGTAAAAAGGCATGGACCCTAGGCTTGATGTACCAATTTCTTGGTTATGCGGGGCTGCTTTGTAAATGTATAATGCAAACACAATTACCATTTTGTAAAATTTTGCAGGTTTAAATCCGGTAGAGCAAAAACAATACAATGTGTCCCCAACAGAATATATAACATAGATATTCAGAATATAGTAATTCCCAACGTCCCATGCATCCAACAAGGCACCAGCACAGGAACTGCTTGCAGAGAAGTCTGAGATAGGAAGATCAGTGGTTCCCACAGACGGAAAACGCCTTAATTCAAGGTGACAAGGACCTAAATCTTACATAATGCCATTATCAGTTCCGTTCCTCTCCATCTTTCTCTGTCTTTGTGAACAAAAATTCACAAGTATAGTCCCTTCCGGTTTTCCCCACCCACAGGGCCAAACCAAAAATCTGCAGGGGTTCCATTAGCACTAGACTCTTGATTTTATTTTACTTTATTTAGGGAAAATGTGTAGAATGCACCATGTAATAATTGGGTTGTATCCACTGTTAGTCAGATTCTGCGTAGATCCATTGGAATTAAAGGACATGAGTTATTTATTAATTCCAGTGGGTCTACTCTGAGTGGAACAGATTTGGATAAAATCCATTATCAATAAAACACACACAAAATCAGCAGAATATGTTGGGTTCCAGCTACTCAGAATATCAGTAATAATTTGTGTACTGCTTTCACGCCAAAATAGCTTCTAAGAAGTTTACAAGTGCAAAATCAGTTATGAGATCCATACATAATTAAAATGCACAGTGAAACCAGGAGACAGGAGAAGATGGGCCTTTTGGTCGGAGCTGGTGGGGTGCTCCGTATCGCATCCCACAGCAACTCAAAGGTCTGGGAGCTGCGCTTCTGAGCCGGCCTCATAGACGGACCTGTTGCGATGCCAGGTGAATTTACTGAGCGTTCTCTTTGCAGCTGCAGGGCCAGGCTTGAACTCCTGTAGCCCGCCAGTGACCTTCCTGTTTTTCAAGACTTTGCTGCTAGGAGTCTCTGCAGGGCCATTCCCTTTGTCCCTGGAGGTGCTGGGAAGAGAGAGAGAGAATTCAAGGGCGAGCGTTCTTTCCCTTTTTAATTAACCTCCAGGAAATTCCACCCTCTTAGGTTCCCATCTTTGCAGATTCACTAGCTTTCCCGAAATAGGTGTCCCTGCACTGTAGAGAGGTAGCATAGGGCAAGAGGCAAGAACCTTTTTCAGGCCAACAGCCGCATTCCCTTCTGGACAACCTCCCAAGGGCCGCAGGGAAGTGGGTGGAGCAACGCCTGCAAATTTAACCGTTGGAACAGTAGGCAAGTTTCTGTGTACCCTCGCACACTATCTAGGAAAGCAAAAGGCACTATCAGAATTCAAGGATGCATTCAAGCTAGACCAAATCACTCAAGGAGGGTGTGAAGCAAGGCCAGAGAGGGGTGTGGACTGGGAAGAGTTCTGAGCGCCAGGTGGAGAGGCCTGGAGGGCCACAGCTTCCGCGTTCCTGACATTGGGGAATCGGTTTAGCAGGGGCTTCTCCCTGAACTGCTGCTTTTCTGCCTGCAAGGAGGCTGCCCGGTTTGGTTTCCCAAAAACAAAACATTGCAGGAGCCTGCCAAGTCAGACACCAAAGTTCCTTCTAGTCTGGCATCCTGCTTTCTACAGTGTCCAGCCAGAGGTCTGCAAAAAAAAGCTGTGTGTCTCGCTCCGACAGCTGGTGTTCAGAGATGGCGTGTCACTACTCGTGAAGCTTCTGTTTAGCCGTTGTGGCTAACAGCCTCAATAAACACGGACGGGACGCTGGGACAGGCGAAAGGAAAGACTTCATACAGAGAGTAGTTACAATTAACGGTACTCGCTCCCGTAAGAGGTGGCGACGGCTTTAGAAAGGGAGAAGGGGAAGGCTGTCAAAGGCGACTAGGCTATGTCCTGCCTCCTGAGTGCCAGTTGCTGGGAATCACAAGTCGCCGTTATGCTCAGGGCTTACTTGCGGGCTTCTCTTCTGGGGGCATTTTGATTGGCCGCCATGAGAACAGGATGCAGGGCACTCTTTCACCTGATCCAGCACTGCAGGGCCCTGCTGACGCCCTTAACGTCGCCCGACACTCGGAGATCTCCCTACCTGTACCCCAAGCGCAGGTCGTCCCCCAGCAATTCCTCACGCAGCGAACTCAGCACTTGAGTGATCAGCAAGTGATGGCGGCTGGTCATGGTCTCCTGTAGGCTCTGTAGGAGCAGGTGGGTAGGAAGGCCGGAGTCTGGGAGGGGGGCAGCAAGCTGGGGAAGGTGGGAGGGACAGAAGAGAAAGATACTGCTTACGGTTTCAAGGCTGGGCCTTGTGCTCTGCTCAACACGGGTAGGGAAGCAGATTAGCGGTGATGAGAGTGCACCTGAGCGCGTCTAAAGGGCATTCCAGTCACACTAATCAACCTTGCACATCGAGGATTTAGGGAGCTGGACGTGCTTTGCCGAGGGCGGTGACAAGGTGGGGGGCCTTCAGTTGTGGCTCCCCATCCGTGGACTATGCTCCTCAAATGAGGTCCGCCTGGTGCCTTCATTGACATCTTTTCGGCACCAGGTAGAGACGTCGGCTGCAATCCAATACACACTCACTTGGGAGTAAGTTCCACTGAACCCAGTGGAGCTTACTTCTGAGTAGACATGTTTTGCACTGCAGCCCAAGATTAGTTATGTTTGCATTAGCGGGCTGCCAAAGCTTTCTGTAGCTGTTTTGAGGGTGGTGATGATTTTACTTTGTTCTGTGGCATGATGTAGCTACTCTTGTTTTTAACAACATTGTGAGTTGCTTGGAGACTTTCCAATAACAAGTAAAGGATAATAATAATGTAGTGATGGAAGGCCAAGTGACCTGCTGCCAGACAGTGTAGACCAGCATTCCCCAATCTGGTGCCCTCCAGATGTTGCTGGACTACATCTCTGATTGTTGGGCCATGTTGGCTGCTGGCCTGGTAAATACTTTTGTACACCCCTGTCATGTTCTCCTTTACCTGCCATTTCTTTTTCCTGAGCTAAAAAGTTCCAAATATTGTAAACTTTCTTCACAGTTGTTCCAGCCCATTGATCATTTCTGGTGACCATCAGAAGAGCCAACCAGATGCCCTCAAAGGGGAAGCCTGCAGAACAGACCCTGAGTGCAACTACCCTCTCCCTGCAGGGGCGAGGGAACCCGTACTTTCCTAGCTGAAACCCCATCCGTGTTTGTCTGCGCGCACAAACCCAGGTCACCAGTCACAGAAAGATTACCGCCCAGATTGATCAGGTGGATTCACCCTTTCTGGTTGTGGGGCACTGTCAGTCTCTAGCGGAGCCCACTGGTGTGGGGTTGTTTGGGGGAAGGAAGCTGTCGTCCTGAGTTTTGGTTCAGGGGTCACTAGGGCTGGCCGGTTGCTTTTCTGAAACTCTGTTGAATCGCCCGGCTGGGCATGGATTCCTTTCGGGGTCTTGTCGGCACTCTCTGCGTGGAGCCTGGGGGCTTGAAAGGGGCCCTCAGTGGGCGGCAATGAGATGTCCTTATAGACACCACCATCCGTGGAACTAGCGGTGGCTGCTTCTGCAGCATGGCAACCTCCTCTTTCCACGAGGCCTTCACTGCTGAGACCTCCACCCTTCCACGACGGTTGTCCATCATTTTGGGGGTCCCTCTCTGACGGCTCCTCTTGTGAATAGTCCGAGAGGTCCACCACATTCTCCAGAATGGGTCGCAGGTCCACCAGAATCTTTTTGACGGCACGCCTTTCTTGGGCGCCCTCGGTTTCCCGAATGGAAGGCAGATTCGCAGCTGGGCATTTGGGCGCCACTGAGTCACCTCTTTCTTCCGCCTCGTCTTCTGGGATGCAACCCAGATGGAGGTGCCACAGCTTTGTAGTCCTGTTCCCTTGTCCCACATTGCAACCCTCACTTCTTGGATGCCCTTGAGATGCTGCCCGCAAAGCCGCTCTTTCCTTGGTTGCCCCTGAAATGCAAAAGGATCGTTAAGGGGAAGAGAGGGCTTTCTTTTCAACCCGAGGGCCGCATTCCCTTCTGGACAGCCTTAAGGGGGCCACATCACAGTGACCAGAGGCAAAAATGGGCCGAATAAAAATGTACAGTAGGCTCGTTTCTGCAATGGGCTGCGGCCTGGGAGAGTCCTGAGGGCTGGACAGAGAGGCCTGAAAGGCCGCGTTCGGCCCCTAGACCCGTGGTTCCTCGTGCATGAGTTCCGCTGCAGTGTTTTATTTTCACCCTGATCGTGTGTCCCCGCTGTTCGTTTTGCCCCTTCCAGAGAGGGCTTTTTCAATTGTGGCCCCCACCCTGTGGAACTCCCTCCCAAATGATCTCCGCCAGGCCCCCTCTATGATAAGTTTCCGCCGGGCCTTGAAGACCTGGCTCTTCAGGCAGGCTTTTGGGGTGGGCTAGATTTTATCGTCATTGTTTTCAGATTTTTAATGTCTAGGTATTGTATGCCTATGTTGTACGTCGCCCAGAGTGGCTGGACAGCCAGCCAGATGGGCGACTAATAAATTCTATAAATAAAATAAATAAATGATGTCAGCTTCAAAACCATCAGTCACTCTGTAATTCCCGTGCAAAAAGCACTTCTTGATATGTTGCCATCTCAACCTAATGATATCACTGATTATTATTTTTTAACTTGGCGCCAGCCATTCGGAGGTGGCTCCAGCCGTCGGTTGCCCTGGCCCGGCAGAGCCGAAAGGAAAAGCGCACTCCCTGCCTCCAGGAAGATCATCATGGCAAGGGGGAAATCACCATCAGCCGGGCACAGCGGAGCTACTCCAGCGCTCATCTGTTAATTTGTCAGCCCATATGCAGTGTGTGTGTGTGTACCGTGCGGCCCCTACCTTTGGACCCGACCTGGCGCTGGGGGACAGGGAAGACAAGATCAGCCCAAATGAGGCGCGGCGGCCTCGACAGCTCCTGGGGACCCAGACTGGCCAGCACCATAGGGAGCCTGCTTTCGTTTCTGGTTTTCATTTTCCAGAGGGCAATGCTGACAGGAGAGAGAAAGTCTGGATGAAAGAAAAAACAGGAGTGGGAAATGGGCTTGAGTTCAAATCCCTAGTCCAGTTTGCAAGAGACAGCCTTCCTTAGTCTTCCTCTCCCTGAAACCTTTGGCACAATTAAGGGCTGCGTTCAACATTAGTCATACACAGAGTAGACCCATTGAAATTTATGGAGCTGAGTTAGTCATGTCCATTAATTTCAGTGGGTCTACTCTGAATATGAGAGTGTTGGACTATGACCTGGGAGACCAGGGTTCGAATCCCCACACAGCCATGAAGCTCACTGGGTGACCTTGGTCCAGTCACTGCCTCTCAGCCTCAGAGGAAGGCAATGGTGAACCCCTTCTGAATACCGCTTACCATGAAATCCCTATTCAGAGGGTCACCATAAGTCAGAATCAACTTGAAGGCAATCCATAGCATACTCTGAGTATGAATAAAGTTGATTGCGAGCCAGTGTGGTATAGTGGTTAGAGTGTCAAATTAAGACCTAGGTTCAAATCCCTGTTCAACCATGAAGCTCACTGGGTGACCTTGGAAGAGGCATTCCATCCTGACAGTGGGGCATGCTTCTCTGGCAATCAGGGATGGGAGAACCTCTGGTCCAGATGTTGCTGGACTATACCTTGCATCAGTCCCAGCAGCCAGCAGGGCCAGTGCTCAGGGATTCTGGGGATTGGAGTTCAGCAACATCTGGAGGCCCCCAGATTAGCCACCCCTGCTTTGCAGCCAATGGCCATTGCAACATAACGCACATTATCACACCACACAGCTGACCCAGGGAGGACGTTAAAACACGTACATTTTCAGAAATGCAAACTTTTTTTTTTTAAAGTTCCCCTAATGATTTAAATTAAAAATCCCCTTGGCATGTTAGTGCAGCATGCCAGTTGCTGAATGCCAGTTACAACCCAGACATAGATTATATTAATCCATCACCCCTGCTTCAACTTTTCAGTTGCCTCAAGATTAGTTGACATGCAAAGGCACACAATAGCGACCCCCTCAATTTGAGCCATTTTGCAGCCAGGTTAGGAAATGTCCAACGAATTCAACATCCCATGGAGGATTTTTTTTAGGGCAATAAAATTTCAACTACTTGTCGCAGTGGGTCATGCACGAACGAGACCTCCCAGCTGAGAGCAAAGAGTGTTCACGCTCATTCACTTTCAGAGGAGCAGCTCATCTCTTGCAAGACACTTCCTGACACCTACTTTGTGCTTGACACTAGCACAGCTTCTCTTGAGAGTTTGTTGATTTCTGTGCAACAATACCTGCCATGAAAAGGAGGTGATAAGGTGACCAGAAAAGATGTAAAGGCGATGTCACCTACCTCAAAGTGATGGTCTACCTACAGGAGAAGTTTTCTTTTTTGGGGGGGGGGCAGGTCTGATGTGGGGAAGCTCAGCTGTACTGTATGACCCCTGAATTCTGTCTCGTACCGCAGATTTCCTGTGATTCCGGACTTCGTTCAGCGCCCAGTTTTTGCAGACATTGTATCTGCTGCGTTCAGACCCAGCTAGTAACTAAGCAATGAGGGCTGCAGTGGTTTAAAAACAGTCAGCTCACAAACCGCAAGACGCAAATAGTGTTTCAATAGCAGCTTGGCTACCTGCGGCGGTGCAATCGTATTTACTTTTTCTGCAGGACCTGGCAAGGTGAAATATGAGGCCCTTGGAGTTGATTCCGCCTCTCTTTATTTTCAATAAATCATTTCTCTCTCCCTCTTTATTAGGATTTGCGCCTTTGTCATTCATTTATTTAGCAAAAACATATATACTGATTACTGTAACAAAAGGCCTCTAAGCGCTTACAATAGCAGTTTACAAATTTAATAAAACTCATTGACATCTTTTTGGCGGCAGGTAAAGACTAATCTTTTTTTCTCAGGCTTTTGATACAGTTTGCTGCCAAAAGCTTTCTGTGGCTGGTTTTTCTCTTTGGGGGGGGGGGGAGTTGTTGCTGTTTTATTGTCTTGTTCTTTTATGGAATGGTGTGTCTGTTTTGTTTTTTACAATGTTGTAAGTCGGTTGGAGACCTCTGGGTAGCAAGTGCCTCACAGATCTATAATAATAATGATAATGATAAATTATTTGTCACCAAAATCACAAAGAAAAACATAGCTTAAGGAAAAAGTAATAAAGGAATAATCTGTGGTTATTGGGGCTTCATACTGTGCTACTTGTGACCCCCCACACACCGCAAAGCCTGTGAGGGGGGAGCCTATTTGTGGAGATAAGACTATCAAGGGCTTCAGCCACAAGAGATAATATTGTTGTGTACCACCCCAATCTCTGAGTGATGCGAGACATCCAGGGACTCCTGTGTTTCCCCAGGATTTGGTTTCCTTGGGAAGAAGGAGAGCGGATACTGTGGTGTCTTATAGGATATATGGTTTATTGGCACATATTCACACCCTGAGCTTAAGATGGAGGGGTTCAAAGCATTAAGAGTCCTATAGATCTTGCTGGTCCGTCAGGCTTGTAGGGAGGCACCCCAAAGCCATGGTGCAAAGAGCAGGCCTTTCTGTGTGTGTCTCCCAACCAGGTTCTCCAGACCAGATTAAAAACACAACCCTCCCCACCAAAAAGAGTTCCCATCGCTCTCTTTGGATATGCAGATTGACCATTGAATAAGTTCATTAACTCATAGGTTGCCTTGGCTAGAGCAGGATTCTTGCTTGCATATCCCAACTTCAGCTACAAGATCACAGGCTTGAAGGGGACCCAAAGAAATCATCACTCTCAACCCTCAATCCCATAACAATACGTTGTACCTCTTATATCGGAAAGCAGTCTGGCTTTGAATGCTGCACAAGACATAAGGCTTTGTTCCTCACTTTAATATACAACAATCCTTTTTCTTAAAAAATATGTGAATGTAAAAGGGAAGGAAACTTCCTCGCTGTGCAATAAAGCCAAAGGCGCTGGCAGTGCCGAGTGACCACCCCAGAGCTACCTGAAACGGATCCGCCAAAGTTTCAAAGGGGAACAGGGGACGTTTTTGTTGGCCCCACCCCAAAGGACACCGTGCCCAGGCAAATGGAGGGCACCTGCGTAGCTCCGTCGGGTTGCCAACCTGGGGGTCCTTTCCCGGGAGGAAGCCCCACTGAACACAGCAGGACCCCTTTGGAGTTCACGTGCAGAAGATCGCACCGAAAGATCTCGTCTTGAGCTTTAGCTTGCCAGCGCATCTTCCAGACTGGCGCCAGGGGTCGGTATGCCAGGGCACCTGACGAGGCCCCTGCTCCAGGATTTATGGCTAATTCCGTCTTGCCTGTTGGATCCACTTTGCAGCTGCCTTCCCTTTACGATCCATGCATCTGACCCTATCCCCAGCCAGGGAAGATGCATCCTGCATTCTGTCTGCCCAGGCCAGAGGGGATGGGATGCATTCCTCTACCCCTCACCATTTTACTCCTCCTCTTCTTGTATTTGGACATCTCCTGGCTGCCCATCCCCAGGGTCAGCGGGGCGGGCCTGAACGAAGCCCGTGACGAATCCGCTTTCAGCATCTCGGATCCTTCAGCCATTCAGCCAATGGCCTCCTCTGTGCGGAAGTGGCTGAAGGTATAAATGAGAGGATGACAGTTGGTCCAGGGTTCTGTTCTGTGGGGGAGTTGTGGGCGGTTGGTTGTGGAGTGTGGGTTGGATTATATTTGGCTGGTATTTAGACAGAATATATAAGACTGGCAACATAAAGAGTGACACTAAATGAAACCATACGCTTGTACATTCCTAAAGTAATCTTGTTATTTCCTGATGTTATCAAATAAATATTAGTGGTTTACCTAAACCCTGATCCTTGGCTGGGGATTCACAGACCAGAAGGGTGGGCAGGGTATTTACCAAGGCGGAGAATCAGTATCAAATGGTGGCAGCGGTGAAGAGATAGTGTATCATCAAGTATCCAGGGCAACCCAGGGCTGTATGCTTTATAGACACAGATACAGGGGGGTTGTGGACGGCAAGGGCACCCAGACACAAAGTAAAAATAAGCCATAGGGGGACAAGGCGAAGTCTCTAGCAGTATTGTTTACAGGGAGTGGCTGGTGGTGCTGCCTAGCAGTGGGATCATGTGAGTTCTGTGCTAGGGTGAGCTAAAGAAAAAATAAAAACTACGTTTCTCCTTGGTGGTAGCCATGGGTGGGACCCTGACAGGTGGTGCCAAGGGGAGGAACATGGGTTGTATATAGCACAGGGTTGGGGAACGTCAGACCTGGGGGCTGAATGCGGCCCTCCAGGCCTTTCTACCTGGCCCTCAGAACTCTCCCTAGGCCACACACCCTCACTGGCATTGCTTCCCATCTTCCTTGAGTGTTTTTTGCCTGGCTGCAATGCGCCCTTGAACTCTGTTCATGCCTCGTGCTTGCCTCCATGAAGGATAGAGAGGTGTGTGTGTATAAATTAGCTTGCTGTACGAAGATACTGTAATATGTACATTGGTTGCTCCGCCCGCTTTCATCTCTGGCCCCGCCCACCACTGTCATATGGCCACTGTCGGCGATGCTTCAAGTTGGACTCGTGCCTTGAGCAGGGGGTTGGACTTGATGGCCTTAGAGGCCTCTTCCAACTCTACCATTCTGTTATTCTATGGTTCACTCAATAAGTCCATGAATGCACAGGATGACTTGGCTAAACTATTAGATTAGCAAAGGAAACTAGTCTCACCAGTAGAGCAGGATTCTTGCTTGCATATCCCAACTTCAGCTACAAGATCACAGGCTTGAAGGGGACCCAAAGAAATCATCTCTCTCAACCCTCAGTCCCATAACAATATGTTGTACCTCTTATATCGGAAAGCAGTCTGGTTCACATGGGGAGAGTTGCTCTTGTCCTCAGGGCCTGCTTATTATGGGATTTGCACAGGGCACTGTCAGACCAGGGTGCTGGATGTTTCGATGAGCCCCTTGTGCTTGACCCTGCAGCCAGCCTCTTCCGGATGGTCTGATGTCCTTAGCCAAGACCCAAGAGTGCCTAGGGTGCAGAAGGGCAAGGCTTTCTCTGGGGCCCCTTAAGAACAAGATTGGCATCTCCAAAAGATAACCAAGTGCCAGGTAATTCAGAAGGCACTAAATGGTGGTGCAGATTTGCCTCTGGGAAAATGAGGATAGCTGGGCGCTTTGCAGCTTGCCCGGGATTTAAAAGAAGGTGTTTATTTATTTATATTTATTTGTTAAATTTTTATACCGCCCCACTAGCATAGCTCTCTGGGCGGTGTTCAACAAAGAAATACAAATATATACAATAAAATCCCATAATAAAATACAACAAAAATATAAGAGAGTAAGAAAACTAAAAAACAGTTACAGCACATGTTAAAACTAGATTAAGTTAGATTAAAATGCCTTAGAAAAGAGGAAGGTTTTGACTTGGCGCCGAAAAGATAGTAACGTCAGCGCCAAGCGCACCTCATCGGGGAGACTGTTCCACAGTTCGGGGGCCACCACTGAGAAGGCCCTAGTTTTTGTTACCACCCTCCGAGCTTCTCTATGAGTCGGAACTCGGAGGAGGGCCTTCGATGTAGAACGTAGTGTACGGGCAGGTTCATATCGGGAGAGGCGTTGTTGGGTGGACAGAGCCATCATCCCCTTGCTGCCCCCCCAGACACACTCCAGGGTCAGACAGATGGGCCACCCCACCCCTCTCATGGACAATTCATTCATTCCTGAGCCTGTCAACACACCCGCAGCCATCTGGTTATATAAATGCAGTCTTGAATCTTAGAAAAGCCTATTCGGAATTGACTTGAAGGCAGTGCAAGGCGATTTTAAATGCTGCGGGCGGAGAGGGGCGTCTGGCAGCAAAACCGTGTTGCCAAAATATGGAACGCTTCACGAATTTGCGTGTCATCCTTGCGCAGGGGCCATGCTAATCTTCTCTGTATCGTTCCAATTTTAGTATATGTGCTGCCGAAGCGAGCACAAGCTAACTGTCCATACACTTACTATTTAAACCTCTCGTTTGAAGAATTTATGAAGATATGGTGAACAGTCGCCGAAACAACTCTGTTGTTCCTCTTGGAAACTCTTCTTTTCTTCTTTGGCTTCCAGGAAAGAGCTGGCTGTTTTGGACAGTGACGTTTGGAAGAAATATTAGCAAGATATCAGAGGCGTCTAAACGGTGAGAAATGCTTCCGCAATGCATGAGGGGAAGGGAGGCGGGGTCTGCATACAGAAATGAGCGGGGTGGGCGTTGCAGGTTAAGAAGGATTTCACGACAAAGAGGTAGGGAACGAGCAAGTGCCTCCGAGGAGGAGGAGTTGGCTGCTCTGCGACGCCGGCCCGGAGCGCTTCTCGGCTCCTTTGCGGGACCATGGCGCCCTGCCCTGTTCTGGGTGCCACCCGGGTGCGGCGTGCACTCCCCGCACCCCCGTAGTGACACCACTGGAAAGCAACCTTCTCCCCAAGACATGAGGCTTCATTCCCGGCAGGTGGGGTCGCTTTGGGGAGTTGCTTAGGTCTTTGTGTGTGCTTGCCTGGGTGTGGGTGGGAGTCCTGCGGGGTGCTGGAGTCCCTGTGTGCATGTGTTTGGTGGTGCGCAAAGTGGGCAGGGGCAAAACCCCTAGTATATTAACTTTTTTTAAAAAAAAAAAAGAATGCAAGTATAAAAGTTGTGAATGTAAAAGGGAAGGGAATTTCCTAGCTCTGCAATAAAGTCATAGGCCCTGCAAGGTGACCTGCCCCAGCGCTAACACTGTAAGCACTATATGAATAATAATGAAATAAAGCCATACGCTATAAGAGGTCACCTGGAACCCTTTTTATGTATTACTTTATTTAGAGCTCAGGGAGGAGAGCTTGCAGCAGGAGTCATTTTGCATGTGTGTTGAACATAAGAAAGAACAGAGGCCTACAACTCCAGGAGAGTCATCCTTTGAGAGCCACCCACACCCCATGACATCTTCGCTGATGGCAGGCATGTGGCACGCGCACTGAAGGAAGAGGTAGGTGGGATGGCTGAGGCTATTTAAGGGGATGTTGCTTGTACATGCTGCAGGCCCACGGCTGTGGGTCTTGCTGTTGCTGCTGTTTTTTTTTAAAAAAAGCATGCTGTGTAAATAAAAATATTTTGGGCCGTGGAAATTTCCCATTTCCCAATGAAGCTTGAATTGAGGTGAGTTATTATCTGTTGTTTTGAGAGCCAGTGTGGTATAGTGGTTGGACTATGACCTGAGAGACCAGGGTTCGAATCCCAGCACAGCCATGAAGCTCACTGGGTGACCTTAGGCCAGTCATTGCCTCTCAGCCTCAGAGGACGGCAATGGTAAACCCCCTCTGAATGCCACTCACCATGAAAACCCTCTTCATGGGGTCACCATAAGTCACAATCGACTTGAAGGCAGGCCATTTCCATTTTCATTATCTGCTTGGCACTAGGTATGATGCAAAAGGGTGTTTTCTTCCAAAATAAGATCGCTTGCATTCGTCAGGACTTAGATTCCAATATTATAGCAGTTGGATCCAATGAAGCATCCAGATCACGGTCTTGTCCTCTTTTATTGGATGAGTTTCAGTTGGTGCAGCTTGAGGATGTTGACAAGATTCTTGGACTGGTGCGTGCGACCACGTCTGTGCTGGATCCTTGCCCCTCTTGGCTGGTGAAAGCTGGCAGGACCGGAACCGCCGGCTGGGCCAAGGAGGTAATCAATGCCTCTTTGTGAGAGGGAGTGGTCCCTGACTGCCTAAAAGCGGCGGTGGTGAGACCGCTCCTGAAAAGACCCTCCTTGGACCCAGATAACTTGAACAATTATAGACCTGTGGCGAATGTTCCGTTCCTGGGCAAGGTTCTGGAATGGGTGGTGGCCGGCCAGCTCCAGGGTCTCTTGGATGACACTGATTATCTCGATCCGTTTCAATCCGGTTTTAGGCCTGGGTTTGGTACTGAAACAGCCTTGGTCGCCCTGTATGATGACCTTTGTCGGGAGAGGGACAGGGGGAGTGTGACCCTGTTGATTCTCCTTGATCTCTCAGCTGCTTTTGATACCATCGACCATGGTATCCTTCTGGGAAGGCTCACGGAGTTGGGAGTTGGGGGTATTGCTTGGCAGTGGCTCCGCTCCTACTTGGTGGGTCGTCAACAGAAGGTAGTGCCTGGGGAACACTGCTCGACACCCTGGACTCTCCATTGTGGAGTCCCACAGGGATCGGTACTGTCCCCCATGCTTTTCAACATCTATGAAGCCGCTGGGTGCGATCATCAGGAGTTTTGGAGTGCGTTGTCACCAGTACGCTGATGACACGCAACTCTATTTCTCCTTTTCATCTTCCTCAGGTGAGGCTGTTAACGTACTAAACCGTTGCCTGGCCGCGATAATGGATTGGATGGGAGCTAACAGACTGAAGCTTAATCCAGACAAGACCGAGACGCTGTTAGTGAGCGCCTTCTCTGCCCAGATGGTGGATGTTCACCCTGTTCTGGATGGGGTTACACTCCCCTTGAAGGAACAGGTTCGTAGCTTGGGAGTTCTCCTCGACTCTTCCCTGTCTCTTGAGGCTCAGGTAGCCTCAGTGGCACAGAATGCTTTTTACCATCTTCGATTGGTAGCCCAGCTTCATCCCTATCTGGACAGTGACGACCTCGCCTCAGTCATTCATGCTCTGGTAACTTCTAGATTGGACTACTGCAATGCGCTCTACGTTGGGCTGCCCTTGAAGATAGTTCGGAAACTACAGTTAGTCCAGAATGCAGCGGCCAGATTGTTGACGCGGACCAGAAGGTCCGCTCATATAACACCTGTTCTGGCCCATCTGCACTGGCTTCCTATTTGTTTCCGGGCTAAATTCAAAGTGCTGGTTTTGACCTATAAAGCCTTACACGGCATGGGACCGCAATACCTGGTGGAGCGCCTCTCCCAATATGAAACTATCCGTACACTGCGCTCAACATCTAAGGCCCTCCTCCGAGTTCCATCTCATCGAGAAGCTCGGAGGGTGGTGACTAGAAATAGGGCGTTTTTGGTTGTGGCTCCCGAACTGTGGAATGGTCTTCCTGATGAGGTGCGCCTGGCGCCGACGCTGCTATCTTTTCGGCGCCAGGTGAAAACCTTTTTATACTCCCAGGCATTTTAAAGTGTATTTTACAGTATTTTAGCATTATTTTGTATTTTTGACGTTGTTTGGTATTGTTTGTCTGTTTTTGGTTTGTGATTCATTGTACTTATTGTATTTATATATTGTACTTGTTTTTATTTTCATGTACACCGCCCTGAGAGCCTTCGGGCTTAGGGCGGTATATAAATTAAATTAAATAAATAAATTAAATAAATAAATAAATTTTAAGCAACAAGGCAAACGGACCCAGATTTTACCTACAGGCAAGCAAATTGACTGCTCCCATCTAACTGCCACAATGATAAGGCACACTGATCCTTTGCCTTAACACCACCCAAAATGTTTTCCAGGAGATTCAAGGCCAGGGGGCTAACATATTAACAACAATAATAACAACAACAATATGCAAAACCAAACACTATCCCCTCCCAAAACAAACACCATCACACCATCAAAATTAGCACAATACCCAAAAGATTTAATCTCATTCAAGCACCACCAGATATATTGCAAATGCATAGAATCATAGAATAGCAGAGTTGGAAGGGGCCTGTAAGGCCATCCAGTCCAACCCCCTGCTCAATGCAGGAATCCAAATCAAAGCATCCCAAACAGGCTGCCTCTTGAAGGCCTCCAGTGTCGGAGAGCCCACTACCTCTCTAGGTCATTGGTTCCATTGCCGTATGGCTCTAACAGTTAGGAAGTTTCTCCAGATGTCAAGTTGAAATCTGGCTTTAAACCACAGTGTGTGCTTTATCGATTTCCCCCCAATCTCCTCCCCAGTCAAATATTCTAGTTCAGTTGCTTGAGGTATTAATTCTTTTTAAAGAAATATTTCATGCACCTTTTGAAATTCACACACCATACTTTTAAAGAAACTCTTGCTTTACTAAATGCATCAACTAAACAGGCTAAATCTTCAATGATTAGGATAGTGGAAATGTTACAGCATCCCCGACAGGTGGCTGTCCAGCTGCCTCTTGAAGGCCTCCCGGGTTGGAGAGACCACCACCTCCCTTGGTCATGGGTTCCATTGTCATACTGCTCTGACAGTTAGGAAGTTTTTCCTGATGTTCAGCTGAAATCTGGCTTCCTGCAACTTGAGCCCATTCTTCCATGCCCTGCACTCTGGGACGATCGAGAAGAGATCCCAGCCTTCCTCTGTGTGACAACCATTCATGTACTTGAAGAGTGCTATCATCTCTCCCCTCAGTCTTCTCCAGGCTAAACATGCCCAGTTCTTTCAGTCTCTCCTCATAAGAATAAATTATGCAAAGCGAGAGGAATTCTGTAGGTGTGCTAACTCCGCATATGTTTAATACACACCAGCGAGATGTCGCTGGTGCACAAGCAGCGTACACACCATATATTTAGAGGACAGTATTTCTCCCAAAGGGTCCTGGGAACCGTAGCTGAATTCCTGGTGATTGTAGCTCTGTAAAATAAAGTGCCCAGGCTTCTTGGGGGAAAATAATGTGCTTTGAATGTATGGTGTGCGTACACAGCCTTATTAGTTTGGTCTCAGGCACAAGAGGAGGCCCAACAGTCCTGGTCAATGGCAGGAGGGAGAGGATGGTGGGTTCAACAGCCACCGGCGAGGCCCACTCTGGCACGAGACCACGGCTGGCCACGCAGAGCCGGTTTCCCCCTCTACCGACAGCCGCACTCCTCGGCTACCATATTGGGGTAGGCCTTCACCTTCACGTTTTGATCGCTGGTGAAGGTAACGAAGATGCTTTGGGAGTACCTAACGGGGACGCAGCAAGGGGCTCGCTCGAGAGGCAGGCGCTGGTCTTGGACATGCAGCAAGAAGATCGTGTGGGAGTAATAGTCGGGGACGCGGGTGGAGAGGGGGAGGCGGCAGGACCCCACACAGTTGTTGGCGTCGTACCATTTTGGCAAAATGATGTACCCGGTGGAGTTCAGGTTGATCTTGAGCTTCTGCAGCTGGCAGTAGTCGCCCCGGTTGCCAGTGCTGCGGTTCGCCCGGGGGGAGGCCTTCCTCGACTCCTGCCAGCGAAAGCGGACCGCCTGGAGGGCTTTGAGAAGCAGCAGGCTGTGGATCTTCTGCCGGCCCCGGGACCCCTCTGCCCCTCCTGGAGAGAGACCAGAAGGGTAGTGGCAGAAAGCCAGGAGGCTGCGGAAGAGGGCTGCGTGGGCCTGGAAGGACGGGTAGGCCTTCAGTTCTTGTATCACCGAACGCAGCTTCACCAGCAGTTGCCGTAACAGTGCCCCCTCCAAGGACCAGTGGGCCAAGTGCTGCTCCATCAAGGCCTGGCTATTCTCAGGGAACAGGACCACCAGGGGGTCCTCGGACCGAACCAGCCGCTCCAAGGCCACCTTCTCGGACAGGTTTAGCAGGAGGTGGGGGAAGGCCTCCATTGTGCCGAAATCCAGTTGGAGCTGCGGACTGGAGGTCTGCGGCGGCTCATCGGAGGGGCTGGAGACCTTGTTGACAAACTGGGAGAGAGCCTCTAGGAACTGCCCGGTGTTTGCCAGCATCGGTGCAGAGATGTTCACCTGGCTGGCTGCAGTGCTGGCAGCAACAGAGGGCGGCACTTCAGCCATGACAGATGTCGGCAAACCGCTGCGGAGAAAGAAAAGCAGAGCCTTTTACAGGACGGTGCGCACAATCTTCCATCTTTGATTCTCGTAAGAACATCAGAAGAGCCCTGCAGTGCTGGATCAGGCCAACGGGGTCCCATCTAGTCCAGCATCCAGACTCTGGCCAACTGCATGCCCATTACGGGAAGCTGGCAAGCAGGACCTGAGCACAACGGCAACTCTCCCCTCCTGCGGTTCCACCAAGCGGCATTCAGAGGCATTTACTGCCTCCGACAGTGGAGGGAGAGCACAGCCGTCAGGGTTAGGATACTCTCTCCTTCCTCCCACCCCTACCATCTTTCATTTCGTGCCATGCCGTTATGGGATGTCCCCACCCTCCTCCTTTGGGGAGCTTGAACGCCCCACAGGGGTAACATGGGATGGGGGTGGGAAATCTGCCCATGGCAATTTCTCATCATTTCTCATTATTCAGTTCTCTGCATTTCCACATCAGTTTGCGATTTTTTAGAAAAAGAGTTCTCATGAAAATTCATCCGTGTTTTAGCACGGGTGGCTCTAGACGTTTCTGCGTGCACTTTTGCAAAGAATGCGTTCTTGAATATTATTGGTACTGATATGTACATTTTTATGCATGCTTTAATGGACTCTCATCTATGTATTTTTGGACACTTTACTTGGCTAGAGAACCGCCTTGCAAAATTCAGAGAAGTGTGACTCTCAAAGGATGCCTGTCTTTTGGGTCTCATCTTGTCAGTTAGGTGAAGTTTGCGTTTCAGTGTGAACGGAATCGAATTTCTCCCTCATCCATACATGCAGGTAGGCGGTCTGCACCACCTGCAGCCCCCATATTCCAGACCATCCTCAAGGGTGGCCCCACACACAGCACATTGCAGTAATCCAACCGAGAGGTTAGCAATGCATGGGCGAATGTGGTCAAGCTATTCCGAACCAGGGACGGCCGTGGCTGTCTTACAAACCGCACCAGCTCACTGCCCCGCAACTGGGTTTCTAAAACAGAACTGAACGCTGGAACAAGTTGTTTTAATATATGTCTCAGCAGTGGGCAAACTCTGGCCCTGGGCCTAATGAAACCTCCCCATTTGGACTGCCGGACAGTTGTGGCCAAGATACGTCCAGCTGCCCTGCCCCTGACATCACCTATTCAGGGGTGGGGCAGGGAATGACAAGGCTCCCTGACAACAGCGGGCTTCACAGGCTCCTGCAGACCCCTGTGCCCTTGCAAATGCCACCCAGGTTGTCATTTCTTGCAAAGGCACTGGGAATCGAGAGGAACATTAAGAAGAGAGCTCTCGCGTCCAAAGACGCTTACAATCTACGGTTTCAACACAGAGAGGGGCAGGAGGGGGAGAGGAGGAAGACAGATACTGGAGTAAACGGGAGAGATCATAAAGGCCCTGAGCATGTGCAGAGTGCCTCCCCTTGTGAGGAAACACAAACAGCCCACGCACGCTGGGTAAGGAAGAGTAGAAAAGTCCACATGGTTTCAGCCCTCCCTGTCTCCCTTGCGTGCAAGTCTAAGGCTGTGTACAAACCACACATTCTAAGCACATGGCTTCCCCTCAAAGAATGCTGGGAACTGTAGTTTGTTAAGGGTGCTGGGAGTTGTAGCTCTGTGAGGGGTAAACTACAGTTCCCAGCATTCTTTGGGGAGGGGATGTGCTTCAAATGTATGGTGCGTACGCAGCCCACGACGCCAGGAGTGGCGTCCAGGGGAAACGGAGGCGCAAGAGCAGGAATCTCACCTGGGCTGCAGGTAAGGGGCCACGTCCAACTTGCCATCGGCGGCGAGGAACGAAGCGGAGGGAAGAGGAGCGCCTCGGGGCCTCTGCTCCGCCAACAGCAACACAGCCGGGGTCATGCGGGTGAAACACTTGGGATCGAAGCCGAACAGCAGGTCTTGGGCTTCACGGTGGGAGAGGGTGGCACCTGGGAGGGAGGGGGATTGCTGAATGGAGAAGATAAAATTGGCGGCTCTTCCTCAACCATTGCTAATAAAGCCCTTGCTCCCTATTATCAGCAGTATTATTAGTAGTAATTAGTATTGATGATGATGATGAACTAAAACAATTAGGTGCTGCGAAACAGTCTAAGACAAACAGTGCTTGTTTCTAATTATTTATTAAGCCCTTTAGGGGATTTTGTCTTATTGTAATCTTTCTACACCAGTGAAATGACGTGCCTATTGGACTACTTGGATCTGGGAGACCCGGGTTCAGATCCCCCCACAGCCATGAAACTCACTGTGTGACCTTGGACCAGGCGCTGTCTCTCAAGCCTAATCTACCTCACAGGGTTGTTGTGAGGATCAAATGGGCAGGAGGGGAACCATGTTTGGACACCACTTTAAGCTCCTCGGAGGAAAGGTGGGATATAAACGTAATAATGAATAACTAGAAACAAGAAAAAATGGATTCTTGGGTGGTTTTGTATTCCATGGATTTCTAAGTTCCTTTGAGTCATTTTCTTGTGGAAAGTGATGAATATATGTAAATGATAATAATTTATTTGTTAATTGCCCATGACATGGATCTTTGGCCAATGTACAATGAAAACTTTAACAGAATCAACTTAGAAAATCCAAAAAGTCCAACTGATACAACCCAAAAAGGCCCAGAGGAGGGAATATTAAGACAAAGACCGTAAGTAGATCAGTATTCTGACAGCTAGTCACGTTCACTGTCTACGGTTAATCCTTACCCTTTAAGGCAGGGCTGGGGAAGCTGAGGTGCCCGTCCCCCCAGTAGGTGCTGCTAGACTCCACCTCCCATTGGTTCCAGCAGCCAGCATGCCCAATGCTCAGAGATGATGATGGGAGGTGGAGTTCTGTAGGCTAGTTTGTGAATACAGACACTCCCCCAGTCCTCCCTCTCCTCCACCCAGGCAAACCAGAGGCACTGTCAGGCTTCCAGGATGCAGCCCAGCCAGGCAAAAGCACTCAAGGCAGGTGCAAAGCAGGGCCAGTGAGGGGAGTGGCCTGAAGAGAGGGGCGTGGCCTTCGGAGAGTTCCGAGGGCCAGATCTAGAGGCCTGGAGGGCCACGTTTGCCCCCCTGGGTCTGAGTTTCCCAAATCCTGGATTGTTTTGTAATACGAAAGTACTGCATGGTGATAATACCTTTGTTGCTCGTATGCCTGATTGCCAAGGAAACGTCAAAGCTTAGTTGCCCTGGTGAACGTCTGCCCGACATCAGTGAGCCCTGAAGGACAAGGTACTGGGTTCTCCCGGAGAGGCAGACAATCTGTGGGATGGAAATGAGAAGGGCGGGGGGGGGGGATCCGACATTCACAAAAGCAGGTAAAAGCTGCAACACCTGCAATTAACATCATCTTTGACAGACAGGCAGAAGTTCAACAGATGAAATCCTCCCCCATTGCATCATCCCCACTCCCCTACACATCATTCAGCAGCATCTTGGACAGGCAGAAGTGCAACTTCATCAAAATGGCAGGAAGCGCCTTACCTGTTGGGTTTCTGCAGGGCTCTGGTTGCAGAGCCAGTAAACAAATAACTAAAGACAAATTAAGGTGTTGCTTTGGATTCATGTTTCCTAAACATTGATCCTGGAAGCCCTGTTAGGACAGGAGCATACAGAAGGAGAAGGTCCAACAGGGCATAAGAGTCTGTGTAGCTCAACTGGATTCAAAGCCCCCCCTGCACCGAAATCAGCCCTGCCCTCCAGTACCTGAGGTTCTCAGGTAGATTGCTGCTAGACATGGAGGCTCCATTCCCCTGCTAATAGCAGCTGACACCTATATCCTTTGTGAAATGAGCTTGTCACTCTGTGACTGGGGTGATGCCAGGATCAAATCTCTCTCTCTCTCTCTCCCTAATCTACCTCACAGGGTTGTTGTGAGGATAAAATTTGGGGGAACCTCAAGACATCCTGCTTTGAGCTCCTTGGAGGCAAGGAGGGATTTACGGAGCATTAAATCAAAGAGGGCTTCCCGCTGGGCCTGCCTCTGCCTACCTGCTCTCGAGGGAGGAGACCTTCCCCCCCCAGCAGGAACTTCTCTGGGGTGCTCCTGGGGCTCGCCGAATCCATCCCTCCTTGGTAAAAAACGAGGAGGGCGAGCTGCAGAGTGCCGAGGGGCTCGTCGGCGTCCTCGTGGAAAGCCAGCCTGAACTGGAGTTTCGTTTCAGCCTCCCATTTCACTGCCAGGAAGGAAAGGAAGGAAAGGCAGGCGGTGAATAAAACAGGTCTTGCTCGCTTCCTGGGACAACGTAGCCATCTGATCACCATTGAGGTTATTCACCAAAAAAATATAAAGCGCTGGCAGACTCCATTTCCCTGGCTCATTTTGTCCTTTGGAAGCTCTCGCTTTAGCCCAAGGGCCGCATCCCTTCACAAGAAACCTTCCAGGGGCCGCATGGCAGTGGTGGGCGGGAACCAGTGGCAAAAGTGGGCGGAGCAATGAATATTCCTTTTACTTTTCCCCAGTAGGCCTGTTTTACTTTCTCTCTCTCTCTCTCTCTCTCTCTCTCTCTCTCTCTCTCTCTCTCTCTCTCTCTCCTCCAGCAAGAGGCATGATCAGAGTTCAAGGGCATGCTCCATCCAGGCAGAAACACTTTGGGAGGGCGCAAAGCAGGGCTGGTGAGGGGCATGGCCTTGGGCAGATCTAACTGATTAATTAATTACTTAATTAATGAACGCTCCTCTCCCCCACCCTCGCCTCCTCCTCCCCACCGTTCTGGGCTTTGCAATTGCTTCCACATTCCTGCTAAGCTGGAGCTGGAGTGAGGGACCTGGTGCCTAGTTGCTGAACTACAACTCCCATCATCCCTTGCTGTTGGCCACGCAGGCTGCTGGGAGTTGGAGTCCAACAGCACCTGGAGGGCCACAGGTTGCCCATTGCTGGGACCCAGAGGGGAAAATGTATACGTGGTTGTTCTCTTTTTTCTTAAGTTTTTTACTGGTAGACTGTGTGTGTTTTAGCAGTTGTTTGTCAGGTGGTAAATCAGCAGGTGAAGTTTCCGTGTCCCTCAGTCCCCCCATGCAGGAACAAATGGCCACATTAGGGCTGGTAAAGGTCCAGAACCTGCATTCGTAAATAAATTTAAAAAGCAGCAGATGATCCCAATTCACACTGCCTCAACTGTAAACTGACCCCACCAGAGTCCCCAGCTGCTGAGATCCTGAGACTAAGCTCCTGCCAAGAAGTACCGCACATTTGACAAACGGGACAACACATCTTGTAGCGCACCAATCCTAGTCAGCTCTTTGCAATATAAAAAGCGGCTACGGACATGCCTGTCACGGAAGTTAGACAGTAGAAAATGCCTCTGTAAATCTTTTCTCTCTCTCAATCTCAGTATTTATAGAGGGGAGGCAGGCATCTTTTTTCACTGAAAGTTGAAAATGTCTTCGTAAGTATTTTGTTTCTCTGTACTCTCAGTATTCATTAGAAAAAAAAATCCCTTGTGGTGGTGAGGGAGGCAGGCATCTCTTCTCCCCCACCCCCCGGGTGAAATAGCCATCAATGGTCCTGAAATGAGGCAAGGAGAGAAGGAGGAAGAAAGAGAAAGCAAGGCACTACAACAAAATGTTGCCATATGGAGCCCTTTCTGTTAAATAGATTCTATTCTTCCTTGTAACATTTCCATCATCGGCCCTGACCTGAAGGAGAGAGAGAGAGAGAATATGGCAGTTGTAACAAAATGTTGCGGCATGTAGTGGTTCCCATTCAAGGTTCCAATCAGCCAACCATGCCCTCTTCCTAGATACTCCATTACGTCTCCCATCTCCCCTTCCTCAATGCACACTCAGAAGCATGCACGGAGCATGCTCAGTCCTGAACCCCCCTTTAGATTTGTTTGATACCTCTGCAAAGTTTGGAGTCCACCTTAAGCCTGCAACACTTTCCTCTTGTGCATAGGGGGCGCTGTTTTCGCTACGTTAAGGATCCATAGCAGAGTGCTATTTTGGCTGCACTAAAGATCAGTACTCTGAGAAAGTCCCCTCTTAGCAAATACTAGAAACTAGCATCTCTAGTGACCTAAACTGTGGTCTGTAGACCACCAGTGGTCTCCAAGCATCATTCAGGTGGTCTGCGGCATGCGCACATTAAATAATTATATTGATTTTTTATTTAATTTTATCGCTTCTTTTATTTTTTTATATTGTGTTTGATTGCATTGGAATCTGAATTCTGTGCAGTACAAATCGCAACACGGCAAAATGCAAGAGAAGAAAGTAAATAAGCGGTACAAATGCAATTGCCGCAACAGGCAGAAAAATAACGAAGCCGTCCGCCATGACACTCTGCCATCTTCAAGCAGTCTGCTGATTACATACGATGCATGGAGCTGAACGGGAAGAGGCAAGGAAGGAACAAAGGCAAAACAACCGAAAAGGAACACGGAAGGAGTTAATGGCATGGCTCAGAGTGGACGTCTTGACTGGGCCACTCGATCTGGCTGATCAAGTTCAGCATTGCCACGTTCGTCTGGGGTTTCCCCTGTGCTATAGAAGCACAAGGTTTGCGGCTAAGAGGGCCTTGTACCAGCTTAGGTCGGCAGCACTCCGGTTGTGCGTCTAGTCAGAGAGAGATCAGATCTTCTCTGAGTAATCCACGCACTAGTCACATCCAGGCCAGACTACTGCAATGTGCTCTGCGTGGGGCTGCCCTTGAAGACGGCTTTGGAATTTTTAACGGGGGCAGGACACAGTCACCCTGCTGCTGAAGAGTGCTAGGCATTCGGCGTTTGCAACATCAAGCCTGAAAACATTGTGCTGATTGACGGTGCAATTCTTAGCCCAGTTCAAAGTGCTAGCATTGACGTTTAAAGATTTAGGAGGGGGCAGGGGAACTTACTGCTGAGGGGACAAATGAGGCTGTGTAATTTGGGGTTGAGTTATCTGAAGGGCTGCCTGCACCTGTATGAACCTGCCCAGGCATTAAGACCTGCCTCAGTGGCCCTGCTTGTAAACTCCTCCTGCAGGGCCAATCAAATTGGTGGTCACAGGAGACAGGGACTTTTCTGTGATAGCCCCTGACTCTGTGGAAATCTCCCACTCACCTACCTTCCTCCAGATGAAGCCAGAGAAACCTGTTCTCCCGTGGATTGTCCAGGGAATCGCCAACCTGCTGGAGAGAGGCGAGGAGGCCACGGGGAACATCGGTGGGGCAGACCCCAAACATCTCCAGCTCTCCATCGCTCCAGGCCGACCCACTCAGCGCCTTCAGGAACCCGCCATCGTAGCTGGTGAGGAGACCCACAACCTCCAGACGGCGCTGGCCCCAAACCCGCTCCAGTTTGACCCTACACACAGGCTCCTCGGGGCCTCCGTGGGGCCAAGGCTGGAAGCTGTATCCGTACCATGAACTTAAGGGCTTTTCCGCTTCAGAGCCACCTTCTGGATTCATCAAAGGAAGCGGCACCTTCAGCCGCGGCCCTACGAAGTCCGACATGTCCAGGACTTCATCCTCTTCTGGGGGATCGGATCCTCTAAATTCTCTGAAGATTGAGAGCTCAGGCTCTTCTCTTCCACGGATCTCCTTCCCGCGCACAGAGATGGGCTTGATCATCAGCAAGAGGCCCACCAAGAGCCCTCCAAGTCGGAGCTGCATGATTGACCTCCCCAAAGCCTGAGGGCGGCTTCTACTAAACCTGCCGGGGAAGTCCAGACCTGAGCGAGGACATCCTTTGAAGGAGGATGGAGAGGCTGTGGTGGGACGCACATGCGCACAGGGCCAGGCAGAGAGGTGGCTCAAGTTCCCTGCTTTCAGCCCGCATGGTGTCCTTGAAGCAACAACACACAAGGCACCTCCCTGGAGGGATTTGTGCACAAGCGGAGGCTAGCTCAAAGGAGCCGTTTGTTCTATTTTCAGCTTTCGACTATCTTCTAAGGAATCCCAGCCGTCCAGATGGGCTCAACCTTGACTTACAATCCTTTTTTTAAAAAAACCGTTGTCCCAAAAGGGATTGAAGCAAAACCACCACATATATCCACCCCACCTGGTCTAGTCTGCAGAATCTCCTAAAATGTCCTTCGACATCTGCTGGGGAACAGAAGAGCCCTGCAGCTGGATGAGGCCAAAGGGGGCCCGTCGAATCCAGCACCTTCACTGCAGCCCAACAAATGCCCCAAATGGGAAGCCCACAAGCAAGACCTGGGCACAGCAGCAGAAACGTTCCCCACTTGTGATCTCAGCAAGGCATACAGTCTCCAACAGGGGAGGGAGAACATCTTCAGGGAGTAGAACAGGGATAAAACTAGAATTAGTTGGCCCCACCTAATGATCTCTTCCCAATTGTTCCAGAGCACAGGACACAGAATAATGGGCTCAAGCAACAGGAAGCCAGATTTTGGCTGATCCTCACAAAAAACTTCCTCACTCTTAGAGCAGTATGATAATGGGACCAAAGACCTAGGGAGGGGGTGGGCTCTCCAACCCTGGAGGCATCCAAGAGGCAGCTGGACAGCCACCTGTTGGGGATGCTTTAAGTTGGATCCCTGCATTGAGCAGGGGGTTGGACTTGATGGCCTTACAGACCCCTTCCAACTCTACTGTTCTGGGATTCTGTGATTCTACATGTGTCATTGGCTCTACTGTTGGTCTCCTTCCAGTCCCAAAGGGCACCATCCACCAGAGGACATAGCCATCAAGGCTAGTAGCCATTGGGAAGGGATGTGGCATAAGCCTTTGTGGAAAGCGCATGCTGGGCTGAATCGCCATTTTCAAGAGAAGACTCCAGCATATACCGTGAGAACCTCGTGTGCTCAGGTCCTGCTTGCCGACTCCCATGGGGGCACTTGGTTGGCCACTGTGAGAACAGGAGGCTGGACTAGATGGGCCATTGGCTTGATCCAGCCAGCTTGCAGAAGAGCCCTGCACATAATTTTATACACCTCTGTCACATCCCTTCTTTCCTTGCCTTTTTTTCTAAACTCAAAAAAATCCCAAAGTTGTAATTTTTCCTCATAGGGGAGTTGATAATTTTGGTTGCCTTGTGGGTTTTTCTGCACCTTTTCCAGCCGTATAATGTCCCATTTTGACGTTTGGTGACCAGGATCATCTGAAGGGCTGCCTTTTCAACCCTGAAAAGTTTCTGTGCAAGTACTCATGACCCGTGTTAATTTCTTCATTTGAATGCAGGGATTTCAGCCTAATTAGCAGAACTAGAGACAACGGGCCATTCATTAATGTGACAACATCCAGTTAATCTGGTTCTCAGAAGTTTGGCTGCTTGGGCTAATTTTGCTTACCTCTTTTTTAAAAAATAATAATAATGGGGGCTCAGTTTGGATTTTAATTGTTCTAACACCCAATTATTTGTCTTTTTCGCAGTCCATGGTATGCGCAAAGCTCTCCTCCAGCACCACATTTCAAATAAGTTGATTTTTCTCTTATCTGCCTTTTTCACTGTCCAACTTTCACAGCCATACGTAGAGATCGGGAATACCATGGTCTGAATGATCCTGACTTTGGTGTTCAGTGATACATCTTTGCATTTGAGGGCCTTTTCTAGTTCTCTCCTAGTTGCCCTCCCCAGTCCTAGCCTTAGAAACAGGCATAGGTATGATTGTCATGAGGGGACCCTGGACTTCTGAATTTGCCACTGCACTCCTGCTTACGATTGTGCAGGGAATGCAGTGCACTTTTAAAGGTATACCTACCAAATTCACGCTTTCCAAAACAACATGCGCTTTTTCAAAACTGACGCTTCTCCAAATTTTGCAAAGCAGGTCTGCAGCCGAGGAACGTGTACAAGAATGCACATACCGGAATAAAGCATGCACAGAAAGGCATAAGTGAGTGAAAGAGGCATACAAAAAGAGATGATATTCGGGAAAACCACTTTGTAAAAATGTGTGTGTTAGGGGAATGTCATTCTAAAACGCTGGCGGAGTTTTAACGGGGATGTAAAAAAAATAACTGATGCGGAAATTAACTGAAAATGCTGGGTGGGTAGGGGAGGAGGGAACAGGATATGAACCATCCAGACATGCTTACCTAAGTCGATTTCATCACTGTTGGACACCAGTGCAAGCAAAGCACAGTTAAATTATAACTAGGATGGTTTGCATAGTGTGTGTGTGTGAGAGACTCCAGATCTCTCAGAGTACTCTAAAGTGCTGTTACATCTGCAAGCGGTAGGGTGCGATCAAAGCTGTATGATTCAGTAGGCCAGAAATAAAACTGCACCACTTCTATGGAAAGGGCCATAACTCAGTGGCAGAGGACCTGTTTCGCATGTGGAAGGCCCCAGTTTCAATATCTGGCATCTCCACCTAGGGCTGGGAAAAAGTCACCATCTGGAACCCTGAACAGCTGCTGCCTGCCCGTGTGGATAATGCTAAGCGAGATGCAGCAACGGTCTGCGACAGGATTTATTTATTTATTTTATTAAATTTCTATACCGCCCCATAGCCAAAGCTCTCTGGGCAGTCACAACAGTCATACATCAAATACAATAAACCACATATTTAGACAATTTAAAAACAACTTTAAAATTTTTAAATTCTTAAAAAAAGTTAAAAACAATTTTTAACACATACTAAAATGCCTGGGAGAAGAGGACAGTTTTGACCTGGCGCCGAAAAGATAATAATGTTGGCAGGATGAGGCAGGTTCCTCGGTTCCTATATAAATGCAGCTCTTTATTCAGGGCCAAGAGGACTAGAATCTTACTTTATCTTTAGGGGAAGGGCCATAGCTCAGTAGAAGCGCACCTGTTTTGCACGCAGAAGGTCCCAGGTTGAGTCCCCAGGTAGGGCCCCGTCTGACACGCTGGGAGCTACTGCCAGTTAGTGTCGACAATATTGACCTAGATGTACCAATGGTCTGTCTTGGTATAAGGCAGCCTTAGTTCCACGTCCCACACACTAAACAGCATCATCAGCATGAAATAATAATCGTGATCAAGCACATGGACAGATGGGCCAGCCGTTTCAAAACAAGCTGGTTGGCGCCTGTGCAGTCACAGAAGGCAAGTTGCTATTTTACTTATTTACACCCCAGTCTGATCCAGCTCAGGGCCGTTTAGAAGGTACATGTTTAGTCCTGCGGAAGTGGATCTGGACTCATTCCTGATAATGACCCCCCCCCCCAAAAAAAGCAACTCTATGCATCTATTTGTTTTGACAGCACATTTCCTGGCCGCAGTGCAAATTGGAATAACATGGATCAACTCCACAATAGCAGAGATTAAATGGGATCAGCTATTTCTATCGAGTGCCCCCCAGCCAAAAAAAAAGAGAGAGGAGGGAGGAGAGGTTGCATTAAAACAACCACACTCCCACCCCTCATCACGGAAGCACAATTCTGCAGACTTGAGTGCTGCTAAGTCCTGCAATACCACAGAGCTGGCAAAGCCAGGGGACGGGGAGATGTTAGGATGCCGTCAACATCTTTACTCAGGTTCATGTTAAGTCCCGCTGCAGGGGGCTTGCCGATCTTGATCAGCCCGCAGGCACATTTGGGGTTTTAAGCAAGGACTCTGGTCATTTCTTATCAACAGTCAGGTAGCCAACTGCTCAAATGAAACGGCCTTCTTCTGAGTCGCACCATTAGGTCCAGCCAATCCAGTGCTGTCTGCTTTGAGGGGGACCAGCTCTTCAGGGTTGCAGACAGAGAAAGGCCTGAGAATATCCGAGATCTTTTCACCTGCAGATGGCAGCGTTCGAACCTGGGACGGTTTGCATGCACGCTATACGTTCTGCTGGTGAGCTATGGATGTTCTTTATGCGTCAGTCCATTCATTATTGCAGGTGCGGGGAAACCTTTGGGCCTTCCAGTGTTGCCAAGGGTTCCCATCACCCTTGGCCATGCTCGCTGCCAAGTATTGTCATTGTCAATCACAGTCATCTTGACTGACAACGGCTCTCCAATAATGCCTCTTCTTTCCTAGCCTCACCTACCTGAGATGCTTTTAACTGTACTTGGATGCGGGGCAAAGCTCTGTGCTCCACCAATTTATTTATTTATTGCACTCTGGGCGGTTTACAGCAGTCAAAACATTAAAACAAAGATACAATTTAAAACACATATTTTAAAAACAATTTAAAACGCAATTTTAAAATTTAAAACAATATAAAAACAACGGAGTTCCCCTAAACATGTATGGCTACACAGCGCGGCTTTCAAGGCTGGCACCACAGGTTGGCACATTTGGGCATCTGCCAAGCGGCCCACACCCCAGCAGGGGCCTGGTGACGAGATTCCACCCCCCTGATCTGCTCTTCCTTTTCACTGGCTGGGGATGCTGTGAGTCCAAAAACAACTGGAGGGCGACAGGTTTTCCATATCTCCTTAACCAAAGGCAAATGTTTCTGTTTAGCCAAATGTTTTTAGAGAATTAGGCAGTGGTGGCTGGTGGCTCCATAGAATCACAGAACAGTAGATTTGGAAGGGGCCTCTAAGGCCATCAAGTCCAACCCCCTGCTCACCCCGCATTGCATCCCCGACAGGTGGCTGTCCAGCTGCCTCTTGAATGCCTCCAGGGTTGGAGAACCCCCAGCTCCCTAGGCCATTGGTCCCATTGACATACCGCTCTAACAGTTAGGACGTTTTTCCTAATGTCCATCCAAAATCTGTCTTCAGATCCTGGCCCTCCTCTGTGTGGCAACCCTTCAAGCAGTAGAAGAGTGCTATCATATCTCCCCTCAGTCTTCTCTTCTCCAGGCTAAACATGCCCAGTTCTTTCAGTCTCTCATAGGGCTTTGTTTCCAATTCCCCCGATCATCCTCATTGCCCTCCTCTGAACTCGTTCCAGTGTTTGTCGGCGTCCTTCTTAAGGTGCGGCATCCAGAACTGGACACAGTACTCAAGATGAGGCCTATCCAGTGTAGAACAGGGGAGGACTGAAAGTTTGGACTAAAACCCAGAGGAGATTCCACTGCCCACCTGATATGGCGCCACCAGCCACCATTTCGTTGTGCGTTCATGGTGGCTTGCGGTCGCGATGGTGTTGGGGTGATGATACGTGTTCCTACTTTTAGTCCTATTTGCCCTTGCAAAAGTTTTGGGGTGGTCACATTTCTTTGTTTCCAATTACTGCATGTCCTGAAATATCCAGCTGAAATCCTGTAACTCGTTATACCACAAATGTGCAAATGTTAGTTATGGTTCTGCTTTTCTTCTGCCAAAGAGTGCCCTTTCGGACAGCAATAATGGGGAAACGTCACAGAAAGAGAAACAAAGAGGAATGATGTGCAGACAGTCCAGGATAAATCCACCGCAAATGCACTACTATTGCTTGCAAAAAAAATTATACGCTTGCAAAAAAAATCCCACACTTGTCTGGAGAGGCTCTCCATTTCATCCAGTTTGGGTCATTTGTTTCCGATTTTATGATTTTATAATTTTGTGACGTTTTAATGGTTTCATTGCACGCCACTGTGATACTTTTTTTTAAAAAAAATGAGCTGACTGTTTATAAATGTACTTAAAAATAAGTAAATGTACCTTTAAGGTACTTTTTTTTTTAAGTGTTTTTTGGGGGGTGGCAGGGGGGAGGCTGTCTTCTGTATGGGGTCTTGACAGAACCACAGGGAGCTGAAGGGAAAAATCTCTGTGCATGCTCCAGAGAACTCGGGTTGTGTTCAACTGAGGCCTACTCAGAGCAGACCCATCGAAATCAATGGGCTTCAATCAACCCTGTTTTTTGTTACTATGCGGTATAAAAATGTTATAAAGAAAAAAGGATAAAATGAAGGTTTCTGTTATGTGCGCTGGGGTGGTGTTCTATGGGGGGAAATTATATAGGAAAAATATGTTTTAGGGAAATGTGCACATCAAATATTTCAATTATTTGTATCGTGTGTGGGGATAAATATTAATATTTGTTTCCTTACTGAACAAACCTTTATTCAATAATTGTTGTTGTTACGTGCCTTCAAGTTGAGAGCTTGGAAAAGTTACTTTTTTGAACTGCAACTCCCATCAGCCCAATGGGGCTGATGGGAGTTGTAGTTCAAAAAAGTAACTTTTCCAAGCTCTGTAATATGGCGACCCTACGAATCAGCGACCTCCAAGAGCATCTGTCATGAACCACCCTGGTCAGAGCTTTTAAGTTCAGGTCTGTGGCTTCCTTTATGGGATCAATCCATCTCTTGTTTGGCGTTCCTCTTTTTGTACTCCCTGCTGTTTTTCCCAGCATTATTGTCTTTTCTAGTGAATCAGGTCTTCTCATGATGTGTCCAAAGTAGGATAATCTCAGTTTCATCATTTTAGCATCTAGTGACAGTTCTGGTTCAATTTGTTCTAACACCCAATTATTTGTCTTTTTTGCAGTCCATGGTGCGTGCAAAGCTCTCCTCCAACACCACGTTTCAAATGAGTTGATTTTTCTCTTAGCCCTTTTTTCACTGTCCAACTTTCACAGCCATACGTAGAGATCGGGAATACCATGGTCTGAATGATCCTGACTTTAGTGTTCAGTGATACATCTTTGCCTTTGAGGACCTTTTCTAGTTCTCTCACAGCTGCCCTCTCCAGTCCTGGCCTTCTTCTGATTTCTTGACTATTGTCTCCATTTATGACTGTGCCGAGGTATTGGCAATATTCAATAATAAGGTATTTATTTGTGAGGGGGAAAATAATAACTAAGGTTCCCCCCCCTTTTCAAACGAGTCCTCTCATTTTCCTCACGTCTGCGCATGCGCAATTACCCCCTTCCCCCCCCCCGCATCTCCCTTTTTTCCAACATCGACGACTTCTTTCAAGAACGCCACTTTTCCAACCAACCGAATCGCTCAGCTCATTCGCGCTTTGGCCAATGAAAGAATTCCGCTTCTACTTGGATCCGCCTTCGCCCGTCTTTTTTTTTTTTTTTAAATCGATAAATCCTCCGGCGAACTGCCAAGCGTCTTAACACCGCCCACTCCCTTTTCTGCGCCTCAGCCAATCAGAAGAGACCTCCCCTCTTTCAAGGTGGAATGGGGGAGGGGAAGGAAAATATTGTTTACCTCAGAGAGAAAAACGGTAAAAAGAGGGAGGGGGCGAGGGAGAGAAGTGGGCGCGGCCTTGCCCAAATATGCTGTGCAGGGGGCGCGGCTCTTCACTCTTACGCTTCGAGATGGGCGAGGCCTTCGCCCCAATACGCGGAGAGGGCGTGAGGTGGGCGTGGCCAGCCCCCTTAGGCACCGCCCACCTGTCTATATAAGCTGCTGTCTGAGGTCTTTCCTCCGCCATTTTGTGCAGCCGAAGGGAGAAGAAGGAAGGGAGAAAAGCCGTAGCAAGGGGGAGACGAGGAGGGGGGGGGAAAGACCCGACCGGGGGTTCGGCGACCAGGGGGCGGCCCGGATGGTGAAATCCTCCCTGCAGCGGATCCTCAACAGTCACTGCTTCGCCCGCGAGAAGGAAGGAAATAAAAAGACCCACGCCGCCAACATGCCCGCCCTGCCCGGCAGCGCCGCTTTGAGGAGGTGAGGGGGGGGGAGGCAGGGGCCGGAGAAAGAGCTGGGGGGGGACAAGACGGGGGGGGGGGAAAGACGCCTCACGCTCCGCGGCCTAGTCGCGCTGGCCACGCCCTACAGGCCACGCCCGCGAGCAGGGGGTGGGGACTCGCGTTGGTCACGCCCCTTTCCCTTTTTTTAATCCTTTCCCCCTCCTCCAGCAGCACCCCACGTTCTCTCCCTTTAGCAACGTGTGATTTGTTTTTTAAGGCGTGGGGGGCTTCTTACGCGAGGTGTGGACTTTTAGAAATGATTTTTTTTGTGGGTGGGACACGAGAGATTAAAAAAAAACACAGAAAAGTAATCCCCCCATTTGGGGCCTGAGTTCAGGTTCGCCTTTCCCCCCCCTTAAAACGTCCCCTCCCCCCGTATGATGAGGCATAGCTCGTTTCTCATATAAGGGCGAATTCAGTGTCTTCTCCCCCAGAACTAAGCGAGTCTTTCTTTTAATTTAGGGGGGGAAATCAGGCTTGTAGCTTCCCCCACTTTCACTATAAAGGCTATTGGGGGCCGATAATCCTGTCTGTTCTTGATCTAAAAATGTAAGGTTGTGCACTTTTCGCTCCTCCCCCAAAAAAGCCATTAGACACTTCCCACTCTCTGTAAATTTAGCAGCAACATGCTTGTTTTCCCCTCCTCTTCCCTAGTCTAAAAAAACTATTATTGCACCACTCTGTTAATTTTTCTTTGTTGCTTATCCCACCTCTGAAAATAGCTATTTAGTGCCAACAGCTAGGAAAGAGGCCCTACTTGAAAAGGTTGTGCGTGGAGGGGGGTGGGAAGAATGGGAGCCTCACTCTTGTTCATTTGGGAGGGTCACATTTTCCCTTTCTCTCCTCGTACACCCATGGGGCAACCAGGAAAGAGGGAGAATTCATTTCTAGTCATTCCTGCCCTTTCAATTAAGCACCGAACACTCTGAAAAGGAGGGGCTACTCTTTTTAAAGTGTGTGTGGATGATGGTGAAAGAAAGCAAGGCACATCTCTGTTCTGTAATGAGAAATTCCCCTTCTCTCGTAATCTCCCCCCCCCCCCCCCAAGGTGGGCCCGCCACCTAGGGAAGAGCAAGGTCTTTCTAGATGGCTTGAAAAGACAGTCGAGGCAAAACCTTCTCTCTAACCATTGGGAGGGGTGGGGATGCACCTCCCCCCCCACTGCTTCAAAGTGCACCCTGAACATATCCACCACCCAGTAAAGGTATGACAGAAGAGGTTGTTGGGAGAAATCTGCCCACCCCCAGTCTAAATGGAAAACTCTCCTTTTTTTCATTAAAGAAAAGTCTTCATTTCCTCCCTTGGGATGCCCACCATCCCGGAAAGCAAGAAAACCTTGCTCAGTATAAGTTGCAGGGAAAGCAAGAGAAACAGCACATCTATTCATAAAGGGAAATTGGCGACAGATTCATCTCTTCCCTGCCAAAACCTTGTAGCACACGCACGCCCGGCCCCCAGGGAAGAGAGAAGCCCTGTTTGATATATTTAGGAGCAGAAAGAAGCCATTAATATTTTGGGGCAGCTTTTCATGACTTCCTTTGCACCTGCCCAATCCCTGGAATATATTTGAGAGAGGACAATTAAAAACCTTGTCAGTGACTGGGAATGCAGCGGGTACACCTTTGTTGGGGAACTGTGCCTTTGATTCAATATGTGGACCCATATGACTTTTTTTGTGGAATATTCTATGTGTGTGCAACGAAGACAAAATTTTCAAGTTATAAGAACCTGGGGAGCTGCCTTACACTGAGTCGGACCATTGGTCTGTCTAGCTTAGTATTGTCTACACTGACTGGCAGCAGCTCTCCAGGCAGAGCTATATGCTTTCTATGGCAGCATTCATTAGGGGTGTACGTGGAGGAAAACCCTTACTGCATTCACTCTCACCAGGAGTAGGGCTCTGATTTAATCTCTTTTTCCGCCCCCCCCTTCTTTCTCTCTCAGGATGTCTCATTGAGATGTAATTGTCCGGTTGGGACAATTTTTGCTTTTGTTCTCTGGGCTTGGCTTGGTCTGAACGTCCCTCTTCTAGTGCCATAGGAGATTATATGGGACCCACAGGCCTTGTTGACAGCACCTTTGCCTAGCAGGTGGGGACCTGCTTCCCTTTACCCAATCTCTTGTTTGCTAATGCACGCAGACTCGCACTTCATTGGTTCAGCATCGTCAAGCATTACTGTGTATGCAAAGGGCAGGTTCTTTGAAGGAGCACACGACTGAGAAACGGGTAGAAGCCTTAAGTGCAAGGTGAGGAGGAAGAGGCCTTGCTTGGCGCTGGCATCCCTTTGAGATTCTGTCCTTCCTTGCTTGCTTTGCCATTCAGAACCAGCGTTAAGCATAGCTCTGGCCACCCATTGCCTCAACTCCCTCTTCCCAATCCTCAGTGCTAAAGTTTCAGTTTGTCCCAGAAGAGCCTTTATTTGGCCTTTGGGTCGCACTGAGAAAGCAGGACCAAGCCGAGGATGGGGAGATTGGCTCTCTGATCAGCTGTAAACAAGGTACAGTCCTTTTGCATGTAATACTTTCCATTATGGCCTGTTTACTTCATAATGGCGACAGACAGGCCGTATTCCTTTCCACCTGCAAGGGATCTGGTCTGAACTGTAGTGCATGAGGCGTAGGAATGAATGCCATGCCAAAGATTGGTTTCTTCATTGGGAGGTCATGTTCTTCCTGAGACCACCTGCCTAAAGCCATATGGACAGAACTGTTCAGACCAGCCTTCCCCAGCATGATGCCTTTCAGACATTTTGGGACTCCCATCATTCCTGATTGTTTGCCAGGCTGGCTGGGAGTGATGGGTGTTGGGAGTCCAACGTCCTCTGGAGGGCACCAGATTTGGGGAATGCTTAACAAACCAGTGGAATGGGAAGTGTCCTCCTCCCAATAATGTTGCATGTATCATCTCAAGCTCTTTGCTTTTGGGTATTGGAGCGAATAGCCTGGGTTAGCTCATTCCCCAGGGGTGTGCTTTGTCCCCTGATGAACTCCAGATCCACTTTGGAATCTGGATCGATGAGGTTTGGATAGAGGAGGGATAGAAGCAGTCTTGGGGACTAAAGTTTTCTTTACCTGTAAGTTTTGCCTGATAAAATCATGCAAGCGTCACTTGGAACAGCGCTGGCTGGCTGGCACGCTGCCATTGGGATAATCAGACTCTGTGTGTGCAAATCGATGACGCACTGCATGCCCTGTAAAAAGAAACAGAGCAGAGCTGCTAAAATTGTCTCAAAGCACAGTAAGGCTTTTGAGCTACTGGAAAATGTTCCTGCAGGGGTTCTAGGTTGTTGACTGGATTGAATCAAGTCGAGCGGCCTCCCTTTTGCTTAGAGTCCTCTTGGTTTACCAATGGGTGTTAAATTTGCTGCCCTGGGCTCCTTCTGGGAGTGAGCTTGTTGTCATATGCCTTCAAGTCGATTATGACTTATGGCGACCTTATGAATCTATTTTTATATATATATTCATAGGGTTTTCATGGTTAGAGGTATTTAGAGGTGGTTTACCATTGCCTTCCTCTAAGCCTACGGCAACTGGTATTCCCAGGCAGTCTCCAACCAGGCCTGACCCTGCTTAGCTTCCGAGATCAGACAAGATTGGGTGTGTGGGAGGAAGGGCAGGATATAAATGTAATAAATAAGTTTACAAAGCCAGAGTACACACTTGGGATCTGTGGACAATTGGGGTATAAATAATCTGTTTCAAGTGGGAGCACCCATGATATCCATTCATGGTCAGATCAAGGCCCACCGAATCAAGCCTGCTTGCAACAGCCAACAAGTGCTGGGTGATAAGCAGCAAATCGGTGATTACAGTCCTGGCTGTATCGAATATAAACCTCATCTTTAGATAAGCAACTTGGGCAGGTTCCTTTGCAGACAGCAAGATGAGAGGGATGTTGAAGCCTGTGCAGAATGGCGGCTCAATGAGAGGGCTTCGTCTAGCTTGGAAAACTTGGGTTGTTTCAGTAGGTGCCTTTAAAAACCACTCCGCAGTTTTCTGGCTGAACGTACTTGTCCCTCCACCCACCCAAATTAACACAGTCCACACGGTGCGTGGTAAGCCCCAAGGTGGGTGGTAACCAGAGGAGGGGCAAATGGCATCAAGCCTGCAGTTAATCTTGAAAATACATATATGGAAAAGGACCTCTTATAATAATAGTATTATTATTACCACCTCTTCTTCACCACAAGCTCCCAGGGCAGGTCAGTATGATATAAAATACAGGCGATAGGTCGATTCGGCCTGCTTAAACACCTTAAATGTAAATGTACTACCTTCAAGTCGATTCCGACTTATGGCGACCCTATGAAGAGGGTTTTCATGAGGCTGAGAGGCAGTGACTGGTCCAAGGTCACCCAGTGAGCTTCATGGCTGTGTGGGGATTCGAACCCTGGTTGTTGTTACACCAGAGCCTTGGAAGCCAACAGTAGCTTATCTGGGTGTAGGTGGCAGGAACAATGCTTGTCACTTCAATCAGTCTTTGAGCTTAGTGTCTATGGCAGATAGGAGAGAAAATAAATCAGATTGTTAAACATGATGACCTTGGCTCACTGTTGCGTAGTGTTCAAGGTTTAGGGGATGGTTTTGGGGGGGCTTTTCAAAATGGTGGATGGCGGCAGGTGTTCATACCATTTTGCCTGCGGATGCCATTTAGCAAATGGCTGCTGGCAGGATGGTTGTGAGAATTTCCCCAAGGGGATCCTTGATCTACTGCATCTGCTGAGGTGACACAACTAGAGGGTGAAGGATGATGCAGAAGGAGGGGCTCACTGGGATGGCAATCGTTGTCATCTGCTGTTGGTGTTAAAGGGAGAAAGATCCATTCAGTCTGCCTGGCTTGCTGTTGACATAACTACATTTGAATGCTGCACAAGTTACTTATTTGAGCAGGATGGAACATTGTAATCACAGCTTAGATATTCACAAATAGCTGTTGGTATTTTTTAGCTCTGACTCTTTTAATGTAAAAGTCCTGTTCTTAGCATCTGAATGAACACACTTTAAAATATTAGATAATTCTGTAAACCGGCTTGCTGCTTAGCATTGCATTTCTTTTCAACGCCTGGTAGAAAGAAGCACAATATCTTTGGGAATAGGGAAGTCTTACGTATTTATTGCAACCAGCAGGGGATATGGAAGGGCTTCCGGTTCTAGAGAATGTAGGGAGCTCTAGATGCTAGAAAGGAATGAGAATGTTGGTGGGCTGATGGGACGTTAGAATGCCAGTTAAGCAACCCAAATGGAAGCCTGTTTTTCTCCTGTGGCAGTTACTGCATGCTCTTCTTTCCCCCCTTTGTGGCTTGTTAACTTTGAATTTGGAGCTCCCGTTAACCCAGAAAACTGAAGTAACTCCGCAGAGTAGTAGAAACAAAAGGTTTGAGTGAATCGGTGGGCTGAATCAGGATTGTTTCACGTAACGTTGTCATTGAACAGATGTGAGTGTGACCATTATTATGTGACACCTGGAGTTGGAAGCGATTGGAGGGGGCTTGTTCAAACTTTAATCTGACAGTTACTAGTCCATAAGAAATTTTGCTTGTTGCCTGTTTAATGAACTGATGGCACAGAGTTTTAATTGGTGAGAATCGCATTGCCAGCCTCCCTGGGTGTGCGCAGTTCTGCCTAAACACTTTCTTTTTTTGGTTCCAGGGTGGCCTTCAGTTGCTGTAGTAACCTGGGTCCGGGGCCTCGGTGGTGCTCCTGATGCCCCTCACCCACCCCTGAAGATCCCAGGTGGGCGAGGGAATTGTCAGAGGGATCACAATCTTTCAGCTAACTTATTTTATTCTGTAAGTATCTACGTGTGGACTGCAAGTGTGGTTAACACAAGAAGATACCATTGAGTGCCTAAGACGCCTGGGGGTGCGGGTGAGGCAGCTTCCAGGCTAGGTCTCATCTGAATTGTATGTTCTACCCAAACCACTGAAATTGGGGTCCATGTGCCAGCTTTGGGAGACTAATGAGATGAAATAGCTGGGATGGAAGCAAAGCCCTTGGATCAGTCTGCAGCTAACATTGGATGCTTTGGAAGTGGATGGCAAAAATCTCTCTGCTTTGCTTTCTTAGGATAATCGGCTGAATGTAACAGAGGAAATAACATCCAGTAACAGGACGAGAATCCTGAACGTCCAGTCCAGGCTGACGGATGCCAAACACATCAGTTGGAGAACTGTGTTGAACAGCAACAACTTGTACATTGAAATTCCCAACGGCCCTCTGCCTGAAGGGAGCAAGGACAGGTAAAGGGCGCAGAGGAGTTTGGATCTGCCTCTGTTGCTGTTATGGCTGAAGCTTGGGTGGGTTTTTTTGGCAAATATATAGCTCCTGTTGAGTCATCCTTGAATCTCCTGTTCTTTTGAATTGATTGCTTGTCCCAAAACATGCCGTCTAGTGCTCAGTGTGTAATACCTTTAGCCTTCTTCCCCCCAAAATTAGGGGCCTTGAGGGGGAATGGGATCTAGTCCAAGGGTGGCTGACCTGTGGTCCTCCTGGTGTTGCTGCTTGCTGGAGCTGATGAAGAGCCCTGCGGCGTCTGGAGGCTGACAGGTTGGGCACCCTTTTAGTCCCTATCAACTCGGAGCCAAAACATGAAGGCTTCTTTACACTGCGCCGTTGTTAATTTGTGGGATTTGCTGGCACAAGATGGTTGCGAGCGTGGATGGCAGGCAGGTTCATGGTAGAGGAGGAGAGGCCTATTTGCTTACTATTAGCTGTGATAGCTAAGGAGAACCTCCATGTTCAGAGGCGGTGTGCAGCTGAATGTCAGTTGTTGAGGAACAACAGTAGGGGAGAGTTAATTGCTTTTAGGTCCCACTTGTCAGCCCCACAGGTGGGCAGTGGTAAACCACCTCTGAATATGGCTTACCATGAAAACCCTATTCATAGGGTTGCTGACTTGAAGGCAGTCCATTTCCATTTTTCCATTTTGTAGGCTTCTTGGAGACATCTGGGGAAGTGCTTAGCGCTGGTGACATAACGGGGATGGATTGAAATTGTTCAAATGCCAGTTTTGGAGAATGGAGGGATTTTTCCAGTCTTGAAAAAGGCACTGCTTATTAAGTCAGGGTTTTGGTTTTGTACACCTGAGAGGACTTGTGCTACTATACTTTTGCTTTCCCTTTAAGTACAAGTTTCTTCCTTTGAAGGGAGAGGCCTATGTTTAGTGGGAAAGCAAGAATGAAGCCACTTTGAGTTGTGAGCTGCTATAACAACAATGATAAAGGAGCAGTTCTAGCAGTGTGCATGTTCATTCTCAAAGCCAGTTCTCGCCAGTGGCATGGAGTGGGAGGGCCTGGCGATGGGAGGTCGAGGACACGTTGAATCTGCTCTGCCATCAGTTCAGCCCAGAAGATGATTAAGCTGTAAATGGCAGTGGAGCCTTAAGGGGCCCATCCTCTGCTTTGCTGCCTGTAGGCCAGATTGCTTCACAGGCAGTGATGCCTGAATTTGCGTCCCTTCTCCCCCTCCACATCACACTTGCTCTGCCCAAATCCAAACCACAGCTGTTTAAAATACTTTTGGATGGCGAGGGAGGGAAGATTTTCAGTCGCTCCCTGTTTCCTCCTCCCCCCAGTTTTGCGGTTCTTCTTGAGTTTGCTGAAGAACAGCTTCAAGTAGACCATGTCTTCATTTGCTTCCACAAGAACAGAGATGACAGAGGTAAGGGGGGGAGCTGTGGGGCCTGCTGGGTTGAGGAACATGTGGATTCCTCGGGGTGGGTGCAGGGCGTGGTGGGGGAGCCGTGAGCTTAATTCTATCTTAGCACTGGGATCCACGTCTCAAGGGGCTTGTACTGACTCTTTTCTCCCCCCCCTCCCCCTGGCAGCTTCGCTGCTCCGGACTTTCAGCTTCTTGGGCTTTGAGATTGTGAGACCCGGGCATGCCCTCGTTCCCAAGAGACCCGACGCTTGCTTCATGGCCTACACGTTCGAACGAGACTCTTCCGAAGAAGACTAGATTGCAGTGTTTGCCTTGTTAGAGCTTTTCTTGTTTCTTTGTTGAAGATGAATCTGTAGAAATTTTCGCAACATCTTTATTACGCATAGTGCGCGCGCAACGAAAAAGGAAAAAATGACTTGTTCCATTGTACGAATTATTTGTGATAGGCTGCTCTGGTGGTGGGAGAAGGATGTTGAAAATTTCCAACTTTTGTCATCATTTTTTTTCTCCTGGATTTGTCCGCATGTTGTGATTGTGCAAAAAAATAATAATAATAAATGCTCACTCCAAATTAGCAGTATATTTCTTGGAAGTTTAATATTGTGTGTTTGTGATACTGAAGTATTTGCTTTAATTCTAAATAAAAGTTTATATTTTACTTTATTGCCAGTTCTAATGTTTAATAACAGTTGTTATGCTCAAACAGGAAGAGATTTAGCTTGAGCTCTAGAGCAAGAGTGAGGAATGTTGTCCAGATGCTGGACTCCCCACTCCCATCATCCCTAGGTCAAGGATGATTACGGGAATTGTAGTCCAGCAACTTCTGGAATGCCTTCCTGTTTTGCAGGGCTGAGGAACCTCCATCACCGGGTTATAATGCTCCCCCAAGGGATCCACTTTAACCCCTGTACATCAGCTAAGTGGGGATAAAGCGATGTGCAAAAGTGCCCTTTGAAGTAGCATGTGCATGCGAGAGGTACTCTGAAGAGGCTTTTCCAAAGGCTTCAAGACAGCTCTGCACCCGTTTGCTCCAGCAGCTGTCTTCAAGCCTCTTGTCAGTCTCCCCCTTTAAGTCCCCGAACTTGGAAACCTTTAAAAGGGAAATGTGGAGAGACTTGGAAGAGGCTTTTGCCAGTCTCCCCCATCCCCCTTGAACCCTGATCTCAGAGGCTTAAAAAGGGAAGCAGAAGGGATTTTGATAGGTAGGTAGCCTTACCCATGTGTAAACCACGTGACATCGCCATAATGTGTGATTGACAGGTGGGTGCCATCACAAGGTAAGGATCTGTCCTGTGGAGCCAAAAAGGTTCCTCACCCCTTTTGCATAGGTAGTTCACAGAAGAATCGGGATTCTTGCAAACGGCACAGTTGCATATTCCACTGTGACTATTGCCCTTAATCTCTCCTGGCATTGTTGACTTCCTTCTCGAAAACATTGGATTGCGGCCACACCAGACGTGGCTGTTTGGACTTCATGAAAGAGTGTTTCCAAAGGGGTGCTCTCCTGTGTTCTCAGTATCGCAGCTCCAAGACAGCTGGGCGTCTTAGCAGTGCTGTATGGGCCAGTGTGGCGTAGTGGCTAAGGTGTTGGACTACAACCTGGGAGGCCAGGGTTCGAATCCCCACACAGCCATGAAGCTCACTGGGTGACCTTGGGCCAGTTGGGTCAACTGCAAATCGGAAATAAGTGCTTGTCTTTAACCTGGGATAGTTGGGGGCAAAACCTTGAGTCGGGCCCAAAAATGGGGAGAATGGGTGGGGAGCCTTTTTCAGCCTGAGGGCCGTATCTCCTTGTGGGCAACCTGCCTGGGGCCACAAATGTTACACCTTTGTACAGCCAGGGTTGTTTATGCATGTGCAATCATACCCCTCCGCCTCTATCCAGGCGAGCAAGAGGCCTTCCAGTCAGGCGCAAACACTTTGAGGCTATGAAGTAGGCTCTTGAGGGAAGTGGCCTTAGGAAAGTGACATGGGCCAGATAGAGATGCCTGGAGGGCTGCATTCGGGCCCCGTGCCTGAAGTGGAACCCTTGAGCTAGGAGGAAGAAGGCAACGCTTGGGATACATTTTGTCCATGCAAAACCTAAGAAGATGCTTGGATTGCCACCTCAAATTCTTCCTGCTGCTTCTGCAAGGCCTTTGACAGGATTCTCACTCCCAACCAAAAGTGGGAATCTTGTTCTCCGCAAAATGAGGTAGAATCCTGAGGGGGGCTGAATGATCCACATGCTTGTTAAGTGCCTTCAAGTCAATTATGACTTACGGTGACCCTATGAATCAGTGATCTCCAAGAGCATCTGTCATGAACCACCCTGTTCAGATCTTGTCTGTGCCATCCTTTATGGAATCAATCCCATCTCATTTGGCCTGCCTCTTTTTTGGAGACCGCCTGGGGACCATATGTAAGCTGCCTTGGGTTTCAATCATGAAAAGAAAGGGGGGGTATAAATGTAATAAATAAATAATACTCCTTTCTGTTTTTTCTGCCATTATTGTCTTTTCTAGGGAATTATGTCTTCTTATGTGTCCAAAGTACGATAACCTCAGTTTCATCATTTTAGCTACTAGTGATAGTTCTGGTTTAATCCAATTATTTGTCTTTTTCGCAGTCCATGGTATCCGCAAAGCTCTCCTCCAACACCACATTTCAAATGGGTTGATTTTTCTCTTACCCGCTTTTTTCACTGTCCAACTTTCACATCCATACATAGAGATCAGGAATACCATGGTCTGAATGATCCTGACTTTGGTGTTCAGTGATACATCTTTGCATTTGAGGACCTTTTCTAGTTCTCTCACAGCTGCCCTCCCCAGTCCTAGCCTTCTGATTTCCTGACTATTGTCTCCATTTTGGTTAATGACTGTGCCGAGATATTGATAATCCTTGACAAGTTCAATGTCCTCATTGTCAACTTTAAAGTTACATAAATCTGTTGTCATCACTAGTCTTTTTGATGTTCAGCTGTAGTCCTGCTTTTTTGCTTTAACTTTCATCAGCATTCGTTTCAAATCATTACTGGTTTCTGATAAGAGTATGGTATCGTCTGCATATCTTAAATTATTGATGTTTCTCCCTCCAATTTTCACGCCTCCATCTTGATCCAATCCCGCTTTCCGTATGGTATGTTCCGCTTACAGATTAAACAGGTAGGGTGATGAAACCCTCTGTCTCACGTCCTTTTCTATTGGGAACCAATCGGTTTCTCCATATTTTGTCTTTACGGTAGCCTCTTGTCCAGAGTATAATTTGTGCATCAGGACAATCAGATGCTATGGCACCCCCATTTCTTTTAAAGCATTCCATAGTTTTCCATGATCTACATACTCAAGGGTTTTGCTGTAATATATAAAGCACAGGGTGATTTTCTTCTGAAATTCCTTGGTCCGTTCCATTATCCAACATATGTTTGTGATATGATCTCTGGTGCCTCTTCCCTTTCTAAATCCAGCTTGGACATCTGGCATTTCTCGCTCCATATATGGTAAGAGCCTTTGTTGTAGAATCTTGAGCATTACTTGTATGGGATATTAAGGTAATAGTTCGATAATTACTGCATTCCCTGGGATCCCCTTTCTTGGGAATAGGGATGTACATTGAATGCTTCCAGTCTGGGGGGCATTGTTTAGTTTTCCATATTTGTTGACAAAATTTTGTCAAAATTTGGACAGATTCAGTCTCAGTAGCTTGTAGCAACTCTGTTGGTATGCCGTGTGCTATTCTACAAATAAGTGGGGGGGGGAAGCTCAGTTGTGAATGGCTTTGAGTCTTCTTGGTGGTTCTATATTTCTGCTTTGCAGAGTTTTGGGAGTGTGGAGAAAGTTATTTTAAAAAATGTAAAATGTCCCAAAATAATAAAGCCCATGCTCTCATTTTTAGTGCAACGAGTTGCCTTTTCATCAGTACCTTCTTTGGCATCTCAGGAAGCTGCCTTATACCGTCAGTGAGACCGTTACCCCATCTTCCTCAGTATTGTCTACATTGGCTGGCAGCAGCTTTCCAGGATTTCAGATGGGGTTTTCTCCCAGCCCCACCTCACCTCAAAAAGGATATTTGTAGAGTTGGAAAGGTTCAGAAAAGGGCAAATCTGAATGACCGTGGGGATAGAGCGGCTCCCCTCTGAGGAAAGGTTGCAGCATTTGGGGCTTTTTTTCGATTCGAGAAAAGGCGAGTCAGCGGCGACTTGATGGACGTGTATGAAACGATGCATGGCGTGGAGAAGGTGGAGAAAGGTTTTTCTCCCTCATCATGCTAGAACTGGACATCCGATGAAGTTGAATGCTGGAAGATTCAGGACAGACGCATGGTTAAACTACAGAATTGGCTCCCAAAAGAGGCAGATGGCCACCAACTTGGATTCCAAGAGGATTCGACAAATTCATGGAGGAGGTGAAGGCTATCAGTGGCTGCTAGCCACGATGGCTGTGCTCTGCCACCATATTCAGAGGCAGGATGCTTCTGAAAACCAGTTGCCGGAAGCCTCAGGAGGGGAGAGTGTCCTTGCACTCAGGTCCTACTTGCGGGCTTCCCCCAGGCACCTGGTTGGCCACTGTGAGAACAGGATACTGGCCTCATCCAGTGAGCTCTTCTGATGTTCTTAGCGGTTCTCTTCAAGCCGCTTTGGGCCATTTGATCAGGTCTGGGGTACTTTGGTCTCTGAATTGCTGTCCTGTGCTCCTGCGCTCACAATGCCTAGGTCTAGGCCTACCCCATATAAATTGCCTTCATTTTGTATGTCTTTATCACAGCGGGGAGATTGGTTCCTCAGCTCCTGTTGCCTTTCCCCCCTCTATCAGTTTAAAAGCTGCTCGGCCACCTTTTGGATTTTCTGCACCAATAGTCTGGCTCAACCCTGGTTCAATGGAGCCCATCCCTTTTGTACAGGCCTGGCTTGTCCCAAAATGTTCTCCAGGGCCTAACAAATCCAAACCTCTCCTCCCTGCACCATCGTCTCATCCACGCACCGAGACTACAAAGCTGCGGCCTGTCTGGTTGGCCTTGTGTGTGGAACTGGTAGCATTTCAGAGAAAGCTACCTTGGAGGTCCTGGCTTTCAGCATCCTACCTAGCAGCCTAAATTTTGCTTCCAGGACCTCACGGCTGCATTTCCCCATGTCGTTGGTGCCAGTGTGCACCTCAGGCAGGCATTTAACCCTGCAGTCTGTACGTCCATCTCACGCTCCATTATCTGTGTTCCTAATGTTCAAATCGCACACTACTGGGGTCCCAATATGCCCTGAAGATATCTGGGCTGGATATCTGCTGATCTCCCAAGGAATGGGTCCCTTCTAAGGGATAATTTCTTTCTCAGAGTGATACTCTCTTTCCCCAAAACCCTCATTCTCCGTGAAAGCAGGAGAATGATCATCCTGGATAAGCGAGAATTTCAATTTCAGTTTGCATTTACTTATTTATTAGATTTATATCCCATCCTTCCTCCTAGTAGGAGCCCAAGTTGAATGTATCAGATTTCGCGTTGAATTGGTCAAATCCGCACTTTCCAAAACAGTACGTTTACAAAAATGCATTATATGACGAGAAATGGCTTGCAAAAATGCGTTGTTTATTATTAGGAGAAATTTGCACGAAAATCCCAGAGAATTTTAACGAGGATTTAAAAAAAAATAGCAAATTACTGCAGAAATGTGGAGAACTGAATTTAATATTGGGAAAATGCAAACCAGAGAGAAACGAAATGGACAGCACTTCCTGTCCCTAGACACAGCTGAAATGTCCCTGAAGGCCTCATCTACAATCCGCTCAACTTCTCTAGGTCCGCCACCTTTGCCTCAAGGGAATGAACTCGCTCCCATAGCACCAGGAGCTCACTGGCAGACAGTGTACATGTGACAGAGAGTGCAAAACACACTCGTAGAAGCTAGCGATCTGAGAGTTTCAGCTGTTCATAGCAATAGGAAGGGCTGTTTTTTTTGCTGTCTCACCCCCCCGCCCAGCCTTGGCATAACCGGTTCCTCCTCGCGCGATTCCTTTTACGTGACCGCGGCACTTAGCTGCACCAGCCCGCAGGCCGTGAGCTTTAACAAATTGCAACAAGGCTTTCCTTTCTGCGAACGAGAGGAGGGTGCTTGTGTCCAAAAGCAACCTTACGAAACATGCATTTTGAAACGGCTTATTTTCATTCCTTGCTGGGCCTCCCCAGCCCACAAAAAGCATTGTGGCGTTGTGCAGAAAACATCAAGGCAGTGCAATATCTCTGGTGTGCACGGATAACTCCATCCTCCTCCCTGTTTAAAATATTTCAACTGGCCATCCCCCTTTATCATAGAATAGTAGAGTTGGAAGGCACCTGTAAGGCCATCAAGTCCAACCCCCTAGATAGCACCAAGACAGCTAAAATATTAACACAATACCTGCTGGGGGTGGGGGTGGTGCAAAAGTTACATTCATTCCCCCCCCTCCCCCTCTCTGTGAGCTCTCGCTAAGCGAGGCTTTTAGCCAAAGTGTTTGCGGGATTTAGAAAAAGGTGGCAGAGAGTCTTAATGTGACGTATAGCGCAGGAGGGGTCCCATGCGCTCAGTGCAAGCTGGCTCTGTTTCAAGGGCCAGTTTTGTAACGCTCCCACTGGTTGTGTCTTGCTCATGCTTGGGCCACTGCAGGACAGGGCATCGCTTAGATCTTCTGCACATAATTCCCAGGGAAAAGGCCTTCTTGACCGTGGAGACGCCCTTTCCACCATCCGGAGGCATCTATTAAAAAAAACACCCCTCTGTCAACACACTCACCCAAAGAATTCTGTTGTTTTAGATCAGGGGTAGGAAATCTCAGGCCCGAGGGCCAAATGCGTCCCTCCAGGCCCTCAGGACTCTCGGCAGGTCACTGGCCCTGCTTCTCTCGATCTTGCCTGGCTGGGCTTTGCCCTTGAATTCTGATCGTGCCTCTTGGCTTGCCTGGATGGAGGCCAGAGAGGAGTGTGTGGGTTTGTGTAGAAACTAGCCTACTGTACAGAGGTGAAATTTGCAGAAACTTGCTCTGCCCAGTTTCGCCTCTGCCATGTGGCCCCCAGAAGGGAACGTGGCCCGTGAGCTGAAAAAGCTTCTCCATCTTTACTATAAACTCACTGAAGTGTAGTGGTTAGAGAAAGAGTGGGAAATCTCTGGCTCTTTAGATACCCAACTCCCAGTAGCCCCAACAGGCAGCATGGCCAATGGTCACGGATGATGGGAGTTGTAGTCCAGTAATCCTAAAATCATAGAATTGTCAAGTTGGAAGAGGCCTATAAGGCCATCTAGTCCAACCCCCTGCTCAATGCAGGAATCCAAATTAAAGCATCCCCGACAGGTGGCTGTCCAGCTGCCTCTTGAAGGCCTCCAGTGCTGAAAAGCCCACCACCTCCCAAGGTCATTGGTTCCATTGTTGCACCACTCTTAACAGGAAGTTTTTCCTGATGTTCATCAGGCTTCCTGTCACTTGAGCCCATTCTTCTGTGTCCTGCACTCTGGGATGATCGAGAAGAGATCCTGGCCCTCCTCAGTGTAACAACCTTTCTAGTGCTTGAAGAGTGCTATCATACCTCCCCTCGGTCTTCTCAAGGCTAAACATGCCTGGTCCTTTCAGTCTGTCCTCACAGGGCTTTGTTTCCAGTCCCCTGATCATCCTCGTTGCCTTCCTCTGAACCTGTTCCAGTTTGTCTGCATCCTTCTTAAAGTGCAGTATGCAGTACTCAAGGTGAGGCTTAACCAGTACCAAATAGAGGGGAACTAGTACTTCACGCTATTTGGAAACTACTGTTAATGCAGCCTAAAATAGCATTTGCCATTTTTGCAGCCACATCTCACTGTTGGCTCACATCCAGCTTTTGATCAACAACAGTCCCAAGATGCTTCTCGCGTGTAGTATTGCCAAGCCAAGTATTCCCCATCTTATAACTGTGCACAGGAGGGACACAGGTTCTCCAGCCCTAGGTTAATTGCTTTAGAAACAGGGAAACCCAGGTTCTAATCCTATCCATGAAACTCAGTGAGGGAACTTGGGTTAGTCACAACTTCTTGGCCTAACCTACCTCACAGGATTGTGGCGAGGATTCATAGGGGCAGGGGAGAAGTTTCACCTCCTTGGAGGAATGGCAAGATGGAAATGTACAAATGTCAGAAAGAAATGTTGACAACAGCCCAGTTAATGTGCGCAGCGCTCTTATAAACTCCAACAGCAGAGCAGAAGGAGCTCACAATCTAAAATAGAAAAATCCCCAAACACAGAAAACCATGTTTGTGCTAGAACCCTTCTCTCTGACATGCTAGTTTTCTGGGTGGAGGGAATTTGGGGGCTGGAGGAATGGCAGAGCAGTTTGTAACGTAAAAGCCACTGCGGTGGAAACTAGGCCTACAAACTAAATCAGATGAAAGCCATTTTTAAGTTGGTTTGAAGGAAATATGCAAGTATGTAATCTGATCCACCCACATGCGCTGAGTCCTGAAAACATTTCTAACTCCCATGTTAAACACCTGAAGCTTCTAGCAACATTTACACCAGAGCAGATGATTGTGGCGTTCTTCCAGCTCTGTCCCTGAACAGCCCTATTCCTGCAGAACAGGCAAGCAACCTGCAGCCCTCGGGCAACCTGTGGCCCGTGGCACACATGTAGCCTGCATGTCCCGTTTGGTCCACGTGCCTAATTTCACAATCCCTCTGCAAGTGATCAGTTCAGACCTCGGTCAAGAGCAATCTGTCCTTTTCCCCACAGCCGGCTGTGTAGGGTGGCACAGAGAGAGAGAGAGAGAGGTGGCAGGAAGAGAGAAAATGGGGTGACAGAGAGAAAAGGGTGTGAGTAAGAGAGAGAGAGAGAAAAGAGGTTGCCAGAGAGAGATAGGGTTATCAGAGATGAAAGGGGGTATATGAGAGAGAGAAGGGGATCTATGTGTGTGTGAGTGAGAGAGATGGGGATGTGTGTGTGAGAGAGAGAAAGGGAATGCCAGAGAGAGAGAAAAGGGGGTGTACGAGAGAGAAGGGGATGTGTGTGTGTGTGAGAGAGAAGGGGTGTACAAAAGAGAGAGAGGTGTATTTGTGTGAGAGAAAAGTGGTTGCCAGAGACAAAAGGGTGTCAGAGAGAAAAGGGGGTGTACGAGAGAAATGTGTGTGTGTATGTATGTATGTGAGAAAGGGTACATGAGAGAAGAGGGTGTCAGAGTGATAGAAAGAGAAGGGGATAGCAGAGAGACAGAAAAGGGGGTGGCCCTGCACACTTTTGGCACTGGCGCCACCCATGGCTAGCTTCAGTCCCACTTGGGCTCCGACATATTACCTCCCTTGAGGGGATGCGATCCTCAAGAGAGAAAAAAGCTTTCCTCACCCCTGCCCCAAAACATGTTTGTGAGTCAAGGATCGTCCTGTGGGGCCTGTGCAAAAGCCTCCCTACCTTCCATCAGGATATCGATCACTTCGCCCACATTGAAGCTGAGCTCATCCACATCCTGCCCGAGGTACTGGTACAGAGCGCGGCAGCGCGGGCCAGAGATCTTCGGCTGCGGCTTGGGTCTTCCCACAGCCGGAGGAGGCCTCTGGCTGATGCTCCGCTTCCTTTGCGTCCTGTTAGACACAAAAGTGAGTCAGTGGGGAATTCTGGGGGGCTCCGAATACAAATCCTGCAAGACAGGGTGCACTCAAGATCAGCTAGGTGACCACCTCATCCTCGGGGTGGCATGTCAGCAGGACAATCACTTTCCTGCAGGTAAAAAAAAGGGTCAAGGTATGGCATGGAGTTCAATTTCATTTTTTAAACCAACCCCAAGGATTGTGTCCAGTGTTGAGGCAAGCAAGCACCCCATCTGTGCAAGGATTTCCACTTGTGCAGTCGTGGTTTCTGGGGATGCCCTCAACCCTCCGGAGCAGATTTGAGGTATCTTCCAAGGGGACAGGGAGGGGGAGAAGTTCCACTGCAGAAGAGGAAATCCTTACGCTGATGGGACGAGTCGGTTGAATACCACCTCCAAGTTGCTAGTCCTTATGGCTTTTTTTTTAGGTGACAAATTATCATACGCTGCTTGATTGTAAAAAAAACCCTCAAAGTGGTTTATAAAAACAACCATTAAGAACGGTTGATTAAAGACAAGATTAAAAACATCAAAATATTAGTGTTAGTATTAATTAAATTTCTATCCCACCCTTCCTCGCAGAAGGAGTCCAGGGCACAAAACAAGGGACAAAACTCTAAAAAAATCTTTAAAACATTAAAAGTAAAAACAGAACAAATATGTTTTAAGAGGGTGAAGGCACCTGCCTGATGTCAATAGGCAGGGAGTTCCAAAGGGTAGGTGGTGCCACACTAAAAGATTATTATTATTATTTTTACCCCGCCCTTTTTTCAAAACTGGAACTCAGGCGGCTTACAAATAAAAACCACACATAGGTGAAAAACATACAAAAATATACAATTAAAATAGAATTAAACTACTGGTAACATTAAAACCATGAAACATACACTTAAGATACTAAGACAATTTAAAACATTAAGAATAGGACCATAGAACAATACAACAGACCTTATGAGGCCCTATCTTAAACATCTTCTAGTCCAAAAGCCTGTTGGAATAAAAAAGTCTTTGCCTACTGACGGAAGGATAGCAAGGAAGGGGCCATTCGTGCTTCCCTAGGAAGAGAGTTCCAGAACCTGGGGGCAGCCACCGAGAAGGCCCTATCTCGCTTGCGAAGGTGTTGGGACTGAGAGAAGGGCCTCTCCTTTTTTTTTTTTTTACAATAATTTTTATTCAAATTTTCATAAAACATACAAAACAAAATCATAAAACATTCAAAGACAAAAAACAAAACAAAACAAAAATGATTAAACAAAAAAATAAAATGTTGACTTCCCATTTGTCGCAGATCAAATCAGTTATAGGTCTACAATATATAACAATCCTGTCTCTTAAATTATATTATAAAATCACTTTCCTCCAGTAGTTATCTTAATTAATCATCAAATCTCATAAACATTACTTTATTCTTTCCACAAAAAGTCAAAGAGAGGTTTCAATTCTTTAAGAAATATATCTATCAATTTTTCTCCAAATAAACATGTCGATTAATCCATCTCGTTAATAATAATAATAATCTTATTGTCATAACCATAGTCCAAATAAACATATCGATTAATCCATCTCATCAAAATCTGTTAGGTCCAATAATTTCAATAGCCATTATTCCATTATCCCTATTAATTCCATCTTCCATCTTCAATAGTCCTGTTAAGTCCAGTAATTTCAGTGTCCAATCTTCCATTATCAGTATTCCATAATAATCTTGCTGTCATAGCCATAGTCATATAATAAGAGTCTGATGGGAATTTCCTCTATCCCAAATATTTTCTTGCCATCAATTCTGAATAAGTTGCTGAAATATTGTTGTAAAGTCATATCTGTGTTCTTCTTTTTTACAAAATGCACTGGCTCATCTCTTGAGAGTTTTTCCATTGTCACATGGCTGCAGTTAATTCCATAGATTTTCTCTATATCAAGCTCCATCACGTCATTCCAGTCCAGAAGATTATCCAAGCCATTGATAACTTTATCTCTAATATCTTCATTAATTTCTTCAGAGATAACGTTAAATTCCAAACAGTAGATTTTATTTCTAATATCCATAAACTCCAGATCTTTTTCCAATTCCACATTTGTTCCAATCTCCAGGGCTTGTATCTTCCCTTTATTTTTTCTTTTCTCATCTCTGATCTCATTCTCCTCTCTCACAGGATCCCCTATTTCTTTAAGCTCCTGCGTCATTTTGCTCAGTTCAATTTTCAGCTCCTTACTGCCCTGTCGCAGGGTTTGTTTCGTTATCTCAATCTCATCCATTATTTTCTGAAACATAATTACTTCCAGATTCTCAGCCACTTTCTTGATTGCCATTTTTAAAACCACGAAAACAAAACAAAACAAAAATAAAGAAGAACCACTTCTTATTTCAGCAACAATTGGGTTAATATTCCAGGCTTGATGACATCACAGTATAAACAGAGCAGCCTGCCTTATCTCTCTATGTTCAAGAATACAAAACAAATTTAGTTCCCAGCATCAAAACAGTTAGTGGCATCGTGAAGAAGCAGATTCGTCAAAATAAAATAGACCAAAAAGAGAATAGTCCCAGACAATATAATGTTCCTCGGAATAGAAATCCCTCTTCTGTTTATATCTTTAGAATGCACTTCCAGGACAGCTTTTTGCAATAGAAACAGAGATAAGCTGTTAATTTCGTGAATAACAGAGAAGAGTTATAGCTCACCCAGAAGTTCTTTAAAGCTGATTCATTTGACAAATCTCTTTTTGCTGCAACAATTTAAACCAAGTAAAAAAAATAATAGAAGAAGGGTGCTTGCCTGTTAGTCCGTTTTCTCTTTGAAGAAAAGATAAACGTATCGCATTAATCAGATAGAGCTTGTTCGGAAGTCCGTCCGGCATTGCTGGCTGGACCTTTTCTCATAAATTAATGAAATCCAGTCCTCCCAACAAAAACAGGCTTTTGAGGTTGATCTCTACGTTTCTCCCTGCCCGGGAGAAATTTCATCAGTCAAAAAAAAAATGTTCTGACTTATTTATATCTGGATAAGCTTCTTCTGAGGCGGGAGCCCGTCTCAAAAGCAGGCACAAGCGAAGTCACCCTTCCCGGAAGTCAGAGAAGGGCCTCTCCTGAGGATCTCAATGCCCGGGCAGGCTCATATGGGGAGATACGGTCTGACAAATAGCCTGGACCTAGGCTGTATAGGGCTTTATAGGTCAAAACCAGCACTTTGAATTGTGACCGGAAACAAACTGGCAGCCAGTGGAGCTGTCGCAACAAGGGGGTTGTATGGTCCCTGTAACCAGCCCCAGTTAGCACTCTGGCTGCAGCTCTTTGTACCAGTTTAAGTTTCCTAACAGTATTCAAAGGGAG